>NW_020664584.1:12478257-12570255 GCF_002925995.2 Terrapene triunguis
CGCCGACCCCGCCTCGCGCGCCGCAACTTCCGGGACAGGCCGCCGGCAACCACCGGAAGCGCGCGGGTAGAGCGGCGCCGACCCGCGTCTCTATGGCCCTGAGGCCGCGCAGCGCGGCCGGGGGCAGGACTCGGGAGGCTGCGGCGCCGCCCCGCGCTGGGACGGGGGAAAGGACCCGGCTGCTTTGCTGCAGGCGAGGCCGCGGCCCCTCCGCGGCCGGATGCCGGCCCGGCCCTGCTTCCGCCTGGCGCGCAGCTCCCTGCCCGGGTCTGTTCGTGGCCAGAGACCTTAACTTCGTTCCCTTGGGCTCCATAAAGGCCCCGCTCCCGCCTTGCCGGGGCAGGGCCGGGTCCTTGCCGGGGTGGTTCTGGGAACCGCCCGGCTCCAGGGGAGCAGCCCCCGCCAGCTGCGGGACACGCTGGTCTGCCTGGGATGTGACTCGTCCCGTAGTTTTGGTGCATCCTGCAATAACCGTGACAACGTAACACCGTCTTTGAGGTATCAGGAAGATGGTGATCAGAGGGGGAACATGCCCAGCTGGGCATGTCTAGGCAAGGCCCCGGCTGTAGCCTCAGAACTGCACCTTTGTACCCTGCCTGGAGTCCTTAATTTGCAATGAAAGAGGGGCTGTGGCTCAAGCAATTTTTTTACATTCATAAATGATGCAGCAAGTCCAGAGCTCCCGGGGCTATGAACTGCCAAGCCTAGAAGTACCAGGGTTCAGCCCTGGGGCAAATTAAGCACTGCCTGTCTGTTACCAACTTGGGATGCCTGGGTCACAGAGATCCCCACTGCCTCAGTCTCTGGAGACAGGTGAGGGAAGGACAAAAGGGAAGATTGAGAGTGATGCTTTTTGGGGTTACCTGGGGTGTGTAGGATGAATCCCTACCACTTGCTTACAGCGTGAGGAAGTCTTGGCTGTGCAAAGGTCACCACTTAGAGCCTGGAGGGCCGTAAGTGGCCTGTAAGCTGCTGGGGCATGGGCTGCCTTCCAGTGAGTGGAGCAAGACTTTGCCTGGTGGTGGTGGCAATTAGGGTAATGACAAACGTAGAGACAGGAATCTGGCACTGGTCCAAGGATGCAGCTAGAGTCAGGGTCAAGGAGCTGAGCTGAAGGTCAGAACCAGAGTCAGAAGCCTGAGCCTAAACCAAAGGGTAAGCTGGAGTCCTAGCCAGAGGTGTAGCCAGGGATCAGAGCCGGGAGTCAGAAGCCTAAGCTGAAGGGCAAACAGGAACCAGACTGGAGCAGGAAGGCTGAGGTAGGAGCAGGGATGGGAACAAGCCAGGAGCAGGGCTTGGTGTGAGGACTGGAAGCAGGCTGGAGCAATAGCTGGAGCAGGATTAAGTGAAAGCAGGGTAAGTGCAGCTATGGCCATGGTACACATTGAGCAGCACTATGCTGCTGCAAGGCTCAAGTCGCAAACTGCTGGCTCCCCTGCCCAATCAGGAAGCACAAGCATTTGGAGGGGGCTCATTGGGTCCAGATGAGCTTGCTGGGTTGCTTCGTGACATAGCCTCTGTGCCACAGGCTGGACATCCCTGCTTTGGAATAACGGAGTGTGCAGCACGCTGCTGGACCTCTGCTAATACACCAGTATGAAACAGTGTGTGTGCCATAACCAACAGGGCTTCCTTCTTGCATAGCATTGCAACACTGAGAGGTTCCCTCTTAAGAGCTGGATGCATTTGTGACATTACCCAGAGTACAATCTGGACAGTTCCCTCCACTTCTCTACATGGGGTGCCTTTTACACTGCTTCTCTGTGAGAGCAACCACGCCTGGCCTGCTCACACACAGCCTCTAGCATGCAAAATCACTCCCAACTGAATTATATGAGTGCTTCTAGCCAGCCATTCCTGAATTATATTGCAGTGACACCAGCAAATTCTCAGTCCCAGATTTGTCCCCAGAAATGTGCATCTTGTACTGCCCAGCACCTTGCTGGACAAAACAAACTCACAATGTCTGTCATTTCATTAATAGGAAATGATATACACTAACCTTGTTATCTCAAGTGGAGGTTCCCAAACACTTCAATCCAAACACACTGGTTTAGATAAAACAATAAAGCAAGTTTATTAACTACAGAAAGATAGATTTTAAGTGATTACAAGTAATGAGGCATGAAAGTTAAAAGTGGTTATAAAGAAATAAAAGGTAAAACACAAACTAATACCTAACTTAACAAGCGAAGAGAATTTAAAACAATACAGGCTTTTTTCTTACCACTTGCTTGCAGCAGTCTGGCTGGATTACTTCAGTCACGACCCCTCCCCCAGTTCAGTGATGCTTCCTTTGTCTTTCAAATACTGTTGATGCCATAAGGAGAGATGAGGGGAGTGAGGTGATTTGGGGCTTTGTTCCTCATTTTTATATCTTTTCTTCCTCTTTCAGAATCATCTCCAGCTGGGGTACGGGCAACAGCCAGTCTGTTCACATGGGAACCCCCAGTTGTTATATTGCCAAGATGTAAATTTTTAGCTCACACCCTTCTTCCTGCCAAAGAATGGCCATTTCACCAGATGATAGTCCATTTGATTTTGTTGACACCTGGCCAAGGTATCAGTTTGCCTTTTGTCTCTGAGGAACTGGTCTGTGCCTGCTTTTCTAAATTTGGAGCATGTCTCAGCAATGTCATACAGTAGCATCTTATAACTTTACATACAATGTTGGTACAGACATTTTACCAGGGTAATAATGATCAGCAGATTATGAGTTTTCAAATGATACCTCAACAAGACTTACTTTGTACAAAATGTATCATAGTTTTATAAAAAGGGTTAACATAACAGTACAGACTGTCACACATGTAAAAGCAGGAAGCAAGCTAGCAGAACAGAGACAACCTGTCTGCTCTGGTATTCTATTCTCTATAGGTTTTTATGCCATTCTTATCTCTGTAGTATCTCCGCACCTTCCAGTTGTATCATTGCAGGGCCCTCGAGTACTGGTGCACCTTGGTCCCTCCTATCCTCTGCCTTTGGCACATAGTCTAGTTTTCTGTGCTTCTAATTTTCTTTGGTCTCATTTTGGTTGTTAGGTTTAGTGTGCAGGTACTGGATGGCGATGGAGGCCTGTGGTATAGGAAGTCAGGTGGTCCCTTCTGGCCTTAAATTCTATGACTCTAGGACAGTGGTTTTCAAACTTTTTTTTTGGTGACCCCGTTGAAGAAAATTGTTGATGCCCACGATCCAACGGAGCTGGGGATGAGGGTTTGGGGTGTGGGAGGGGCTCAGGGCTGGGGCAGAGGGTTGGGGTGCAGGAGGGTCAGGGCTTTGGGCTGGGGCCAGGGATGAGGGGTTTGGGGTGCAGGAGGGGGCTCTGGAATTGGGGGGGGCTCAGGGCTGGGGAAGGGGGTTGGGGTATGGGAGGGGGTCGGAGCTCTGGGCTGGGGGTGCAGGCTCTGTGGCGGGGCCGGGGATGAGGGGTTTGGAGTGCAGGAAGGGGCTCTGGGTTTGGGGGGGCTCAGGGCTGGGGCAGGGGATTGGGGTGCAGGCTTATCTTGGGCAGTGCAGCAGGGGTGCTAAGCCAGGCACTGCGCCCAGGAAGCGGCCAACAGCAGGTCTGGCTTCTAGGCGGAGGCACACAAGCAGCTCTGCGTGACTCTTGCCTGCAGGCATCACCCGCCCCCAGCTCCCATTGGCCAGTTCCTGGCCAATAGGAGTGTGGAGCCAGTGCTCAGGGCAGGGGCAGCGCGTGGAGCCCTGTGGGCCCCCTGTCTAGGAGCCGAACCTGCTGCTGGCCACTTCCGGGGCGCAGCGTGGTGTCAGAACAGGTAGGAACTAGCCTGCCTTAGCCGGGCAGCACTACCAACAGGACTTTTAACTGCCCACTTGGCGGTACTGACCAGAACCGCCGTGACCCAGTGCCTTCCATTCCACGACCCAGTACTAGGTCGTGACCCGCAGTTTGAAAACCACTGATCTAGGACATCTGTCATGTCTTGTTTGTTCTCTCATCCTCTCCTCAGAGGGAGAAGCAGGTGCAGTGGAGACTTGTTTTGGTGGGGGGAGGGGTTATTTTCTTATAGTATTTTTATATATATGTGTGTGTGTGTTTATAGTAGAGAAGCAAAGTCAAAGAAATGCACTTTGCATATGGGGTGAAAGGTGGTGAGGTTTGTGATGGTCCTTAGTTCCTGCAGGAGCTCATTCCATAGTCTTGGACCACCCCCAAAGAAAGTTCTGGCTCTCTCACAGACCAGCTTTATGCTTATTGTTGAGAGTTCCAATGTGCCAGGGGACATAGTTGTCGACTACAGTCTTTGCCCGGGAATGGCAATGCCTTGCTCAGCAACATGCATGCTCTCACATTTATTCTTCTACAGCCTCACCCCAAACACATACATGCATGCACAATCACATGACTGGACATTTTCAGTGGTAAGTTTTCTTTACTTTTTTAATGTAGTTTGTACCATCTCTCTCAACATTGTTGTCAGCAAGTTGTAGCCTGAACAGTTATCACACTTACAAGATTATGTATTGGAGTGTAACAACATGCACTTCTCTCAGATAACAGGTTCTTTTCCTAGGCGGCTACTTAAAGTTAATTGAAAAGATGGAATTTGGTGAAACACAAACTTTATTTGGTACAGACAACTATCATTGAAATTATGGGAAAGGATCAATATACACTAAGATTAGAATAAGGTAAGTACAGTAAAGTGGTTTCCTGCATTGCTCCTACTTACAGGCTTGCATTGGGCATATTTACAACGTATGGAGACCATTGGAAACAAAGATGGAAGGGAACATAAGTGGAGCCCATCAGAAAGGAGATCCTGATTCAGTTTACACAGTCTTGGGGACCTGATGCACCCCAAGAAATGGGAACTGAGGGTGGCATTTTATACCCTTCCTTATGGTGATAGTACAGATATATACGATTTCATGCTTTATCCTGATTATAATAAGGTCAATAGCTGTCCCTAACCATACATGGCCTTTGGGGTGTCCTTAATTATGCCTCAAGCATTGATATTCCTGTCTTACATCACTTATTTATTAATAATGCCTATATGTAGAAGCAGTCTAACTGCTTAGATACTGCTTAGCAACCTAATTGCTAAAGCCCCCCAAACTCCCTTCCTGTGGAGTTCTGTGGAGTACTGGACCTGTTTGGGGTTACTTGATTGTGTTTCAGAATGAAAGTAAAAAATATTTGACCTGGGATTATCTTCTTAGATTTCTCTCATTTCAGCTACACTTCAGCCTTTAATATAATTACTTCCACAAAGCCTTAACCTAATATGATAGGCCCCTAAATTTTAGCAAGCTTAATAACCCATATACTTATGTTCACCTATTTGTCCCCATGCATGTTCCAGGCTAACAAGCCATACACCCACATACATACAATCTTATGCTCCTATTATGTCATTTTACCTCTAGCAAGCATAAAATCACCCAAGAGACATGAGATAGGCTCATAGGTCATAAATATGGCTAAGATTTTGTCACAGGTATTTTTAGAAAAAAGGCACGGACAGGTCATGGGCAATAAAGAAAAATTCACGGAAGCAGTGACCTGTCCATGACTTTTACTAAATATATCCGTGACAAAATGGGGAGCTCAGCTGCGGGGGGTCCGCGTACCGCTTGCAGGGCTGAAGTCACAGAGGTCTCTGGAAGCCGTGGATTCCGAGAGTTCCGTGATAAAATCGTAGCCTTAGTCATAACATCAGGTCAGCGGTCAACAAAATTGATATAGGAAAAGAAAATCTTTAAACACTCCTCTTAATTTAAACAGAACCTTTGTTAAATCACCAAGAACCAGTCAAAAAACTATATATGATGACATCAAATGATGATTTTTAAAATAAAGCTTGTAGTAAAATGGGCTAAAGGAATGGAGAAGCCTGGACTATTTCATCATGTTACTCTGTGTTTTGTATTTGTTTTCAAACTGACACAAGATAAAACTATCAGAAAAAAATTATGGTAACTCTGGGAATGAGATTGGAGAACTAGGCCCTGGTCTACACTACAAACGTACGTCAGTGTAACTAAGTCGCTGAGCGATGTCGTTACACCGACCCAACCCCCAGTGTAGGCAGCGCTATGTCAGTGGGGGGCTTCTCCTGTCGACACAAGTGCCGCCTCTCGCAGAGGTGTACCTGTGCCGCCAGAGACGTTCTCCCGTCCGAGTAGGGAGCGTCTTCACCAAGTGCTACCGCGGCGCAGCTGGGCCAGTGCAAGTGCGCTGCTGCAGCGCTGTAAGTGTAGACGCACCCTAGGACAAGAGAGAACAGGTCAGGGCTCAAATCGACTCGATATTTGCTTAGATTTGGATTTGTTATAGCTTGTGATCAGATCCAGTTTGCTGTGTCCAAGAGTGAGTGTTTTCTCATCCCTGTGTTTAGTGCAGCTATTTTCCTTTGGCACTTCATCGCCGAGTCTAGCAGAGCTTGGGACTGCAGCTGTCCGCTCCCTTTTTAACTGGTTGTATTGGATAATCAGGTCCAGTTTACTATGTCCAAGAGTCAGCGTTCTCTCATTCCTGCATATTTTGCTGCTGCTTTCTATTGCTTTTCCACTTGAAACATCACTGGGCGCTTTCTGCTTGGTATTTGCCCCATTTGTACCAGTGTTCTCAGAGGGGGATTGTAAGTTTGGTCCCTGTCTGATGGCAGAGTGATGGAGCAATTGGTCATTTTTAGTTTTAGCCAATGCCTTATTTTCTAGATGACTAGGTTCACTGCAGCTTAATATGGGGAAAGACACTGGCTGCAAGGATGCCTGCTGTGACTTAGGATTAGGCTTGTCATATAAGGCAGACTTGAATTTAGCTGAAGTGCTGTGGCTAGAGTTTGACATTTCCGAGTGCTGCTTGGAGTCGCTTGGCTTTATGGAGCTGATGGCTTCCTTTCTCTTTTCACTGGTGAAACCAGGACCCACGTCTTGCTTTTCAAGGAGTACATTGTAGGTGGAGTTCTTCAGAAAAGGAGACATCTTTATGCTCTCAATGCTTGAATTTGAGAGACTGCTTGCATGGCTTGCGGTTTCAGCTTCATTCGTTTGGGCGGGTTTTAAGAGAGACTGGAAGTTCCCTGCTGAGCTGTGAGGTGAAGTGGAGCTTGTTCCAGCCTCAGGGATACAGAAACCAGGCACAGGTTTGGATTCTACGTACAAGCTTCGGAATTCTCTGTCAAAGTCCTCAACGATTTTGCCTCGGAAGTGTGTCACCAAGCAGGTGTGAACTTGACTGCAAAGCCAAGTAAAACTGGAAAAGAAATTGAAAGGTGACATGAATCAATAGAGATGATTAGCAGGTATTTCTAACCTTTGAATGATTTACCATAGATATTACATCATTTCTATCCTCACACTAACGGGTGCATTGTAATATATTGGAACTTCACCCCCATGGTCTCAGGGGAAGGTGTCTGTTTCACCAGAGGGTGGAGGGAGAAGGATGTCGCGCCCTGGGCTCTGGATGTACATGGAGAGGGGAAGGTGCAGACATACTTGGCTTCTTGCAGGCAGTTAAAACCGTAATAGGGAGATGTCCTGGGAAGGGAGGAGGGCCAGGCGAGTGGGGGGGCTCTGGGTGTGTCCCCAAGGGGCGGGGGGGGGGAATCCTGGATGGGGACTGGATGTGTCCAGGGGATCCCGGTCTGTAGAGGATGTATTCTCCTGGGCAGTGGGATCCCAGGCTGTACAGAGGGTATCCCCCCTGGGGTGGAGGGATCCCAGGCTCTGGGGGGCGGGTGTTCTAGGGGATACCGGGCACAGGGGGAGGCAAGGGAGAGGCTACCAGAGCCTCCGGGATTGTCTCGCTGTATTTTCTGTATCATTAATACAAGATAAAAGGGATTTTTAATGATGTGTTTGCCAGGTACTGAGCTCGCTGAAGTCTCAGGATACCAATCCCCAAACCTGGGTTAAACTATTTAATTTTGGACAGTGACCAGGTCACGTTAACACGTGACTCTTTGGGTCCACACATTTCATCTACATTATACAAGAGGTAACATTAATTGCATGAAGATGCGGGGATTAGCTGTGGGGGCGGGGAGATGGCATTACAGTGCCAGTGGTGGGACAGCATTAGCAGGTGGCACGGTACATGGTGCTGGGAGGAGGGTGCTGTGCGGGGCAGAATACGCAGCACCGAGCAGGAGGCTGCACAAACACCCCATTCCTCCAGCCACCAGCACCGACCCTCCATTGCTCTTTGCCAGCAGCTCCCTGCTCAGCGCTTCAGCAATGCAGGAGGCCGGGGGGGAATGGGGTGGCCACAGGTGGGAAGGGCAGGGGGAGCATGGGCAGCAGAGGGTTGGGGCTGTGGGGGTGTATGGCTCCCGAATCGCCAGCCCACGGGCGCGGCAAACTGCTCCCATGGCAACGAGGCAGGAGCGACCTTCACCCCCGCGTCTGTGTTTGGGAAAACCTTTTGGCTGATTTGATTGTACCCTCGCAGCTGGTGTTCACGCGCACAAGAAATGGGTTTGCTATCTTGTGTAATTGTACACTGCATGTTTTCTTCATGCACAAGAATGTAACCACTAGGAAGAGTTGTAAACAAAGTAAGGAGAGAAATAAAAACCCCAGGAAAAGTTTTCCTGGAGGCTCTTTGGCTTGAAGCTTGTGAAGCTCTCTAGCTACCACAAACCTGGTGCTCTATTTCCTTTCCTGTGTCGTCACCACAGCTGGTGACCCCGACGTGATACCCCTCTACTCACCGGCTGGATACACCGAGTGCACCCCCGCGGCCGTTTGCCGCCCCGATTCGTGAGTATGGGGGGGGGGACTTTCCAGTGCCCAGAAGGAGCACGCAAGAGAGTTACAAAAGATTATACGGCAACGATCATGTGTCGTTGTCTCGGTCGCTCATATTGAGGACCTTCTAAGGGAAATAGATCGCCAGTGCCCCTGGTATCCTGACTGCGGGTCTTTACAGCTTTTTGATTGGATACGGATTGGGATCACCTTGTATAGTGAACCCCGTGCCCCAGTTCAGCACCTGCTGCTCTGGCAGCGTTGGAAGGAGGCGCTGGAGGGGTTCGGCCCCGACGGCCTCAAGCCGGTTTCCCCTTTGCCCCCAGGTGATGGGCCGCCCCCCTCCTGCCCGCAGCTGACCCTCCCTGCGCCGCCGCCCACGGCGGCTCCCCCCTGCCCACCGGTTGGGCGGGGGGGGCGCTGTCGCCGCGGCGGTGCAGCCAGCGCGCGAGGCCGGTCTCTTGACCAGCGAGGAATCCAGCTGTGGGTTCGAGGCGTTTCCCATCTCTTGGCGGGATAATGGAAATGGGGGGCAGATAGTGGACTGGGAGGCTCTCCCCTACTCGGTTCTGCGCGAGCTCCGGGGGATCTTGGAAGGTGTGTCAAACGGTTATCACTTGCTCCCCCAAGATTGGAAAGACATGTGTCGCATGGTGCTGTCTCCCGCGCAATACGTTGTGTGGGATAGCGAGTACCAGCAAGAGGCGCTTGCGGCAGCAGCACAAGGTGGGGGGGGGGCCTATCTCGCTGAGCAGTTATATGGCACAGGGCAGTTTTCGAGCATCCCCGAGCAGGCGGTGGGCACGCCCCGGGCAGCTTATCCCATCATTGGCCAGCGTGCCCGTCGCGCGTTTCGCAGGGTCCCCGCTGCGGGCGAGTCCTTCGACCCTGGCGGAGTTGCTACAGGCGTGTGCGGACGTAAGCACCCCAACCCAAACGCATTCCTTGCCTCAACGATCAGCCGTTCGAGGGTGTTATCGACTTTGGGGCAGACGTCACCGTCATCGCCACCGCGCAGTGGCCCGCCCATTGGCCCACAGAGCAGGCTCCGGCGGTTTGGGGTGTGGGCAGGGCGCAGGACTCACAACGAAGAGCCCGATGGTTGGAGGTTAGGGCGCCCCAAGGCATCCGCCGCGCCCGTATCCGGCCTATCATTCTCCCCGTCCACCTCAACCTGTGGGGCCGTGATTTATTAACACAGTTCACTGCCACCATCCATATTGATGATTAGGCGTACGGCCCTCCCCCTTTGTTGGCTCACTGAAGAGCCCGTCTGGGTTGCACAGTGGCCGCTTCCTCTGGAAAAGCTGGAGGCCCTCCAGCACTTGGTCAGTGACCAGCTGCAGGCAGGGCATTTGGAGGAGTCCACTAGCCCCTTTAAAACCCCCGTGTCTGTAAGCACAAAAGAAATAGTTACACCTTGTATAGAAATTGATGTGGCTAGTGTTGTGGAAATTGAATTGTGGATAGGGTGTGCATTTTCCCCAGAATATGTGCAGTGTATATTGTAGCAGAGGTAAAGGAAATGCAAACCTACCAATATAGGTTGTGTTGTCTTTTTCAGATCACTGTGTGTTTAAAAGCAATGACTGACTACCCAGAAGGGGTAGACCTCTGTTCTTTTGTTTTTCAGATCATCAGAGAAAATGGATGCCAGCTGAACAGCATTCAATGTACCATGCATTTACTGGCACCATAGGAATTATTTTTGTGTTCTATGGCCAAAATTGTTGTTAAAATTTGCATACCAACAGTCTTTGGAAGCAAGGATATGGAAGGTTAACCCACTCCCCATATTACCCATGGGATCCTTCTGGCTACCTCAGATTTCTAGCCAGAGGGCTGGGGAGGGAGGAAAGCTATTAGACACCTGAGGTTGTACCGAGTGAACTCCTCAAAAGTGGGTGTGCTTGTCCTGGTTTGTTGCTCCAAAGCTCTGTAATAAAGTTATTTTACTGGAAGAGTGTACATGGCATATATTGAATAATAAGACTAATGTACTGTATAATGGCAATGTGTATGTGTTCATTGTTAGGAAAAGGTGTATGAGTAAAGAGTGGAAGTTTCCTTTGTAGGTTAAAAGAAGCCAAGAAGGGGAGAAGGAAAAAGAACAGAATGAGTTAACTGAAGAAAAATAGCTAGCAAGCTCAGTCCAAAGATAAGACTTGGCTAACAGCCAAGAAAAGGGGGGGGCCTGAATGTGCCCGAGCAACAATGAGATCTGAAAAACACTGCCAGGCATTAATGAAATGTGTTAGGTTTCTTTTCTCACAGGTAGAGAAGTGCTACCCAAAGACCCTAGCACCCCTGCCATTCATTGAAACCAGGAGACTGAGTCTATGTAAAGTCCATCAACGAAAGACTGCTTTGGCTCCATGCTGGAAAGGCCCTTTCCAAGTCCTGTTAACCACCAACACTGCTGTGAAGTGCCAAGGACTGCCCACCTGGACCCATGCTTCTCACTGCAAAAAGACCCCTCCACCTGGAGAGGATTCTCCAGCTGCTAATCAGCCTATTTCTCCTGCTAGCTCTGCTGTGCCTCCTGGACAGCAGGGAAGGAGGACAAGGTAAAGTGCTAGTAACCTCTCCCTTGTCCACTGACAGACCTACTGTGCCTTTGGATTTTCCTAAAAGAAGCAAAACCATTACAGGGTGATGTGCTAGTAACCTCTCCCCTGTATGATGCTAAACCACACTGTTTCAGGAAAAGAGAAGAAGGAACACTTGCTTCATTGAAACCACAAAGTCCAGGGATTCCTGACTACAAGAGACATTAAGAACTGACCCTGGTGAAGAAACAAAGAATTATACACTGGCAGGAAGAAACTTGTGGGACCCATTCTTGGGAACGTGGTATTGATTGGATTTTGGGGTTTATTCTACAGGCTGCGCCCTGTGTTTTGGATAAGTCCTTCAGCATGTATTGCCCTCCCTAATTGGATTTCAAATGATAAGTACCAAAGGCACCTTGTTGCCATTGCCCCTGCCATCTCCTCTATTACACTATTACCCCTGTAACACATCCAAATACAGACAATGACCCAGAAGTTGCTGACAGAGATGGTATTGAATATCACTGAGGCTGGGAAGGCATTGCAGTGGGATCTAGAGCATCAGGCTTGGCCCACTGCCCTTACAGACACATCAGGAGTACCATCTGATCTGTGGCCATGGAGACATACTTGGAGACTTTCTGGGTGGAAGTGCAGACGTTCTCAGTGCTCCTTCCAAGCATATGGACCGGTTGAGGGGGTGTGGGCTCCCACATACCGAATCCTGCCGGGTCCATGGGGAGGATGCATGTGGGATTGGGTAATTCACCAAGACATCTGGGAAATTAGACTACCTGGTATGCCCAATTGATTTTAGTAAGTGCTCCTGAGATTACATCTGATATTTGGATGGGGTTAGGGAGTCAATGGACATTTTGGCCATTAGAACCCCCACAGCTTCAGTGTATATGTAAACTGAAGCCAGGAGAAATTGTCACTGTTTATGACTACGTTTGCTGGGAGGGTAGGGGACAAGGAACTACCCTGACAGGACACTTACTTTTTCAAGCTAATGATAGCTGTGTGTATGTTAATGACACCACATTACAAGATATGCATTTTAATCTCACTATCACTGCAGGCAATTACTGGCCTGCAGATAGAGTTAAGTATAATGTATTGTACTTTGTGACATTGTTAGCTTGCCTTAATGCTAACTCACTTCTTATTTTGTGTGTATTGGGAAGTTTTTTGTTGGCCCCTGGCTGCCAAGGCGAACCCCAGATGGAGCAGCGGCTGCAGTTTAACATCTGGGTCCACCTGGCAGAAGTATTAAATCAATCTGATTTCTGCCTGGCCGTTGCCCCGGAAATGCAAGGTCTGTTAAGTACTTGCCTTGTTTCTGTCTGCAAACCACCCAGCAACATCTGGGGTGTGAGACAGTGAAAGAAATGTGTTGTTTTAAGCTTACTGATAATAGTAATCGCATGCAATAGCAAATTGATATGCTGAAATGTTATGCTTAAGCTATCCGCCAGGACGTTTTTCCTCCTTGGTGGGATTATATCTAGTTATAGCCACCCTTAGAGTGGATAAAAACCCTTTTATAGTATGGGGTCTTAGTTTTGATTTTTGATGTTTTACTTTGCTGCTTCGTTTAGTGTATACCCAATCTAGTGGCATTGTGTATGCTACCCTGCGAGAGTGCTTTGTTTTAATACCGCATCTATAAAATAAAATAGGGGGGGATGTGGGGGTGTATGGCTCCCGAATCGCCAGCCCACGGGCGCGGCAAACTGCTCCCATGGCAACGAGGCAGGAGCGACCTTCACCCCCGCGTCTGTGTTTGGGAAAACCTTTTGGCTGATTTGATTGTACCCTCGCAGCTGGTGTTCACGCGCACAAGAAATGGGTTTGCTATCTTGTGTAATTGTACACTGCATGTTTTCTTCATGCACAAGAATGTAACCACTAAGAAGAGTTGTAAACAAAGTAAGGAGAGAAATAAAAACCCCAGGAAAAGTTTTCCTGGAGGCTCTTTGGCTTGAAGCTTGTGAAGCTCTCTAGCTACCACAAACCTGGTGCTCTATTGCCTTTCCTGTGTCGTCACCACATGGGGCACAGGTGGGAAGGGCAGGGGAGGGTTTGGGGGTGCAGGGGGAGCATGGGCAGCAGAGGGTTGGGGGCACAGGTGGGAAGGGCAGGGGGAGTATGGGCAAGGAAAGGTTGGGGGGCACGGGGAGCATGGGCAGCAGAGGGTTGGGGGGCACGGGGAGCATGGGCAGGGGGGGCTCAGGTGGGTGCATGGGGCAGTCGGGCAGGAAGCATGGTGGGGAGCACTGGTGAACAGAGACAGGGAGCTGGGGTTGGGGGGGGAAGGAGGAGTCTCTTGGCCGTTGCTCTGAGAAGCAGGGGAGACACCCCGAGCTCTGCGGGGATCCTGTTGAGGAGGAGGTGCCCATGAGCTGGACAGGACTTTCCCTGCAGGACAGTGCTGGCAATGCAGAGGGAGGGAGGGGAAAGGACTGAGCCTAGCTGTCCCTGGCACCTGCCAATGCTGCAGTGCACTGGCTGGTTTGTCCATGTTGCCTCTTAGTGGCACCATCTGGCTAGAAGCCGCTGCCGTTTCCCAGGTGTTCTTTGCCCTGTGGTTATTGTCACTGAATCTCTCTGATTGGTCCAGCTTTTCGCCCTCACTGCCCATAGTGCAGATGCTTGTCATCTCAGCCTCTGTAATGTGCAGCCTCCCAGCCCACAGCCGCACACTCTGTGCCCCTTCCACTGGATATGCCTGTAAAAGCACTTGTTAATCCTCACAACCTTCTGGGCAAGATTAACGCATTGTGCTCTAATGTGGCCCCCTGATGCAATGCTGGGCTCACACCAGTTTTATTCTGGTGCAACCCCAGTGACTGGTCGAGTTGCTCCTGGTTTGCATTGCTGTGGCAAGATGAGATTTAGGCTTCCTGCCTTTGTCTTTCAAGCCTAACTGACTGGATATTCGGCTTCGGTTGTATTCCCCTCTTTACCCTTACAGGGTTCATTCTAAACTATGGACAGAGAACACAGGACCTGCCGGAAATCCAGAGGAAAGGATAATTCAAAACAATAAGCAGTTTGATTACGTCCATCGTGTCATTATGGGCGCTAGGGAAATGGCCTGCCTTCTAGGAGAGCTCCCATTCTGACCATGGGAGGAGGATGTGGCTGGGTTTGTTGGCAGAGGGGGAGCATGGCAAGAGGGGAGATCTAAGATGTAGGCCAGGGCAGGGCCTTGGAGGAGGGAACTAGAAGTGTAAACTTGTTGCCAGTAGACAGCTTGAGGTGACATGGTGAGACTGGCAGGGGAGTGAGGAGGGTGCACAGATCCAGGTGGGACGTGTCCAGGGTGGGGACAAGCAGTTAGCCATTGGCACAAAAAAAAAGGGTCTCATATTTTGGTATGTTGTAAAGAAACTTGAAGATTTGGGAATGGCTTAGATGTGAGGGGGAGGAGTAAGACATGAACTCTGGACTGGGATGTCGGCAATAACACCAGTCTGGAAGGAGAGGCGTTAGGAGAGGAAGAGTTGGCTTTAAGCCATATTAAGCTGGAGCTGTTGGTAACCATTCAGGAGAGAACCTGGGATGCAGGGCTGCACACAGGGAAGCAGGTCTGTGACCTGTCAGCTTGGAGAAGACAGTTAAGTTAACGTGAGCGAGTGAGGCCACATAGGCTAAAGTGCAGAAAGGCCCAAGGACAGAGTCTGAAGGATCCTGACAGAGCAGGGAAAGGGACAGCAGCAGGAGACACTTGGACAGCATTCCAAGGAGGAGGGAGCGATAGCCTCCGAAGCAGCAGAAAGTCTGAGCAGGATGGAATGCAGACTGAAATTCAGCCCGTATGCAGCCAAGTCAGCAAGATCCTGGGCAGAAGGACGGGGTGCAGGAAGTGGAGAGGGCTTCAGGAGGGAGTTGATAGTGGTTATGAGGCAATGGGGGTATAGGCCTGGGACTCAATAAGGCGGAAGTAGGGCTGCTTTGTGAAGAAGTCATCAGAACTTAAGGAGGAGAAGAGTTTGTAGTGAAGGAAGCCCCGGTGACCCGTGGAGACTCTTCGGGGCTGCCCAGCAGCTCAGGAGCAAGTGTGGGGGAAGCAAATGCTGGATGTAAACCAGGGGAGAGGAGAGGAAGAGCAAAAGAGTGGTGTGGAGGAGAGTGTGGAACAGAGGGTGTCAACTCCAGTCAGAGGTGAGGAAGCAGGGAGCCATGGGCAAGGGTGCAGTTATGAGCAGCAACACAACCAGATGTTGCTCGATTGAAGGTCATGGAAGGGCCAGCTGGGAGGTAGAGAGCAGCGTGGGCGTGGACAGTATTCAAGGAAAGAAAGTGGTGATCAGAAGTGGAAAAGATCACTGCTGTGTGAAGACAACAAAGTCCAGGGGGTGGCATTGGTGGAGTGTGTGTGCAGTGGGAGAGTTAATGCAGTCTGAAGGTCAAACAGCAAGGTAAGGGCAGGAGGCTAGAGGATGGGTGAGCGATCAGCATGAAAGTTGAAGTAATTGACAGTGATGAAGAGGGAGAGCCATGTGTTGAAATCAGGCAGGAAGAGGGTGTGAGGGATGTGGGTGAGATTATGAAGTTGGTTTCTCTGTGACAATGAATGTTTGGCCCAATGTCTCTGAGTTTTAGAGGTGCAAACTGTGATGTCTCACCTGTATGTACCAGCAAGAACGTGGTCACAATCTATCAGTACAAACTTCTCCAGGACTTGACCTTCAAATTTCTTGCCTGCTTTACTGTAATATGTGTCTCCACTCACACACCGCACTTGCATGTTCTGAAATCAGAGGACGAAATATGGATTGAACCAGATTGAATAGAGCAAGCTAAATCTTTTCTTTCTTAACAGATTGCTATATGAATGATAACCTGAGCGATGGGCTGGCTGTCCGACAGTGTCCCCCGGTCCGGAAAGGAGGGAAGCAGCAAGGCATAAAGTATTTTCTGGCTACTACGTTCCCTACAGTAACAGAGAGTTCTATCAAACTGCCTGCTGCTTGGGGATCATGTAATGAAATAAAAATACCAAAAATTAACGTGTTGTTAGGTAGCAACTTACACCACAGGTTATACAAGATCTTGGCATAAAGAACTTGTCCTTCTAGATCATTTATAGAATTTATAAATCGATACAATTTCTACCACATCATTTATACAATTATCGAATAGCGCTGGCCTAAGAACCAACCCCTGCAGGACCCACCAGAAAGACACCATTAGTTGATGATTCCTCATTCACAGCTACATTTTGAGATCTCTCAGTTAGTCAGCTTTTTAATCCATTTAATATATAGAATACAGATTCTGGATAGTGTTAGGGTTTTGTTAGTCATGCAGTAAAAATGCCTTACATAATTCTAACTATATTATTTCCCAGTTACCTTTATCAGCCTGACTTGTAATCTTGTCAGACAACATCATTAGGGTTATTAGTTGCCTCACCAGAGTAAAACTGACCTGAGCCTAGCCACATTTATACCTTGCACAGGGTACTTTGGTGATCCTTCATAAAATCATAGAAGTGTAGGACTGGAAAGGACCTTGAGAGGTCAATAGTCCAGTCTCCTGCATTCAAGGCAGGACTAAGTAATAACTGGACCATCCCTGACAGGTGTTTGTCTAACCTGCTCTTAAAAACCTTCAATGACAGAGATTCCACAACCTCCCTAGGCAATTTATTCCACTGCTTAACCACCCTGACAGGAAGTTTTTCCAAATGTCCAACCTAAACCGCCCTTACTGCAATTTAAGCCCATTGCTTCTTGTTCTGTCCTCAGTGGCTAAGAACAACAATTTTTCACCCTTCTCCTTGTAAACAAACTTTTATGTACTTGAAACCTGTTATCATGTCCCCTCTCAGTCTTCTCTTCTCCAGACTAAACAAACCCAATTTTTTCAATCTTCCCTCATAAGTCATGTTTTCTAGAACTTTAATAATTTTTGTTGCTCTCCTCTGGACTTTCTCCAATTTGTCCACATCTTTCCTGAAATGTGGCACCCAGAACTGGACACAATACTCCAGTTGAGGCCTTATCAGTGCGGAGTAGAGAGGAAGAATTACTTGTCATGTCTTGCTTATAACACTCCTGCTAATATATCCCAAATGATGTTCTCTTGTTTTGCTAAAGTGTTACACTGTTGACTCATATTTAGCTTGTGATCTACTATGACCCCCAGATCCCTTTCTGCAGTACTCCTTCCTAGGCAGTCATTTCCCATTTTGCATGTGTGCAATTGATTGTTCCTTCCCGTGTGGAATACTTTGCATTTGTCCTTATTGAATTTCATCCTATTTACTTCAGACCATTTCTCCAATTTGTCCAGATCATTTTGAATTTTAATCCTATTCTCCAAAGCACTTGCAACCCCTCCCAACTTGGTATCATCTGCAAACTTTATAAGTGTACTCTCTATGCCATTATCTAAGACACTGATGAAGATATTGAACAGAACCGGACCCAGAACTGATCCTTGCAAGAACCCACTTTTTATGCCCTTCCAGCATGACTGTGAACCACTGATAACTACTCTCTGGGAATGGTTTTCCAACCAGTTATGCACCCACCTTATAGTAGCTTCATCTAGGTTGCATTTCCCTAGTTCGTTTATGAGATGGTCATGCGAGACAGTATCAGAAGCCTTACTAAAGTCAAGATATACCACATCTACCACTTCCCCCCATCCACAAGGCTTGTTACCCTCTTACCAGCCTTGGTTATGGTGTAGAGTGACCCCAGCACACACCCAGATCTTCCCCCAGAAATGTATGTCCTGTACGACCCAGCCCTCTCCTGGGCGGTACAAATATATTATGAGCTAGTATTAATGGAGGATTTTAACTTCCCTAATATCTGTTGGAAGATTATTACAGCAAAACATAATATATCCTGCACATTCTTAGCATATGTAAGAGGACAACTTTCTGAATCAGAAAGTTGGGGAAACAACTAGGGGGTCATTCATTTTGGATCTGGTTTTGATCAACAGGATGAATTAGTTGTGAACATGAAGGTGGTCGGGAACTTGGGAGGAACTGATCATGATCTGATAGAATTCAAGATCCTGTGGAAAGGAGAGCATGAGAACAGCAAAACAAGGACACTGGACTTCAGAAAGGCAGATTTCAACTAACTCAGAAATAGTAGGCAAGACCCCACGGAAAGACCAATTAGGAAGAAAAGGAGTCAAAGGGGGCTGGCAGTTCTTAAAAGATGTAATACTGGTGGCTGAACATCATGCTGTTCCAACGCAGAGGAAAGATAAGAACATCTGCAGGAGGCCAATGTGACTGCACAAGGAGTTTTTCAGCTATCTAAAATCTCAAAGCCAATTTTACTAAGAACAAACCCATGCCAGACCAGCTTGATTTACTTCTTTGACAGGGTAACTAGTTTGGTGGACAGGGGGAATGTGGTGGTCATAATATAAATGGACTTCAGCAAGGCTTTTGACACAGTCCCACATGACAGTCTCATAAGTAAGCTGGAGAAATGCAGGCTCAGCGGAACTGCATACATAATGCATGAATACATACATGATCTATACATAATTGGTTTAAAAAGGCACAAACAAAGAGTAACTATTAATGGAATGATGTCAGATTGGAGAAAGGCCTCAAGTGGGGTACCAGAGGGATCTGTTCTGGGTCCGGTGTTATTTAACATCTAAAATTCAGAGGGTTCTTGATAAATTGGAGAACTGGACTATAGAGAACAAAGTGAAATTCAACAAAGACAAAGGGAAGAAAAACCAAATGCACAAATACAGAATGGGGAAAACTGGCTTGGCAGCAGCACTGCTGAGAAGGATCTGGGAGTTGTGGCTCACAACCTCAACGTGAATCAGCAAATGCAATTTTGGGTTCCATTAACAGAGGCATAGCATGCAAGTCACAGGAGGTGATAGTACCACTCTACTCAGCACTGATTAGGCATCAGCTGGAGCATTGTGTCCATTTTTGGTATAAAAAGGATGAAGAGAAACTGGAAAGAATCCAGAGGCGAGCGACAAAGATGATCAAGGGGATGGAATGCAGCCACATGAGCAAAGGCTGAAGGAACTGGATATGTTTAGTTTGGAAAAGAGGAGATTAAGGAGGATATGATAGTGGTCTTCAAATACTTGAACAGCTGCCAAAAAAAGATGGAGAAAAGTTGTTCGCTCTTGCCACGGAGGGCAGGACAAGAGGCAATGGGTTCAAACTACAGGATAGCAGATTTAGATTAAATCTCAGGGAAAACCTCCTAACTGTAAGAAAAGCAGGACAATGGAAGAGATGGCCTTGGGAGGTCCTGGAATCTCCTTCGCAGGAGGTTTTCAAAAGGAGACTGGAGAGCCATCTGTCTTGGATGGTTTAAATTCAACAAATCCTGCATCTTGGCAGAGGGTTAGACTAGATGACCCCCGCAGTCCCTTCTAGCCCTGTGGTTCTATGATTAAGTCAGTTATTCCTTTAGGGGATTAATATGCCAGTTTATTATTTTAAATAGTTGTCCAGACACTTCAGCTGAAACATACTGGATTAGATAAAACAATAAAACAAGTTTATTAACTACAAAGAGATCGATTTTAAGTGAATACAAGTAATGAGGCATAAAAGTCAGAAATTGTTCTAAGAAAATAAAGATAAAATGCTTACTAGTGCCTAATTTAACGAAAACTATATTAGATTCAAAGCAAAGTTTTCTCACCACATGTTTTCAAGCAGTCCTACTGACCAAACTCTTTAGGTGAAGGCCCATCCCCCAGAGATAAAGGGCTGCTTCCTTTGTCTCCTCAGGTGCAGTTAACATGATGTGCAGGGAGAGAAAGTGTGGTGCCTTGGGGTGTCTGCCACTTCTTTTTATAGTCCTGTCCCTGCTTTGAGAAGCATTTCCAGCTGGAAGCAAGGCAACAGGCAGTCTGCGTGGAAGGAAACTCCATGCTGTTTCTTTGCTAAGATGTAGATTTTTGTACCTGCCCCTTTCCTGCCAAAGAATGGCCACTGAGGCCAGGTCTATGCCACAGACCTATATCAGTATAACTATGTCGCTCAGTGCTGTGAAAAATCCACCCCCGAGCAATGTAGTTATACCAACCTCACCTCTCACGTAGACTGCACTGTGGGGGAAAGCCTCTCCCGTTGACATAGCTACTGCCTCTTGTGGAGGTGGATTAACTATGCTGACGCGAGAAGCTCTCCAGTCAGCGTAGTAACATTTTCACTAAAGTGGTGCTGCTGCGGCATTGTATGTGAAGACAAGCCCTTAGCAGGTAATGGTCCATCCGCCTTGTTTAAGCCTGCCTGAGGTGTCAGCTTGCCCTCGGTCTCTGAGGAACTGGTTTAGCCACTCCTCAGACTTATCTGGAAAACATATTTTTAGTCACTTTATGTTTATAACTTCACATATAATGCTGCTATGTGCATTTTGCCATGATATTATTGATCAGCAAATTATGAGTTTTTAAATGATACCTCACAAGGCATACTTTGTATAAATATTATTACAATAGGGTGTGTGAACACAGGGGTATATTCTGTCATACATATCAATTGCATTAACTTTGTACACCACCAAAAGAAATGCTGCAAACTTACTGGGAAATGGTCCTTAAGACTCATTTTACTGCACATCTCTATAAAATACTTTAAGTACTTCTCATCAAGGATCAGGTAAACAGAGACACGTCGTCTGCTTGAAGCTTCCATCAGGTCACAGAGTATCTCCATGTCTGTGAAGAGATCCATGACGACTGCTATCACCTAGCCAGAAAACAAACAAGAAGTCCCAACTGAAGGAGCATTCCTAGATGGACATGGTTGTGGCAGGCAGCTTCCCAGCCGAAAAGGGGAGGAAGCAACACCTCAGAGACCTGATCGCCATAAAGTGTAGGGACTCAGGGCTGATGTACACTGGAAAGTTATGTTGACCTAGCTACATCACTCATGTAATTAAGCCATGTAACTCCTAGTGTAGACAGTGCTAGGCTGACAGAAGAATTCTTCCATAGATCTAGCTATCACCTCTTGGAGAGGAGGATTTATTACAATGATGGAAGAACTCCTTCCATCGCTGTAGTAAGCATCTACGCAGCTGTGCCATGCTAATGTTTCTAGGATAGAGGTACCCTTGGAGCACTAAATAGTGGAGTGCCAGGGGACAGGTCCTAGCACCTCTCTCTATACACATGGAGGCAGGATGTTGAGGGCCTCATACAGGGCTGCAGGTTGTTGCCAAACCTTGACCGTCTTTCAATTCCTAATAAGGAACCTGGACTTGGTATCAGGGAGAGTGAGCAGCAGGGTGGCAGCATTACCATGCTCATCCCTACAGTATACTTAGGACCGCAGCATAGTTTGGCTAGAAAAACTGTGAGAAAATTCAGAGGGACCTAACCAAGGTAAGGGAATGGGTAGCATGGCAGATGACATATACAGTAATGACAATAGAAAGAACAATTTGAATTGCTCCTACATGTTGTAGGGTTCTAAATTAACTGTAACCCACCAGGGAAAAGACCTGGGCACCATTACATGAAGAGCTCAGCTCAACATGCCTTGGCAGCCAAAAAAGAAATAAAACATTAGGGTGCATAAGGAATTGGATAAAAATAATATGGGAAATATCATGCCATTCTATAAATGAATGGCACACCCATCCCTGTGTTAATATGTGCAGTTCTGGTCACCCCATCTCAGACACTATGTGAGCAAAGAATGAAGGCTTGGGAAAGAGAAAGAGATTGAAAAGACTGGGAATATTTAGATTGGGGGGGAGGGACAGCTCAGTGGTTTGAGCATTGGCCTGCTAAACCAAGGGTTGTGAGCTCAATCCTTGAGGGGACCATTTAGGGATCTGGGGCAAAAAATATATATATATAGGATGATTTAATTGGGGATGGGTCCTGCTTTGAGCAGGGGGTTGGACTAGATGACCTCCTGAGGTCCCTTCCAACCCTGATATTCAATGATTAGGAAGCAGACAAATAAGAGGGAATGTTAGAGATTTATAAAATAATGAACAACTTGGAGAAGGTGAATTGGGTACTGCTATTTACTCTGTCTTGTAACACAGAGAAAGGGGATACCCAATGAAATTGAAAAGCACAATATTTAAGACAGATAAAAGGAAATACTTTTTACACAATGCGCAACTAGCCTGTGAAACTCATTGCCATAAGATATAAGGACATAAGAATGGCCCTACTGGGTCAGACCAAAGGTCCATCTAGCCCAGTATCCTGTCTTCCAACAGTGGGCAGTGCCAGGTGCCCCAGAGGGAATGAACAGAACAGGTAATCATCAAGTGATCCATCCCCTGTCGCCCATTCCAAGCTTCTGGCAAACAGAGGCTAGCGACACCATTCCTGCCCATCCTGGCTAATAGCCATTGATGGACCTATCCTCCATGAATTTATCTAGTTCCTTTTTGAACCCTGTTATGGTCTTGGCCTTCACAACATCCTCTGGCAAGGAGTTCCACAGGTTGACTGTGTGTTTTGTGAAGAAATACTTCCTTTTATTTGTTTTAAACCTGCTGCCTATTAATTTCATTTGGTGACCCCCTAGTTCTTGTGTTATGAGGAGTAAACAACACTTCCTTATTTACTTTCTCTACACCAGTCATGATTTTATAGCCCTCAATCATATTTCCCCTTAGCCATCTCTTTTCCAAGCTGAAAAGTCCCAGTCTTATTAATCTCTCCTCATATGGAAGCCGTTCCATACCCCTAATAATGTTTGTTGCCCTTTTTTGAACTTTTTCCAATTCCAATATACCTTTTTTGAGATGGGGCGACCACATCTGCACACAGTATTCAAGATGTGGGCATACCATGGATTTATATAGAGGCAACATGATATTTTCTGTCAGCCTTCTTTCTAGGCAGTGTTCCCTCAGGGGTTGTCAACCTTAATACCAAGCTCGATCAAGGCATCCAGATCAACTGGTGGCTCTAGTCACGCCAGTTTATGTTTGATCTCATCTCTGAGGCTGAGCCGGAAGTGGTAGCTGTGCACAGCCGCATTCCATACATGTCAGCTATCAGACACCAGAACTCCAGGGCATAAGTAGCAATTGGCTGGTGTCCCTGCCACAGGGTTTGGAGTGTGGCCGCATGCCTATGGCTCAGGTCAGCAAAAATTACTGCTGGGGCTTGAACAAAGTCCTCAGATTGGTTCAGGAAAGGGCTAGATCTTTCCAGGAGTTGGGAGGCCCAAGCCAACACCTCTGCAGTCAGCAGGCTAGTGCTAAGTCCCACCCAAGTGTGGTCAGTGGAGAAGGTGGGGAGGGATGGCAGGTGCAGCAGGAATAGGAACCGGCACTGGTCCATAAAACTTGGAACTGGCTGAGGTCACCGCCAAACTTGTCTGTCAGGGGAATTTTAGGTTCCTGAGAGGGGAGTTACAGGCGATGCAACGTGCCTGCAGTGTAGCATTCTGCGCCTGCAAGGTGTCTACCTGCTGTAGTAGGTTTTGTATGGCACCCACTATCTCTGAGAGAGATGCTGGCCTTAGTGGGATCCATTCCAGTAACTGACCCATTCCTACTTCCCTTCTTTATCTCCTTTTTGGTTGGGCTGCTCAGTGTCACAGACTGGGACATGGGCCAGTCATGCCTAGTGGTTAGAGCCAGAGTCAAGCTACAGGAGTCAGAGCTGAGGGTGAGGGCCAGGGTCAGGAACCAGGAGTCAGAAACTGAGCAGGGGAGCAGAGCTGGAGTGGGCTGGAGCAAGACGAGAACAAAGCAGGCACAGGAACAATCACAGCTGTGGGTATAAGCATTGAGCAACCACTGGCCAAGTGCTACTGCGGGGCTTAATAGTAGTCCTGGAAATGCCTCTCAGCCAATCAGGTGATCTGGCTGATTAGGGGTTTCAGCCATGGTTAGCTAGATGATCCTAGGCCCAGGTATAGGCCCTCATTCTTGTGCCCTCCCTCCTGCCCACAGGATGGATAAGCCCTGGCCCAAGCCCCCGCTCCCGGGATGGACAAACCCTAACCCTGCACCCATGGATTGGACCCCATGGTCTTAGGCACTATGCACACACATGATACATAGACAGTTTCTACCCTAAAAGACTCAGAGTCTACGAATATGGCTGTAGAAAGCAGGAAGGAATCTGAACTGGGCTAGGTGAGGGGCACAGGTGGCTATACAGTTGGGCAGCATATGTAGCAGTCACAGCGCTCCAGCTGCCCAGACATTGCCAGGCTTGTAGCGTATGCAATAGTGATGACAGCAGCCAGGACTCAGAGTCCCTTACAGCTGTGCTCCATCCTGTGTGCCTGCATTCATCCCAGCTCTATCGAAATGGGGGGAGTTCTGTACATACCGTTTTTGCCCTGCTGATCAGGCACCGGAGTAAATCCTTGATGCTGTTGGCCTTGTTTCTCTGGAAATACACACTGGCTTGAGTTTGGCCATACTCTGTGGCAAGTGGTATCACTGGCCAGCCCAGCTCCAGCTCTGGAGGCTGCATGTCAGACAGGAGTGGGAAGTAGGTACCAGAGCTTAGTTCAGAGAGAAGGGAGGCCCTGTCCTCAGAGTCTCCCTCTTTGGGCTCGGTCTGATGCCCCTTCCTTGCATTAGGCTCCAGGATACTCTGGCTTCTATGCTGGCTCATGTAGTCCATGTCTAGGGGGGAGAGAAATGGCAGCTCCTGTTCCTCAACGATGGCTTGCAGATAACCAGGCTCCCCCTGCTCCAGAAAGGCATCCACAGCCAGCCTGGCTGTCTCACTGTGCTGCAGCACCAGGGGGATGGGCTTCCTCCACCACAGCTTCTTCAGCTCCTCCAACCGACTCCGCAGCGGTCCAGACACGCCAGGACTGTCCCCAGAGCCCCTCTGGAACCGGGACCCGGCCTGAACATGGTGGCTGAACATGAGGACAGCTGCTGATGCTAATCCTCCAGAGGTTCTGTCTGTTGTGTTCTTCGGCAGCTGGCTCTGCCCCTCTCTTCCAACACTTTGTCTCTCTCTAATTTTCCTCAGCTCTTTCACAATGGG
Source organism: Terrapene triunguis (assembly GCF_002925995.2). Lineage (NCBI taxonomy): Eukaryota > Metazoa > Chordata > Testudines > Emydidae > Terrapene > Terrapene triunguis. The sequence continues at coordinate 12,503,505 of NW_020664584.1, forward strand.
TTTCCCTGGGGCTGTGGGACTTGAGAGATCAGTGCACTTAGTTACTTCCTCTCTAGGGTTGCCAACAGTTCCTTAGGAGAAGGGACGTCCCTTATTTCTTCATCTCTGCACACCAAGATTGGGAGTTGCTGAGTGCTGCAAAAAAGCAGCAAGAAATACCCCTGGCGAATGTAGGTGAGTCCTGCTTATTAATTATTAATAATAATATCGGGAGGGGCGGGAGGGGCACTAAGAGAACAGCCCCTTATTTTTGAAATACAGCATTGGCAACCCTACCTGAGTCTGCGTTGTCAGTTACTGCTGAACATCCCTCCACTCCGGGGGAAGAGGTAGTTTTCAGCAATCCTTGCTCTCAGTTTTGTTGGCTGCAGACAAGTTTTTGTGCCGTTGTGATTCTCAGTGTCTGGCTTGTCCCTTCCAGATGGATTCAAGAATTAATAGGCACTTCCTCCTTCCTGCCAGTAACCGATTGCCGATATACTTCCTCATGTACTGACACCAGGCAGGTTTCTGCTCTCACCTCCGTTTGTCTATCAGCCAGGGTGCAACCTGCCGGGTCAGGTCCTGTGCTCAGAGTGGAATGCACATGTTGAATCTTGTTCCAAACCAAACATGTTTCTCAGTGGTAATTATTAAAAAATGCAAATATCACAAGCAATTAACGATAGTCAGCCAGTCAGCAAACACAGAGGAGAAGGCCACTTGCTCATGATCACGTTGTCTGCCTGAAGCACCACAGTCTCAGAACAGCACATGCCTTTTATGCCATAAACCCTGCAGAAGCAATAATTCACAACAGACATGCGTTTTTTTGGTATCTCCCCAAATACACATCTTGGGGGCACAGAAGCCAAGATGTCTGAGAATGTCTGTTTCTCATGCAGTGCTAGACCAGCAACACTATGCACATTATGGGTATTTTCAGTGCTGTGTTGAGCCCAGTCTGCCTGTGGTATTAGGGAGCCTTTAATACAGGGGGGACACATCAGGAGTTGTCACTTTGTACTTTGCACCCCTTCCCTGGTACTGAATGGTATGTGTTACTGGTACATGCACTGCACAATGTTCAGGAAGAAAAACTCTGCACAGGGGAGGTGATTTTCAGCAAGTAGGTGCATGTTCGATTGCACAACTGCTTTGCGTGTGCGCTCCCAGAACTGAATGCAAACAGTGGAGATTTGCGCTGGGCATGGCTAGCGTGTAGCCAACTCCCCAATTTGCACATGCACATTGGGTCATCATCATCATCATAGCAGCTGGTAGCACAGACCGCATGTAACGTTTTTCATCCATAGATGTCAAAGTGCTTTCCAAGGGTGACAGCAGTATTATTATCCCATTTCCCAGAAAGGGAATCTGAGACCCAGGGAGGCAAAGGCCAACATTTCCAAACTCAAGGGCCATCATGGTCACTAGGGACTGACAGGATCAGCACTTCTGAGAATCAGGCCATGTCATTTTAGGCAAGTTTTAATACAAATACACTTTTAAGATGAGTCATGAGGCTGGATTGTACTCACTGACGGGCGGGAGGCGCACAGATTCTGAAGTGCTGAGTAATATGATTCTCCTCCCAGTCATTATCATAGCAAAGTACTTTACTTCCATTTGATTTGCTTTGGGGGTGGGGTGTGCATGGTTTCTGTTAATGAAGCTGTTGCATGGCCATTGCTCAGAAAGCTATGGCTTGATGCCAGCCATGTTCAGCCTGCATCTAGCCTTCCAGTGCAGGCTCAGATCATGGAAAAGGCTGTGGTGACACAAGTCTCCCAGTACTGTATCTGGCTCTCATGAGGTTCCCTCACCATGGGTGGCAACTCCTGCTGGCCGTTGCGGGGATTAGCTCTGCCAGCCAGTGCGCCCGTTCCCGGTGGTGACTCTCCCATCATCATCGCTGCCTTTGTGACTGGCTGGGAAGTTTAACTTCAGTGTTACCCACCAGCCTGGGAGTATCTGCTCTCCTTTTGGCAGCCTGCCCTGACCGTGGCATTTTCAGGGAGGGCTGCCCCAGGCACACCGGGTGATACCTACCTCCAACTATGGCCTACATAACACAGAAACATAGCCTAAACAGACACTTTGCAATGCCGCTCAAAGTCAGAGACTCTCTACACTGGTGGACACAACCCAACAATGTGTGTGTGGGGGGGAGTCCCTTTCACACAGACTCCACCTTCAATGATTCTTACAACTGATGCCTCGTTGATAGGCTGCGGAGCCCATGTACAGCACCACACAATTCAGAGCAGGTGGTCTCCCTCCAAGACACTGTTACACAGAAATCTCCTGGAACTGTGCGCGGTTCACGTGTGCTTGCTCTTCCAGCCCTTAATCAGGAACGAGACTATACGGGTAAGGATGGACAACATTGCCTGAATGTTTTATATAAACCGGCAGGGAGAGGCAAGGTCACACTCCCTATGCACCAAACCCACGAAACTATGGAACTGGTGTATCCAACACAATGTCAGCATATCAGCCTCGTATCTCCCAGGTTGTCAAAACATTACAACACGCTGAGCAGAGAATTTTCTCAGGATCACGAGTGGGAACTAAACAACATAGTCCTACAGAACATATTCAAACACTGGGGTCACCCATCCATTGACATCTTCACGACATCCCAGGATGGCAAATGCCGGCAATTCTGTTCGAGAGCAGGGCTGGGGCCCCAATCCCTGGGAGATGCCTTTCTTCTCAAATGGGATGCACTTCTGCTAAATGTGTTTCCTCTGATCCCCCTGTTATCGAGGTTTATACACAAAATATGAACCGACAAGGGCAAAGTCATCTTGGTAGCCCCCGCTTGGCCCAGACATACTTGGTACTTGTACCTGTTGCGGATGACGGTATGCACACTTCACACTCTTCTACTTCGGGCAACCCTTCTATCGCAGGATGCAGGGAAGAAAGGGGCAGTTGATAGTAATTAATATAAATGAGAAGTTAATAATTGTAGAAAATTGATAAGCGAATAAAAGGAACACAAGAAGAAATCTGCGGCCAGCAGAGTTAGGGACAGTAAGAAAGAATTTTTTTAATATATTAGGAACAAAAAAAATCCTGACAATGATATTGGTCCACTACTAGATGGAAATGGTATAATTATCAATAATAAAGCAGAAAAGGCAGAAGTGTTCAATAAATATTTCTGGACTGTATTTGAGGATGGCTGCCGAGGACACCTGCGCCCTAGTCGAGTGAGCCCTCACTATTGGCGGCGGGGGTACCTTTGTGAGCTCGTAGCAGTAGCGGATACAGGCTGTGATCCATGATGATATTCTTTGGGCAGAGACAGGGCTACCTTTCATCCTGTCTGCGATCGCAGCGAACAACTGTGTCAACTTACAGAATGGCTTTGTTCTATCTATGTAGAAGCCAGGGCCCGTCTGACGTCCAGGGCATGCAACCTGCATTCCTCATCCGTTGAGTGGGGCTCAGGACAAAGGACCAACAAGTATATGTCTTGACCAGTATGGAACTGGGGGTATGTCTACACTACGAAATTAGATCGAATTAATAGAAGCCGGTTTTTTAGAAATCGGTTGTATACAGCCGATTGTGTGTGTCCCCACATAAAATGCTCTAAGTGCTCTAGTCGGCGGACCACGTCCACAGTACCCAGGCTAGCATCGACTTCCGGAGCATTGCACTATGGGTAGCTATCCCACAGTTCCCGCAGTCTCCGCCGCCCATTGGAATTCTGGGTTGAGATTCCAATGCCCGAATGATGCAAAACAGTGTCGCGGGGGGTTCTGGGTACATGTCGTCAGGCCCCTCCCCCTCCGTCAGAGCAACGGCAGACAATAGATTCACGCCTTTTTACCTGGGTTACCTGTGCACACAACATACCACGGCAACCATGGAGCCCGCTCAGCTCAGCTCACCGTCACCATATGTCATCTGGGTGCCGGCAGACGTGGGACTGCATTGCCACACAGCAGCAGCAGCTAACTGCCTTTTGGCGGTAGACGGTGCAGCATGACTGGTAGCCTTCATTGGCGATCTGGGTGCCGGCAGCCGTGGGGCTGGCAACCGTGGGGTTGCATTGCACCAGCCCCCTTGCCTTTTGCCTTTTGGCAGTAGATGGTTTATTACGACTGGTAACCGTCCTCGTCGTACAGCAGTGGCTGTCAATCATGGGCACCTGGGCAGTCCTATGGAACTGTTTTGATGAAGATGGTTATCAGTCGTAGTATGCCATTTTCTGCCACGCGCCCTGTTGGCTCATCGCACGTTAGCTGAGTCTTCCCTGAGCAGCAGATCGTGCATTAGGCCTGAAGGCTAACTGCCAAGCGCCCAGTACTTGCTGCCAAGCACCCAGAAAATGCTGAGGGCTATCAGTCATGCTGCACCGTCGTCTTAAGATGTAAAAAATAGATTTGTTCTGTATTCATTTCCTTCCCCCCTCCCTCCGTCAAATCAACGGCCTGCTAAACCCAGGCTTTTGAGTTCAATCTCTGAGGGGAGGGCCATTCTGTGTGACAGTTGTTTGTGTTTCTCCCTGATGCAAAGCCACCTTTCTTGATTTTAATTCCCTGTACCTGTACGCCATGTCGTCACTCGCCCCTCCCTCCCTCCCTCCTTCCCCGGTCCGTCAGATACTAGTTTCGCGCCTTTTTTCAGACCAGACGCCATAGCTAGCACTGGGATCATGGAGCCCGCTCAGATCACCGCGGCAATTATGAGCACTATGAACACCACGCGCGTTGTCCTGGAGTATATGCAGAGCCAGGACATGCCAAAGCAAAACCAGGACCAGGCGAGGAGGAGGCGATTGCAGCGCGGCGACGAGAGTGATGAGGAAATGGACATGGACCTAGACCTCTCACAAGGCACAGGCCCCAGCAATGTGGAAATCATGGTGTTCCTGGGGCAGGTTGATGCCGTGGAACGCCGATTCTGGGCCCGGGAAACAAGCACAGACTGGTGGGACCGCATCCTGTTGCAGGTGTGGGACGATTCCCAGTGGCTGCGAAACTTTCGCATGCGTAAGGGAACTTTCATGGAACTTTGTGACTTGCTTTCCCCTGCCCTGAAGCGCCAGAATACCAGGATGAGAGCAGCCCTCACAGTTGAGAAGCGAGTGGCGATAGCCCTGTGGAAGCTTGCAACGCCAGATAGCTACCGGTCAGTCGGGAATCAATTTGGAGTGGGCAAATCTACTGTGGGGGCTGCTGTGATCCAAGTTGCCAGGGCAATGAGAGACCTGGTGATATCAAGGGTAGTGACTCTGGGAAACGTGCAGACCATAGTGGATGGCTTTGCTGCAATGGGATTCCCAAACTGTGGTGGGGCCATAGACGGAACCCATATCCCTATCTTGGCACCGGAGCACCAAGCCACCGAGTACATAAACCGCAAGGGGTACTTTTCAATGCTGCTGCAAGCCCTGGTGGATCACAAGGGACGTTTCACCGACATCAACGTGGGCTGGCCGGGAAGGGTACATGATGCTCGCGTCTTCAGGCAGTCTGCTCTGTTTCGAAAGCTGGAGGAAGGGACTTTCTTCCCGGACCAGAAAATAACCGTTGGGGATGCTGAAATGCCTATCGTGATCCTTGGGGACCCAGCCTACCCCTTAATGCCATGGCTCATGAAGCCGTACACAGGCAGCCTGGACAGGAGTCAGGACCTGTTCAACTACAGGCTGAGCAAGTGCCGAATGATGGTGGAATGTGCATTTGGGCGTTTAAAAGCGGCGCTGGCACAGCTTACTGACTCGCTCAGACCTTAGCGAAAAGAATATCCCCATTGTTATTGCTGCTTGCTGTGCGCTTCACAATATCTGTGAGAGTAAGGGGGAGACATTTATGGCAGGGTGGGAGGTTGAGGCAAATCGCCTGGCCGCTGATTACGCGCAGCCAGACACCAGGGCGGTTAGAGGAGCACAGCAGGGCGCGGTGCGCATCAGAGATGCTTTGAAAACGAGCTTTGTGACTGGCCAGGCTACGGTGTGAAACTTCTGTTTGTTTCTCCTTGATGAACCCTCCGCCCCTCCCCCACCACCCGGTTAACTCTACTTCCCTGCAAACCAAACCACCCCACCCTCCTCTACCCTCCCCCCTTCGAGCACCACTTGCAGAGGCAATAAAGTCATTGTTACTTCACATTCATGCATTCTTTATTAATTCATCACACAACTAGGGGGATAATTTCAAAGGTAGCCCGGGATGGGTGGGGGAGGAGGGAAGGAAAAGGACACACTGCAGTTTAAAACTTTAAAACTTTAACACTTATTGCTCGGGAAATCATCTGGAGTGACTGGGTGGCCGGAGGCCCCCCCACCGTGTTCTTGGGCATCTGGGTGAGGAGGCAATGGGACTTGGGGAGGAGGGCTGTTGGTTACACAGGGGCTGTAGTGGCGGTCTGTGCTCCTGCTGCCTTTCCTGCAGCTCAACCATACGCTGGAGCATATCAGTTTGATGCTCCAGCAGCCGGAGCATCGACTCTTGCCTTCTGTGTGCAAGCTGACGCCACCTCTCATCTTCAGCCCGCGATTCAGCACGCCACCTCTCCTCTTGAGCCCGAGATTCAGCACGCCACCTCTCCTCTCGCTCATATTGGGCTTTTCTATAATCAGTCATTGACTGCCTCCACGCATTCTGCTGGGCTTGGTCAGCGTGGGAGGCAGTCTGTAGTTCTGTAAACATTTCATCACGCGTCCTTCGCTTCCGCTTTCGAATATTCACTAGCCTCTGTGAAGGAGAAAGATTTGCAGCTGGTGGAGGAGAAGGGAGAGGTGGTTAAAAAAGATACATTTTAGAGAACAATGGGTACACTCTTTCACGTTAAATTTTGCTGTTCACATCACACAGCACATGTGCTTTCGTTACAAGGTCGCATTTTTCCTCTTATATTGAGGGCCTGCCGGTTTGGTGTGAGAGATCACTCACGCAGTGCCAGGCCACAGATTTCAGCTTGCAGGCAGCCATGGTAAGACACAGTCTTTTGGCTTTTTTAACCTTCTTAACATGTGGGGATGGTTTCAAACAGTACTGCTCTCATTAACCATACCAAGCACCCGTTGGGTTGGCCATTTAAAATGGGTTTGCAATGTAAAAGAAGGGGCTGGGGTTTCCGGGTTAACATGCAGCACAAACCCAACTACCCCCCCCACCCACACACACACACAATTCTCTGGGATGATCACTTCACCCCTCCCCCACACCGCGTGGCTAACAGCGGAGAATATTTCTGTTCAGCAGAGCAGGAAGGGGCACCTCTGAATGTCCCCTTAATAAAATTGCCCCATTTCAACCAGGTGACCGTGAATGATATCACTCTCCTGAGGATAACAAAGAGCGATAAGGAATGGATGTTGTCTGCATGCCAGCAAACACCGGGACCATACGCTGCCATGCTTTGTTATGCAATGATTCCAGACTACATGCTACTGGCCTGGCGTGGTAAAGTGTCCTACCATGGCGGACGGGATAGGCAGCCCTCCCCAGAAACCTTTTGCAAAGGCTTTGGGAGTACATGAAGGAGAGCTTTCTGGAGATGTCCCTGGAGGATTTCTGCTCCATCCCCATACACGTTAACAGACTTTTCCAGTAGCTGTACTGGCCGCGATTGCCAGGGCAAATTAATCATTAATCATTAAACACGCTTGCTTTTAAACCATGTGTAATATTTACAAAGGTACACTCACCAGAGGTCCCCTGTGTGCCCACAGAGTCTTGGGTGAGTTCGGGGGTTACTGGTTCCAGGTCCAGGGTGATAAACATATCCTGGCTGTTGGGGAAACCGGTTTCTCCGCTTCCTTGCTGCTGTGAGCTATTTACATTATCTTCATCCTCATCTTTCTCGTACCCCGAACCCGCTTCCCTGTGTGTTTCTCCAGTGAGGGACTCATAGCACACGGTTGGGGTAGTGGTGGCTGCACCCCCTAGAATGGCATGTAGCTCCGCGTAGAAGCGGCATGTTTGCGGCTCAGCCCCGGACCTTCCGTTTGCTTCTCTGGCTTTGTGGTAGGCTTGCCTTAGCTCCTTAATTTTCACGCGGCACTGCTGTGCGTCCCTGTTATGGCCTCTGTCCTTCATGGCCTTGGAGACCTTTTCTAATATTTTGCCATTTCGTTTACTGCTTCGGAGTTCGGCCAGCACTGATTCATCTCCCCATATGGCGAGCAGATCCCGTACCTCCCGTTCTGTCCATGCTGGAGCTCTTTTGCGATCCTGGGACTCCATCACGGTTACCTGTGCTGATGAGCTCTGCGTGGTCACCTGTGCTCTCCACGCTCAGCAAACAGGAAATGAAATTCAAACATTCGCGGGGCTTTTCCTGTCTACCTGGTCAGTGCATCTAAGTTGAGAGTGCTGTCCAGAGCGGTCACAATGAAGCAATGTGGGATAGCTCCTGGAGGCCAATAACGTCGAATTCCGTCCACACTAACTCAATTCCGACCCCCTAAGGCCGATTTTATCGCTAATCCCCTCGTCGGAGGTGGAGTAAAGAAACCGGTTTAAAGGGCCCTTTAAGTCGAAAGAAAGGGCTTCGTCGTGTGAACGTGTCCAGGCTTAATTCGATTTAACGCGGCTAAAGTCGACCTAAACTCGTAGTGTAGACCAGGCCTGGGAGATGACCTTGAGCTGAAAGGCTGGGTGCGGACGCAGCTGAACCTTGTCCTTATAGAAGACCGTGTAAGGTGGTTCAGATGCTAGCACTCTGATTTCAGACACTCGACAGGCCGAAGTTAGGGTGACTAGGAGGGAGACCTTCCAGGAGAGAAGCAGGAGGGAGCAGGAAGCTAGGAGTTCGAAGGGGGGACCCATGAGCCACGACAGCACAAGATTCAGATCCCAAGGGGGTACCAGACCCCGGACATGTGGGTTAAGGTGCTCCAGGCCTTTCAGAAACTGTGCCGTCATAGGGTGGGTGAAGACCGACCTGCCTTGAAATGGAGGATGGAATGCCGAAATGGCTGCCAGATGCACCTTGACTGAAGACAGCGACAGGCCCTGGAGCTTAAGGTGCAGCAAATAGTCCAGGACATCTTGTAGCGGGGCCTCTTCTGCACGGATGTGACGATCCGAGGCCCAACACATAAATCGCTTCCACTTTGCTACATAGGTAGCTCATGTGGACACCACTGGAACACTGTCATTCCTTTCCAGGCAGCAGCCAGGCTGTCAAGTGCTGCGCCGCCAGGTTTGGGTGCAGCAGATTGCCATGGTTCTGGGACAGCAGATCCAGCTGAAGAGGCAGCTGCAGGTGGGTGGCTGCCAACAGACTCAGCACCATGCCGAACCAGTGTTGACGAGGCCACGCTGGGGCCACAAGGATTCATAGATTCATAGATTCTAGGACTGGAAGGGACCTCGAGAGGTCATCGAGTCCAGTCCCCTACCCGCATGGCAGGACCAAATACTGTCTAGACCATCCCTGATAGACATTTATCTAACCTACTCTTAAATATCTCCAGAGATGGAGATTCCACAACCTCCCTAGGCAATTTATTTCAGTGTTTAACCACCCTGACAGTTAGGAACTTTTTCCTAATGTCCAACCTAGACCTCCCTTGCTGCAGTTTAAGCCCATTGCTTCTTGTTCTATCCTCAGAGGCTAAGGTGAACAAGTTTTCTCCCTCCTCCTTATGACACCCTTTTAGATACCTGAAAACTGCTATCATGTCCCCTCTCAGTCTTCTCTTTTCCAAACTAAACAAACCCAATTCTTTCAGCCTTGCTTCATAGGTCATGTTCTCAAGACCTTTAATCATTCTTGTTGCTCTTCTCTGGACCCTTTCCAATTTCTCCACATCTTTCTTGAAATGCGGTGCCCAGAACTGGACACAATACTCCAGCTGAGGCCTAACCAGAGCAGAGTAGAGCGGAAGAATGACTTCTCGTGTCTTGCTCACAACATACCTGTTAATACATCCCAGAATCATGTTTGCTTTTTTTGCAACAGCATCACACTGTTGACTCATATTTAGCTTGTGGTCCACTATAACCCCTAGATCCCTTTCTGCCGTACTCCTTCCTAGACAGTCTCTTCCCATTCTGTATGTGTGAAACTGATTTTTTCTTCCTAAGTGGAGCACTTTGCATTTGTCTTTGTTAAACTTCATCCTGTTTAACTCAGACCATTTCTCCAATTTGTCCAGATCATTTTGAATTATGACCCTGTCCTCCAAAGCAGTTGCAATCCCTCCCAGTTTGGTATCATCCGCAAACTTAATAATCGTACTTTCTATGCCAATATCTAAGTCGTTAATGAAGATATTGAACAGAGCCGGTCCCAAAACAGACCCCTGCGGAACCCCACTCGTTATGCCTTTCCAGGAGGATTGGGAACCATTAATAACAACTCTCTGAGTACGGTTATCCAGCCAGTTATGCACCCACCTTATAGTAGCCCCATCTAAATTGTATTTGCCTAGTTTGTCGATAAGAATATCATGCGAGACCGTATCAAATGCCTTACTAAAGTCTAGGTATACCACATCCACAGCTTCTCCCTTATCCACAAGACTCGTTATCCTATCGAAGAAAGCTATCAGATTGGTTTGACATGATTTGTTCTTTACAAATCCATGCTGGCTGTTCCCTATCACCTTACCACCTTCCAAGTGTTTGCAGATGATTTCCTTAATTACTTGCTCCATTATCTTCCCTGGCACAGAAGTTAAACTAACTGGTCTGTAGTTTCCTGGGTTGTTTTTATTTCCCTTTTTATAGATGGGCACTATATTTGCCCTTTTCCAGTCTTCTGGAATCTCTCCCATCTCCCATGATTTTCCAGAGATAATAGCTAGAGGCTCAGATACCTCCTCTATTAGCTCCTTGAGTATTCTAGGATGCATTTCATCAGGCCCTGGTGACTTGCAGGCATCTAACTTTTCTAAGTGATTTTTAACTTGTTCTTTTTTTATTTTATCTGCTAAACCTACCCCCTTCCCATTAGCATTCACTATGTTAGGCATTCCTTCAGACTTCTCGGTGAAGACCGAAACAAAGAAGTCATTAAGCATCTCTGCCATTTCCAAGTTTCCTGTTACTGTTTCTCCCTCTTCACTAAGCAGTGGGCCTACCCTGTCTTTGATCTTCCTCTTGCTTCTAATGTATTGATAAAAAGTCTTCTTGTTCCCCTTTATTCCCGTAGCTAGTTTGAGCTCATTTTGTGCCTTTGCCTTTCTAATCTTGCCCCTGCATTCCTGTGTTGTTTGCCTATATTCATCCTTTGTAATCTGTCCTAGTTTCCATTTTTTATATGACTCCTTTTTATTTTTTAGATCATGCAAGATCTCGTGGTTAAGCCAAGGTGGTCTTTTGCCACATTTTCTATCTTTCCTAACCAGCGGAATAGCTTGCTTTTGGGCCCTTAATAGTGTCCTTTGAAAAACTGCCAACTCTCCTCAGTTGTTTTTCCCCTCAGTCTTGATTCCCATGGGACCTTACCTATCAGCTCTCTGAGCTTACCAAAATCCGCCTTCCTGAAATCCATTGTCTCTATTTTGCTGTTCTCCCTTCTACCCTTCCTTAGAATTGCAAACTCAATGATTTCATGATCACTTTCACCCAAGCTGCCTTCTACTTTCAAATTCTCAACGAGTTCCTCCCTATTTGTTAAAATCAAGTCTAGAACAGCTTCCCCCCTAGTAGCTTTTTCAACCTTCTGAAATAAAAAGTTGTCTGCAATGCAGTCCAAGAATTTGTTGGATAGTCTGTGCCCCGCTGTGTTATTTTCCCAACATATATCCGGATAGTTGAAGTCCCCCATCACCACCAAATCTTGGGCTTTGGATGATTTTGTTAGTTGTTTAAAAAAAGCCTCATCCACCTCTTCCACCTGGTTAGGTGGCCTGTAGTAGACTCCTAGCATGACATCACCCTTGTTTTTTACCCCTTTTAGCCTAACCCAGAGACTCTCAACACTTCCATCTCCTATGTCCATCTCTACCTCAGTCCAAGTGTGTACATTTTTAATATATAAGGCAACACCTCCTCCCTTTCTCCCCTGTCTATCCTTCCTGAGCAAGCTGTATCCATCCACACCAACATTCCAATCATGTGTATTATCCCACCAAGTTTCAGTGATGCCAACAATGTCATAGTTGTATTTATTTATTAGCACTTCCAGTTCTTCCTGCTTATTACCCATACTTCTCGCATTTGTATATAGGCATCTAAGATACTGGTTTGATCTTTCCTCCCAGTTTTGTCCTGACCCTCCTTTCTCTCTGCCAATATAGCCCACACTCCCTCTCGTTTCCGACCCATCTCCCAGGTCTCCATGTTCCCCACTTACCTGCGGGCTTTGCTCACCTGTCCCCGTCGAACCTAGTTTAAAGCCCTCCTCACTAGGTTAGCCAGTCTGTGTCCAAATAGGGTCTTTCCCCTCCTCGAAAGGTGAACGCCATCTCTGTCTAGCAGTCCTTCCTCAAATAGCATCCCGTGGTCTAGGAAGCCAAAGCCCTCCTGGCGACACCATCTTCGCAGCCAGGCATTCACCTCCATGATGCATCTGTCTCTGCCCGGGCCCCTACCTTTGACAGGAAGAATCGAAGAGAATACCACCTGCGCTCCAAACTCCTTCACCCGTACTCCCAGAGCCCTGTAGTCACTCTTGATCCGCTCAGTGTCACACCACGCAGTATCATTTGTGCCCACATGGATGAGTAGCATGGGGTAGTAGTCAGAGGGCTGGATAATCCTCGACAATGCCTCCGTAACGTCTCGGATACGGGCTCCCGGCAGGCAGCATACCTCCCGAGATGAAACGTCAGGGCGACAGATGGGCGCCTCCGTCCCCCTCAGCAGAGAGTCTCCGACCACCACTACCCTACGTTTCCTATTCGCAGTGGTGGCAGCAGACCTCACAGCCTTAGGGGTACGAGGCTTCTCCTCCTTTACTGTAGGGGGTGATGCCTTCTTTCCTGTATCAAGAAGAGCATAACGGTTACCTATTACCACAGTGGGAGGGTTCGGAGCAGGGGTGGAGCACTGCCTGCTGCCAGAAGTAACCAGCTGCCAGTGTCCACCCTGAGCCATCTCCTCCTCCACCAGTGGTGTATCAGCAGTCCTGTGTACTGGGACAGCTACCTCAGCTGTCTCCACATGGACACTGTCCAGGAATTGCTCGTGGATTCGGATGCTTCTCAACCTAGCCACCTCCTCCTGTAGCTCTCCCACCTGCTGCCTGAGAGATTCCACCAGCAGGCACCTTTCACATTGGATGGTCCCCCCAGCCTGGATATCAGTAAGTGGAAATTGCAAGTTACAGTCTCTGCAAAACCACACCAGGATCTGGGCAGAAGCATCCATTCTCAGGCGCTCTGTCTGGCTACAGGCGCAGGTGGAGGAGACAGAAGCAGTGCTGGCACAGGTGTTGCGGGTCTTCCTAACCATCGTAAGCCTCCCTCTGTCAAACTCCCATCTGCAGCCCCCTGTCCGCTGAAAGGGTTGTTTAAGCAAGAAGTTTAAAGTTTTAAGGGGAATAAAGGGAAAACAGATAGAACCGGCAAGGGACCCTCGCCCCTTCCCACTCCCCTTCCAAACTCCCTTGCGAAACTCCCTGTTAGCAGCCCCTGTTCGCAAAAGCTCCCTGGTCGCTTGTGCGTGGCTTTATAAAGCCCTGGCCTGTATGAATGCCCCGCCCACTGATTAAGGCTCAGCCAATTACCAGAGGCTTCTAGGTTTCAAACCTTCCTTTGAAGCTCACAGCTTCCAACTGCCAGCCACAGCACACGGTCCCCAAAAGGGTGCTGTATTGCTCCTCCTTCACCTGGAGAACTCCCTTGCGAAACTCCGTTAGCAGCCCCTGTTCGCAAAAGCGGATGACCATGACCTTGTCTTGCTTCACCTTCAGGAGGACTCTGTGGATCAAGGGCACTGGCGGGAAGGCGTACATCAGTGCTCCTGACCACGAAATCAGGAAGGCATCCGACAGGGAGCCCTGGTCCCTGCCCTGCAGAAAGAAGAACACATGGCATTTCCTGTTCTGCCTGGATGCAAACAGGTCCACCTGGGGATTCCCCCACTTTTGGAAGATCAGGTTGACTACCTCCAGATGGAGCGACCATTCATGGCGAGATGAGAAGGTCCTGCTGAGGTGATCCGCCAAGACATTCTTGGTCCCCGGCAGGTGGGCGGCCACCAGGTGAATGGCGTTCCTCACGCAAAAGTCCCAGTGGCTGAGAGCTTCTCGACAAAGGGCCGAAGACCTGGCACCCCCCCGTGTGTTGATGTAATACATCGCGGCGGTATTGTCCATCAGGACCTGCACCACCTTGCCCTGCAAGTGGGGAAAAAAAGCCCGGCAGGCCAGGAGAACCACCCTGAGTTCCCTGACATTGATGTGGAGGGCCGGGTCAAGATGTAGCCAATGTGGGCTACACCAGCCCAGATCCTACACCAGGTGGGCTCCTCAGCCCAGATCCAAAGCGTCCGAGACCAGGGTGAGCGACGGAGATGGGGACACAAAAGGAACTCCCCGGAGCACCGACTCAGGATCCTGCCACCAGTCCAACAACAGTAGGACATGGCTCGGCATTGTGACCACTCAGTCTAGGGGGTACCTGCCACATTTGCAGAGGCCTCAAAGTTGGGCATGGCTGACCACGTATGTGCACGCGGCCATGTGGCTCAACAGTTGCAGACACGTGTGGGCTGTAGTGAGCGGGTGGGCTTGTATGTGGGAGATTAAGCCCGCCCTGGCCTGAAAATGCGCTTCGGGAAGGAAGGCCCTGGCCTGCGTGGAGTCAAGAACCACGCCAATAAACTCTATGTTGTACTGGTGTTAACATGGACTTTTCTGCATTTATCAACAGGCCCAGGTCGCTGCAGGTGGAATGCACCAGATCGAGGCTCCTTTGTACCTGCTCCAGAGACCTGCCCTTGATGAGCCAGTTGTCAAGATATGGAAAGATCTGGTCCCCCCGATGTCTGAGGTAAGCCGCCACTGGTGCCATGCATTTTGTGAACACCCTGGGGGCCGAGGACAGGCCAAAAGGTAACGCTGTGAACTGAAAATGGTGCCCGGCCACTGTGAAGCACAGGAACCGTCTATGTCCTGGGAATATGGAGACATGGAAGTAAGCGTCCTTTAAGTTGAGAGCGGCGTACCAGTCCCCGGATCCAGGGAAGGGATGATGGAGGCCAGGGAGACCATATGGAACTTCAACTTCTTGAGAGGCTTGTTGAGGCCATGCAGGTCCAGAATGGGTCTGAGGTCCCCTTTTGCCTTCGGGATTAGGAAGTAGCGGGAATAGAATCCTCTTCCTTCCATATCTCAAGGAACCTCCTCTACAGCCCTCAAGCCCAGGAGTTTCTCGACCTCCTGAACGAGGAGTTGCTCGTGAGAAGGGTCCCTGAAGAAGGATGGGGAAGGGGGGGGCAGGAAGGAGGGGCGGCCAAAAATTGCAGGGTATAGCCCCAAGCAACTATGTACAGGACCCAGTGGTCCTATGTAACCCTGGACCAGGCCGAACGGTAAGGGAAAGGGCAGTCGAGGAAAGGGCGGGAAGGATCCGGGCAGATGGCTGGTGCGTTGCTCTTGGGTGCACCCTCAAAATGAGCGCTTATGGCCCCCTTGGTGCTTCGCTAGGCCAAGCTGCGCAGGGCAGCGGGATGATGACAGGTGGCAGCGGCTAAACCTGGTGTCCCGCTTCTTTGTAGGCCCCTGATGAGGCTGCCACTGTCGCGGTGGCGGAGGAGGCCGGAACGGCTGCCTCGACATCTGAGGAACGAGTCATCCCCAGAGAGCGAAGAGTTGCCTGTGTGTCCCTAAGGCCGTGCAGCCGTGCGCCTGTCTGGTCGGAGAAAAGGCCGACACCATCAAATGGAAGGTCCTGGATAGAGGCCTGCATCTCCTGGGACAGCTCTGCAGTCTGGAGTCAGGAACTGCGCCTCATAACCACTGCTGAGGCAACCACCCGGGCAGCTGAATCAGCCGCATCCCAGGCCATTTGGAGGGAGCACCGAGCCGCCGTGGTGCCTTCCTCCACCAGAGTTGCAAAATCCTGGGCCGCTTCCTGGGACATGGAGTCTTTGAACTTGAGGAAGGAGTCCCACAAGTTAAAATTATAGCGGCCCAAGAGGGCCTGGTGGTTCACCACCCGAAACTGGAGGCTAGCTGTAAAATAAATCTTGCGACCAAACAAGTCCAACCTCTTAGTGTCTTTATTTTTAGGGGCGGAACTGGTGGGGCCCTGCTTATCCCTCTCATGGGCCGACGAACAATCATAGCGGTGGGTGGATGTATAAGTACTCAAACCCTTTCGCGGGGACAAAGTACTTTTTCTCCGCTTTCTTGGACATGGGTGGAATAGAGGACGGGGTTTGCCAGAAGGACTTGGCAATGTTCAGGGCCCCCCTTGTGCACCGGGAGTGCGACCCAGGCTGGGGTGGCTGCCGAGAGCACATTGAATAATGTGTCTGTCTGCTCATTCATCTCCTCTGCTTCGAGGGCCAAGTTCAAAGCCACCCTATGAAGCAGCGCCTGATGCTCCTTGAAATCGTCCAGTGGGCTAGCTCTTGAGGAGCCGGCCATCATTTCTTCTGGGGAGGAGGAGGAGCATGATTGGACCACGTGGGGAGGCCCGCCACTGTCTTCCCCCAACAGGGAGGGTGACCTGGGGGTGGGCACCGCCTCCTCACTCATGACGGCCACCAGAGTGTCCTGCACTGAACCCGGTGCCGACTTTGGCCTGTCGGATGCGGCGACTGAGGGCTGGTGGGAGTGGGGCAATGGCATGACAGGAACCCCCCAGGCATTCCAATAAGGCCATTGGGTCGGCCACTCGCCTTGTTGCCAGACTGGCCCCGATGCCGCAGACATGCCCTCCGGAGCCCAGTCCCATTGCTGCCTGGGTGAAGGGCTGAACTGTGCTTCCGATCTGGAGAAGTTGTCGCCCTCTGGTGACCATGGCAGGGCTGTCGAGGCCTGGGTCTGATGGCTAACTGGCACGGTCGGTGACTGGTGCCGGGAGTAGGGGAGTGGCCTCAAGGTCTCGGCTTCGGCAACCGACAACGTGACGAGGACCAGTGCCGCGGAGATCGTCTATGCCTGGGAGAGCTTAGGCGTGAAGACCGGGACCGGGAGCCTGGTACTGATGACTGGTAACAACAGACTGGAGACCTGGACAGACGCGGAGACCAAGAGCATGGCGACCTTGGGCTCTGCCTTAGCTCCGGAGACTGGTGGCGCTCGTTTGTCTTGTGCGAGGTATTACTGGAGGGCTTGCCCTCACGGGGAGCCTTAGACAGTTTCATTGCTGAACGCGGTGCTGGCTGCGGTGGGAGCTCTCTTGGCTGTGCAAGTGCCAAGAGCTGAGTGGGCATCGACTGCACCGTTGGCTTGGACCCTCTACCTGCTCCACGGAGTCGGGTCTTTTCGGGGGGAGGAACTCCCCAGGGCAGAGCCATTATGTGGGTCCGGAGTGAGCGTAAGGCCCAAACAGGGTCCTTTGCCCAGAGCACTTTTATTGGTCTTGCTCGGTGCCGTCTTATTCAGCATCTTTTTCGGCACTGGGGATGGGGAACAGTGCCGGGAGGAGCTCGGGGACAGGTACACTACGCACCGAAGCTAAAGCGCTGGGTGCCGTTTCGGGCTGAGCCAGCTCCGAGGCTGGGCATAGGGCAGCCTGCATCAGGAGGGCCCTCAGTCGTATGTTGTGTCATGTTCCCTCTGGGTCCTAGGACGAAAGTTCTTACAGATACGACAACACTCCTTCACGTGGGACTCCCTGAGGCACTGCAGACAACTATTGTATGGGTCACTAACAGGCATAGGCCTGTTACACGTGGAGCAGGGCTTAAAACCCAGAGAACGGGGCATGCCCTGCCTGGGGCAAAGTCCCCGCTGGGACCCTAACTAACTGAACACTTTACAGCTACTTAACTACTAACTAACAACAGAACTATTTATAACTGGAAGCACAAGGCTAAGACAGGAAAGGAACTGCTGGCCGCTTGCTAAGCAAGGGACAGAGGTGTTCTGACTGACCACCACGGGCAGTAAGAAGGCACTGAGAGGGTGTAGGGCCGGCAGCACCTGATATATCATGAGTGCGGCACTCCAGGGGGCACTACAGCTGGCCCTACAGATACCGCTAAGGCAAAAATCTCCGATGACCGCGCACGTGGGCGTGCACACACCTACAATGTAATCAACATGAGCACTCGAAAAAGAAGCTGAGTTAGTTACTCAAAACTGTTAAAATACAACAATAGACACCCATTCAGTGCTCTGGATGCCTGTCTCAAATTTAAAACGAGACCATAAGGAAGGATTGCCCATAAATATATCCATTCCAGCCCGCCCCTCCCCAACAGCCTTGGAGAACGGGGGGGGGGGGGGGGGGGTTAGGATGGGCTTTGCAGTGCTAACATACCCGGGCTCTGGAGCAATCTCATTGGCAGAACAGTTCACTGGCTGCTGGTCATCACTGTCACAATGCCCACCAGATGCAGAACCAGCCAGTGGAAACATGAGGACTCTCAAGGGCTCCTCACAACAAGGCAGTATGTCTGCAGGAAGGACTAGCCTCTGGCTGGTTCAGAATTATGGTCTCAAGTGGATTAGGTCCCGGGAAAGAACAAGAGAGCTTACCCTCCCACTTGGAATGAAACCATGCACTTTGAGGACAGCGACAGCTCAAGTGAACAAGAATGTGGGGCTTTGATGTGTAGGTCTTCAGACTCCTTCCTTCCTGAAGGTTGTGATCACTATGAGCATGAGCTCAGAGAAAACTCTGGGTGCTGATGAGAAGCCAAAAGGGAAAACTACACACTGAAAACGGTCCTGGCCCCGGCAGAAACAGCAGAATCTTTGGGGAACTGGGTGGAAGGTCACAGCTAGCTCATGAGTGCATGGAGCTTTTTGCTCTGCATGCTATGAGAGCCGAGTCCTGGAGGGAACCACTCAGACCATGGTAGCTTTAATAGAAGAGACAGAGGTCTTATTTTTTTGAGGAACTGTTCCATGCACATGTCCATCTATATTCATAATGGAGGTGGCATCTTCCATCATAACAACGCTCTTTCTGGTGAGCCTGGATGCAAAGATATATTGCAAATATGGTGTGTGTGTGTCTTATTGGAGTTTATACATCTGAGAGTAAGGGAGGTTAAGGGATCTTCTGTGCTCAAGGGAAAAGCCACTCCACATCCTTTATCCGCAGAGAATCCAGGGCTGGAAAGGTTCTTCCCCTGCCCAGTTCCAGCCCTTGTGCATTCTCTGTAGCTCTAACAGTGCTCGTAATTTGTATGAGTATGTATCTGTCCTATCTGACTAATCTAATCTGCTCCATCCACTCCTTTCCTCACCTATACATCCTCACTGTTGGCTCACTCTGCAGTGGCAGAACATACGGGGGCATTTTCTGGAACCAGGGAAGGTGTCATGGTCGCAGATCTTCCAATTCCCATATCTTTGGAAGGTACACACGTGTATGCTCCCAAATGAATCTGTGGCACTCCCATACCTGTGGCCTGGGAGGCACCATGGTCTCTGTAGACTCTCCATTTCTATGGCTTAGGAAGGGCTAAGGTGAAGGTCCTGTGGACTCCACATATTCACAGTGTCAGAAGGAATGTGATCCCACACCTGCAGACCCACTGCATAAAAGGACTCTGGTCTGCAGGCCTTGCATATCTGTGGCATGGCAAAGTCTGTGACCCCATTCCTATGTCCACTAGTTTCCTATGGCATGGGTAGTGCCATGCTTTTAGTCCTGTGTTCTCATGGCCTGGGAGACACAACAGGTACTATAGCATGAGTCAAGATTTAAATGACATAGCAGGAAAGGGGTTAAAGTTTAAATGGCTATTTTGTTTATGAATTAATGTAGGTAGTTTTGAGCCAAAATATCTACCATTAATTTTTCCATCTATTCCAGGAGCAGTAAGATACACACAGTAAAGTTTATTTTGGTACTTGGTATACTTCACTCCCATTAAAAATAAATTAATCAGCAAATTCCTACACAGCTAAGCCTTCTTTTATGTAAATACAACACAGCTGTAATGAATTACAAGGTGTTATTATCTCACACATACTGCATAATACTTCACACATAAGAGGTTTCTCTCCTTAGCTCAGCTTGCAACAAAAGCATCTTAAATAAACTGAGAGAAAGTTGTTTGGTTTGTAATGTTTTTACAGAAGTGGGATATACCTCACACATATAAGGTTTCTTTACATGACTCATTTTATAACAACTTAAACTGAGGAAGTTTGCTTTTGAAAAAACTAACAAAATTACTTATATATATATATGTTCACTCACACATACACACACACACAAAGAAAAACTCACTAGTAGTTGCTCCCTAAACAAAGGCTAAGAAGCACTCGCCTGTGTTTTGGAGATCATGCTCTGGATCCCATTTGTCGCTGACGGGAAAGGCGATATCTAACACCGATGCAAACTGCCTAGAGAAGATGGCACTAGGAGCAGGAACATCCACAGTCCTGGGCAGCTACAGAAGACATCAGACTTACACCAGAAATAAGAACATTTGTGGTGTGTTAGTGTGATCACACATTAAATATGACTCGTCTATATATTTGGTGAATTGGTTTATTAGGACTATATCCTGACACGACAGGGCACTGTTCTTCTCATTCTCAGCAAAGGCATTACAAAGTACACAAAACAAGTCCAGTTCTATTACTTGGTCACATGGTTTCCTATGAAGATTTTGGACATGAGAGAAATAAAACCAGTTTCAGTCACTGAACTAGAAACCCCATGTTGACCTTTAGTTTGTGCAATAAAGCCCTACTTTCTGTTGATTTATTTGGTGCAGGTTTTCATTGAATAATTCTGTTGGGGGTAACTGTTGTCTGCTTAACTATTTAAAATGTTAACTAGAAAAGGTCTTGAACCTCTTCTTTGTGGGTAGAGCATAGTTTTATCCCATAGAGAACATGAACAGACCATTGAGATGTTACTCTACTGCAGCAATCACTAGAGCACAGCTCTAGAAAGAATATGAGCATATCAGGAAGATAGAGCTACTTTGAAACAATAAAGACTCTAAAGTGGCTTTTAGCCATAGTCCCACCATGGCCCTGTCCCCTCCCTCTTGCACCTACCTCTCCTTGTGCACCTGTGCAAGGGGCCAGTCACAGTCTGACCCTAAACTGGGCTTTAATCGAAAATCATTTCAAGATCTTCTCAGCCAATTCCCAAGCATTTTAATGCAAAAATAGACTATGTTTCCCAAAGCCAGGATAGAGGTATATCAACATTCAGAACATGCAGAACTCAGCCTTGTGCTTAGCAACTTCATGGAGCAGAAAAAGTAATGTCATTGTATTTGTGTGAAGTCGCTCCCCTCTTGCCAGATTAAGAGCAGAGAACCCTGTTCTTGAGGTACCTATCACTTTTCGTAAGATATTTGGTTTTCAAAAGATGAATGCTGTCTCTCAGAACCTATCTACAGGGTCAACTTTATACTTCTGCAACAGCCAGGCATTCCTCAAATGAACTAGCAGCATTTAATCCTAGATAAAATATTCAAAAGAGTACTGCTGTCAGGTTTACCAACATGTAAATCAATACAAAAAGGCTATTTATTTAAATATATTCTTTCAACAGCAAATATTTATTCCTTCCCTTCTTGGGTACCCCACAGAATGAAAGTTTAACACATTGTTCATTGACTGATGAAGGTCTCAGAGTCCTTCATCATTATACGCTGGGGAAGTTGGCTTCAGGATGCTTTGGGCATTACTCTCCACAAGAGGGCGCCAATTCACTTCACCAGTCAGTAGCAGGTCCTCTCCATTTATAGCATCCAGGTACTGCATCTGAAATTCACAAGAAAATAATGTATTTCTGACTTGAACTCATTGGAAGAGATAAAGATGGTCTGAAGATTTCCCCCGACAATCCCAAACTCACCAAGAGTTCAGGTAAGCAGCATGTTTTGAAGAAAGGAAATAGAAGTGTGGAATTGTTTTGAATCTTTTAGCACTGAGTGGAAGAGGACTAGAAGGAAGGGGTAAATGGCTGAAAGTGCTTCACAAAGGGGCTAAAAGACAAGGAGCCATAGAAGGTTTGAGTCTAACAAAAGATCTTCTAATGCCTGAAATAAAATGGTCTCTGAAAATCCTGACAGTGGGGCAAAGAAGAGGGCGGTGTGCTGAGGAAGCTTTGGCCTGCAACCAGTATATTGGACCAGTTCCTCAAGTTTGAAAAATGGAGTGGAGAGGTATTCAATCCACAGCTGGCTGAGATTGTCCTGGTGACTGATATGAATAAGTGAAACTGTTCATTTATACCTATACAAAAAGACCTCTATCCCAAGTACTAAGTGCCTCTGCCACCAACCTTAAATGACTGTTGTTATTATTGGTACCATAGTAGTGCCTGAAGATTTGTACACACACAGTAGGAGACAGCTCCTATCCCAAAAGGTTTATATGAAAACACAAGATAAGCTATGGGTGGGAGGAAAGACGTACTGCTCCCGCTTCACAGATGAAGAACTGGGGCTCACTGCCCTGCTCAGGGTCACACAGGCTGTGGTAGAGGCAGGAACTGAACCCAGATCTCATGAATCTCAGTCTTAGCCACAAGACCAAACTTCACGTAAGCTAAAAAATCCACAGCTCCTCTTCCCCTTGAACCGAAAAGAACCAGTGATAACAGCAAATCAAACACCTCACCTGGCCCTGCAAAAAGCTGTCTTACCATCAGACTGGGTAAAAAGATGGGCTTTGCAGCCTGACATAAAGGTAATCACATTTGGGCCATTTTGGACCAAGGAGGAGGGGACGGGGGAGTAAATTCTAATAAGGGTCCCTCATGGAGAAAGCCCTGTCAGCAACTCCCTCTCGTCTATCAAGGGGGCTCCAGCTCAGTTGCTTCCCCTGCCTACAAGCTGTGGCAGTACAGTACGGGGAGGGAGGTGTCCCTTGTGTAGGCAGGTCTCAGGCTATTTAGAGCTTTCGTGGTAAAACCACCACCTTACCCTGTACCCAGCAGTCAGTGCAGATCTGGGACCACTGCTGTCATGTTTTTCTGGTGAGATGCACTACTTGCTAAGCCATGCAGGCTGCACCAACTTCAATTTCCAAGCTAATTTAAGGTGAGGACCCATGCAGGGCACATTGTCTCCTCAAGATGGCAAAGGGATGGATTAACGTAACCCAGTCCACATCCAAAAGAAACAGCCACAGTCTCCTGGCCTGACGCAAACTGAGAAAAGCTGCTTGGTCGCTGCAGCTCTATAAGAGTCTAACAGCAGCTAGGAATCCAACACCACCCCCAGATTGCAAATTCCAGTAACAAATGGCAGACATGTCTCACGCAGAGGGGTGGAGCTAATCCTTGCCACATTTTATAGATTATAAAACCAGAAGGGACCATTGTGATCATCTAGTCTGACCCCCTGTATAACACAGGCCACAGCACTTTCCTGAATTCATTCCTGTTTGAAATAGAGCAGATAGTCTAGAAAAACGTCCAATCTTGATTTTAAAATAGACAGTGATGGAGAATCCACCACCATGCTCGATAAATTGTTCCAATGGTTAATTACTGTTACTGTTAAAAAATTACACCTTATTTCCAGTCTGAATTTGTCAAATTTCAACTTCCAGCCACTAGATCTTGTTCTACCTTTGTCTGCTGTACTGAAGAGCTCATTGTCAAATATTAATTCCACATGTAGGTACTTATAAACTGTGATCAAGTCACTCCTTAACCTCCTCTTTGTTAAGCTCAATAGATTGAGTTCCTTGAGTCTATCACTATAAGACATTTTTCAATCCTTTAATCATTCTCCTAGCTCTTCTCTGAATCCTGTCCAGTTTATCAACATCCTTTTTGGACTGTGGAAACCAGAACTGAACACTGTATTCCAGCAGCAGTCACACCAGTGCCAAATACCGAGGTAATGTAACCTTCCTTCTCCTACTCAAGATTCCAATGTATGCATCCAAGCAGTGGTTCCCAAACTTTAACAACCCGTGAACCCCTTTCACTAAAATGTCGTCTCGCGAACCCCCCTCCTAAAAGTGAATATTTCCAGGGATTTTCTCCTTCACCTGAGTATAAATTATAAAAGCAGTGATCTTGGAAAGAAAAGTTGTTTTTATGACATGCTTATTACACACTATTATTAATTATTATTGATCATTACAGTATTTTTATTACATTATGAAAACGGCAACACTCTTCCAAGATCTCACTTTCGTAGCTTGTATCAGTTTGAATAAGCTTGTTATAAGACAAGGCTCCTATGTTTCATCAAGGAGTATCAGATGTGAAACAGCATGAAGGTATTTAAGAAGCCAACTCAGAGTTCCTCCTACACAGGCATTCAGGGCTTGAGCAGTCCAGGCAAACAACGCACGTTACAACAAAGCTTAAACTTGTTCTTCGTAATCATTTTAAAAACAATACTAGCTGCCTATTTAATTTTAAAAACAGCAAAAAAAATCCATCTCCCTTTCCATTTCTTATAAGGAGTCTTGAAGTTTAAATCTCCTCAGTGTGATAGATATGCTTGCTTTGATCTGCTTAGCTCTTGGAAGTCCAGGGGCTCCGGGTTGCTGGCCCTTATGCTGCTCAGAGTCCCTAGGGACAGCTCTGTCCGCCATTAGGGAATTTTGTCTTGAGAACCCCCTGTAACATTTCATGAACCCCCAGGGGTTCACGAACCCCAGTTTGGGAACCACTGCATCCAAGGATCAAATTAGCCCTTTTGGCCACAGTTTTGCACTAGGATTTCATGTTCAGCTGCTTATCCAGCATGACCCTCACCCCAAGTATTTTTCAGAGTCACTGCTTCTCAAGAGTCACCCATTCTGTAAGTATGGCCTACGCTCTTTGTTCCTGGATGTATAACTTTACATTTGGCTGTATTAAAGTGCATATTGTTTGCTTGTGCCCAGTTTACCAAGTAATCCAGATCACTCTGAATCAGTGACCTGTCCTTTTTATTATTTACCACTCCCCCAGTTTTTGGTAATATCTACAACCTTTATCAGGGATGATTTTACATTTACTTCCAGGTCATTGATTAAAATGTTAAATAACATAGGGCCAAGACCTGATCCCTGCTAGAAACACGCCTGTTTGATGATTCCTCATTTACAATTACATTTTGAGACCTGTCAATTAGCCAGTTTTAATACATTTAGTGTGTCATGTTAATTTGTATTGTTCTAGTTTTTTAAGCATCATTTTGAATGGTACGAAGTCAAGTGCCTTTCAGAAGTATAAGTATATTACATCATTACTGTTATCTTTATCAACCAAATGTAATCTCATAAAAAAAGATATCAAGGTAGTTTGACAGGGTATATTTTCCATAAATCCATGTTGATTGTCATTAATTATATTATCTTCCTTTAATTCTTTATTAATTGACTCCTGTATCAACTGGTCTATTATTTTGCCGGGGATTGATGTCAGGCTGACAGGTCTATAATGACCCCTTTTAAATACTGGCACAACATTAGCTTTCTTCTAGCCTTCTAGAACTTCCCCAGTGTTCTAAGACTTATTGAAAATCAACATTAACTATCTAATGAGCCCCTCAGCCAGCTCTTTTAAAACTCTTGTATGCAACATGCGTTTATCAAAGGTAGATCATGCCAGATTAACCTAATATCCTTCTTTGAGAAGAAAACTGATTTTTTAGATAGGGGACATGTGGTCAATCTTGTATATTTCAACTTCAGTAAAGCATTTCACATGGTACCGCATGGGAAATTATTAGTAAAATTAGAGAAGATGGTGATTAGTACAAGAATTTTAAGGTGGGTAAGGAACTAACTAACAGAAGGCTGGACTGGAGGGAGGTTACTAGTGGAGTTCCTGAAGGATCAGTCTTGGGACTGATCTTATTTAATATATTTATTGATGACTTGGGCACAAAAAGTAGGCGTGTGCTAATGAAATTTGCTGATGATACAAAATTGGGAGGCATCATTCATACAGAGGAGAATCGTAATATTATACAGGCAGAACTGGATGACCTTGAAAGCTGGAGTAAAAGAAATGGGATTAAATTTAATAGTACAAAGTAAAAGGTCATGCACATAGGATCTAATAATAAAAACTTCTGCTATAAAGTGGAGGCTCATCAGCTGAAGTGACAGAGGAGGAGAGAGACCTGTGTGTGTAAGCCGATCACAGAATGACTATGAGCACCAAATGTGATGCGGCTGTGAAAAAGGCAAATGTGTTCCTAGAATGTATTAGGGAGGCATTTCCACCAGAGATAGAGAAGCATTAACACCATTGTACCAGACACTAGTAAGACCTCATTTGGAATACTGTGTACAGTTCTGGTCACTCATGTAAAACTATTTCAAAGTCGAACAGGTGCAGGGAAGAGCTACTAGGATGATCAGAGGAATGGAGGGTCTATCTTATGAGAGGAAACTGGAAGAGCTTGGTTTACATATACCATATAATGAAGGCTGGGAGGGGATATTACTGCTCTCTATAAATACATTTGGGGGTAAATACCAGAGAGGGTGAAGAGCTATTTAAGGTAAAGGACAGTGTTGGCACAAAAACAAATGGCTATAAACTGGCCATGAACAAACTCAGGATGAAAATTAGAAGAAGGTTTATAACAATCAAAGAAGTGATGGTCTGGAACAGCCTCCCATAGGAAATGTGAGGGCAAACAACGGAATTAGTTTTAAGAGTGAGCTTGACAAATTTATGACTGTGATTGTATGATAAGGTTGCTTATGATGGTAGCGGGCAGGGCTCTGAGGGTCCCTTCTGGTTATGCTGAAGTTTCTAAAAATCTCATGCTTCAGGGCACTTGCAAGAGTCAGGAAGGAAGTTTTTCCCCACAACATATTCTGGGTCTTTTTCCCCCCCTCCATCCTCTGAACTACCAGGGATGGCCACAGCTGGAGGTGGCACTGAGCATTCTTTTTCTCAAGAGCTTGGCTGGCTGGTTGGTTTTTGCTCACATGATCAGAATCTAACTGATTGCTATATCTGGGATTGGGAAGGATTGGTAGTGAACTTGGGGGGGTTTCAACTTCCTCTGCAGCATTAAGTGCGGTCATTGCCAGAATCATCTGGGTATGTCTCAGTTAATCAATTCTCTGCCATTGCAGGGGCCTGAGGCATTAGTGCACTTCAGTCCCTCCTATTTTCTGCCTGTGGCACAAAACAATTTAGTCTCCTGAGGGCTGTAATACCTTAGTCTAATTTTGGTTGTTGGGTTAAGTGTGCAGGTGGTGTTGGTGGCCTGTGATGTGAAGCAGGTCAGACTGATGGTCCTCTCTGGCCTTAGATTCTATGACTCTAAGTTATTCAGACTTGCTGATTTAAAAAAGACTAACTATAGAAGATGCTGTTTAACATCCTCCTGAGTTAGTTTTGGAATGGAAGCTGTTTCACCATCAGATGACAATGACTACATCATATTTTTTCCCAAATACAGAACAGAAATATTTACTGAACATACTTGCCTTTTCTGCATTATTATTGACAATTGTACCATTTCCGTGTAGTAATGGACCAATACGATTGTTAGGATTTTTTTGTTCCTAATACACTTAAAAAACTCCTCCTTATTTTCTTTAACTCTGCTAGCCATAGATTTCTTCTGGTGTCCCTTCGCTTCCCTTATCAATTTTCTATAATTCCTAGCTTCTGATTTATATTCATTACTATCAACTTCCCACTTCTTCCACATATATGGAAGCTGCCTTCCATTTCCCTCTAACCAGGTTGTTTTTTTTAACCAGTGCAGCCTTCTTTCTTTATTGTGGCCTTTGGGGCACTTAGTAAAATATTTGTAATTCCCAATTATTATTCATATTTTTGTGTTTATATTCTGTGTCCCAACTGAGCCGACTCAATTGTTTTCAGCTTTGTGAAATGGGCTCTTTTAAAGCACCAAGTATATTGTTGGTTTGGAATTTATATTCTGTTTTCACATAACAAACGTGAGGAAATCATCATCAGTGGTACCTAAGTTGCCACTAGTTTTTAGTTCTGTGATCAATTCCTCTTTACCTGTTAAGGGCTACTATATAATTTCCCCATATTGTATGCAATACTTTTGAGTTAGGAAATTGTGATCTATAATGTTTAGAGATTCTGGGGATGTTTAGTACTGGCAGCATGAGACTCTTATGGAAGTCCTCAATGATACATAGCTTTCCCCCCCTACACATTACAGGTAGTTGCTCCAGGAACCAGGCATCCTGTTCCCAAGTGTGATTTGGTGACCTGCAGTAGAATCCAACTAGCATCCCATCTTGGGCTTCATCTTAGGACACTGATCTATAAGCATTCAAGATAATTTTCTGATTTGTCAGTGACTCAAAACAGGTAACGTTATTTTTGACATGGAGGGCCTCTCCTCCTCCCCTTTTGCCCACTCAATCCTTCCTAAATAGGGTATAACCATTGATTTTAAAAATTCAAATCATGTGAATCATCCCATCACTTTTCAGTAATACCAACTAGATCAAATGTATTCTCATAAATGAACAATTCCAAATCCCCTTATTTTTTCCAACTCCTAACTTTGGTGTGTAGGAAATTTTTGATTAATTTTGTTCTCAAGATCATGCTTTTGTGCTAAATGAGTACTTCTTTGTTCTCTCTTTTCACCCTACCCTTTTATATTGATTTAACGCCCTCCTGGCTACTCTAGCCAGTCCATCCCCTGAGAAGATTAGTTCCCCTTCTACAGAGATGGAGACCTTCCAAGCTATACAGCCCCCCCTCTTTCTCTCTCTCTCTCTGTGTGTAAAAGGTGGATCTATGTTCCAGAAAAGCAAAACACTTGACCTTACACCACTTTCCAAGCTAGTGGCTCACTTCCAGAATCTTCTGCCTTCTGTCTCTCTTCACTCGTGGCACAGGGAGTATTTCTGAGAAGATAGTCATCTCTTTCAGCACCCTTCCAATTCCATGAAGTTGTCTATAATCTGCGATATATCCTGTGATGAAGTGTCATTAGTGTATCTTAGCTCCATGAAGACAGCACAACATATTGTTGTGCTCCTATTCCTTCCAGAACATTCTTTCCATTCTTCTTAGTATAGAATCCCCAACAAAGATCATCTTGTTTTTCTTGACCAGCTGATGATCATTCCGTGCGCAAGCTTGATTTTCTTACAGGTTGGGGCAAGAATCTATCCACAGGTATGTCCTGTTGTATGATTATGATATGGCTATGACATAATTATGATGCAATTTGTACAAGACGAGTCATGTAGGGTGTCATTGGAAAAAGTTATGATTTGCTGAGTATGATTTTCCTATTTGTAGGCATGTATCATTTTTGTATCTGAAGTTATGAATATTGACTATGTGTCTGTATTTCAAATGTGCTTACTCTGGGTGACACCTACAACCAGCCTTTCAGGTACAACAATGAAGAAGCCAGACATTGCTGATGGCCCATCAGCAAAGGCAATGGACTGTAAAAAAGCTTAGCCTTCCTGTGAACACTCGAGTCAGCCTGTGAGTAATGGCTGCTATGACCCAGCGAGAGCATGTGACCAGACCACATGACACTGAATTCCATATTGTGCCTGTATTTTTTCAGAAACTGAGCTGGGAACTTAGTTTTGAGAACAAAAGGTTCCCACCATATGCAAAAGCTATATAAGGCAGGGAGTGACATCATTTGTTGTTCTTCACTCCCCACACAAGAGGAGTCCTGGAAACACCTGAGGAACAAAGACTGAACTGGGGGAAGTGCTGGACCCAGGCTAAAGGGATTGCTAGCCTGTGTATGGAAACCTGGGGAGCATAAACTCTAAGTAAGTGCAACTTGTGCCTTGAGAATTTACAAATCTGCTTGTATCATCAGTCAGGGTGAGACACCTATCTAGTATGTTAAGCTTAGTTTGCGTTTTTATTTATTTCCTAGGCAATCTACTTTGATCTGTTTGCTATCACTTATAATAACTTAAAATCTATCTTTTGGTAGTTAATAAACTTATTTTATGTTTTAATCTAAACCAGTAAGTTTGGAGTGAAGTGCTTGAAAATCTTAGCTCAAGGGGCGGGGCTGTTGCATTTCCTCTCCACTTTGAGGGAGTGGTGAACTCTATGAGTTTATGCTGTACAGATCTCTGTGCAGCGCCAGACGGATTAATTTTGGGTTTATACCCCAGTGGGGAGTGAGAGTCTGGGAAGCTGGGAAATTGGCTGCTGTCTGCTGTTTGTACTTGAGTGGCTTAGGTAAGCACTCTCAGGTAGTTCAGTTTGGGTGAGTGGTGCCACCTGCTGTCATGTTGGGTGATAACAAGGCCTGGGTTAGGCTGGCTGTGTCTCCAACTTAGGAAGCAGAGTGTGGGCAGGGCCAACCCAACTGAGTGGTTAGGGGGGCACGGCGGTTTCTCATAGCTCCCAGACTGCACCCCAAGGGTGACAACCCGTCACACTGGTATTGAAGGGAAACTTATAGCTGTGTGGAATTCTTACTGATCCTCTTCCCCCTCATGGCCACAGCCTGCTCATCCTCTCCGCTTCTAGACATGGAGAGCACCATAGAATCATAGGACTGGAAGGACCTCGAGAGGTCATCTAGTCCAGTCTCCTGCACTCAAGACAGGACTACGTAATATTTAGCAATGATACGTAAGGCAGGACTATAGAATATTTGATGCTGATATTGCCTCTGGTGGTTACAAACTGCCAGGCCTCCTCTCTGCTCTCCTCTCACTGATTCCTTGGTGGCCAGTTTCCTTCTTCCTTGAATCTGGGGTAGTGATGTTTCCCAAACCTGGCTGTCAGGAACTCCTCAGCTTCTGTGATTCTCAGTAGAGCCTCTACTCACCCTTTCAATCCATGAATCTTCTCCTCCAGCTGAGTCACCAACTTGCACTTCATAGACAGGAAGTCCTTTCTGGCTTCAGGCAGAAAATAAAACATGGCACATCCGTTGCAGGTTACAACCACTGTTGAACTGCTGGGCATCATGTTTTTGAGTGCAGAACTGTTCTTAGTAGGAGAGCTTCTCACACTCCCTGCCAAACTCCCTCTGAAACGCTCCTGTTAGCAGCTTCTGTTCGTGGCTCACAAGTTTGCCAAGCAATTGACTTTTTATCCTACTCCTCCCTGCTCAGCTCCACCCCAACAACCAGGGAGCAATTAACCACTCAGAGACTTCAAACAGTGAGGCTGGGAGAGCAATACAGCAGTGCACAGAAAATCCAGGAAGTTTTTGGAGAGTGTTGGGAACAACTTCCTGGCGCAAGTGCTGGAGGAACCAACTAGGGGCCGTGCTCCTCTTGACCTGCTGCTCACAAACAGGGAAGAATTGGTAGGGGAAGTAGAAGTGGGTGGCAACCTGGGCAGCAGTGACCATAAGATGGTCGAGTTCAGGATCCTGACAAAAGGAAGAAAGGAGAGCAGCAGAATACAGACCCTGGACTTCAGAAAAGCAGACTTTGACTCTCTCAGGGAACTGATGGGCAGGATCCTCTGGGAGGCTAATATGAGGGGAAAAGGAGTCCAGGAGAGCTGGCTGTATTTTAAAGAAGCCTGATTGAGGGTGCAGCAACAAACCATCTCGATGTGCAGAAAGAATAGCAATATGGCAGGCGACCAGCTTGGCTTAACAGAGAAATCTTCAGTGAGCTTAAACACAAAAAGAAGCTTACAAGAAGTGGAAACTTGGACAGATGACTAGGAGGAGTATAAAAATATTGCTTGAGCATGCAGGGGTGTAATCAGGAAGGCCAAAGCACAACTGGAGTTGCAGCTAGCAAGGAATGTGAAGGGTAACAAGAAGGGTTTCTACGGGTATGTTAGCAACAAGAAGGTGGTCAGGGAAAGTGTGGGACCCTTACTGGATGGTGGTGGCAACCTAGAGACAGATGACGTGGAAAAAGCTGAAGTACTCAATGCTTTTTTTGCCTTGGTCTTCACAGACAAGGTCAGCTCCCAGACTGCTGCACTGGGCAACACAGTATGGGGAGGAGGTGAGCAGCGCTCGGTGGTGAAAGAACAGGTTAAGGACTATTTAGAAAAGCTGGACATGCACAAGTCCATTGGGCCGGATGCAATGCATCCGAGGGTGCTGAGGGAGTTGGATGATATGATTGTAGAGCCATTGGCCATTATCTCTGAAAACTTGTGGCGATTGGGGGAGGTCCCAGCTGATTGGAAAAAGGCAAATATAGTGCTCGTCTTTAAAAAAAAGGAAGAAGGAGAATCTGGGAAACTACAGACTGGTCAGCCTCACCTCAGTCCCCAGAAAAATCATGGAGCAGGTCCTCAAAGAATCCATTTTGAAGCACTTGGAGGAGAGGAAGGTGATCAGGAACAGTCAACATGGATTCACCAAGGGCAAGTCATGCCTGACCAACCTGATTGCATTCTATGATGAGATAACTGGCTCTGTGGATTTGGGGAAAGCAGAGGACGTGATATACCTTGACTTTAGCAAAGCTTTTGATACGGTCTCCCACAGTATTCTTGCCAGCAAGTTAAAGTAGTATGGACTGGATGAATGGACTATAAAGGTGGATAGAAAGCTGGCTAGATTGTCGGGCTCAAGGGGTAGGGATCAACGGCTTGATGTCTAGTTGGCAGCCGGTATCAAGCAGAGTGCCCCAGGGGTCGGTTCTGGGGCCGGTTTTGTTCAACATCTTCTTTAATGATCTGGACGATGGGATGGATTGCACCCTCAGCAAGTTTGTGGATGACACTAAGGTGGGGGGAGAGGTAGATATGCTGGAGGGTAGGGATAGGATCCAGAGTGACCTAAACAAATTGGACGATTGGGCCAAAATAAATCTGATGAGGTTCAACAAGGACAAGTGCAGAGTCCTTCACTTAGGATGGAAGAATCCCATGCACTGCTACAGGCTGGGGACCAACTGGCTAAGCGGCAGTGCTGCAGAAAGAACCTGGGGATTACAGTGGACGAGAAGCTGGATATGAGTCAATAGTGTGCCCTTGTTGCCAAGAAGGCTTACGGCATATTGGGCTGCATTAGTAGGAGCATATTCCAGCAGATCGAGGGAAATGATTATTCCCTTCTATTCGGCACTGGTGAGGCCACATCTGGAGTACTGCGTCCAGTTCTGCCCCCATCATTTCCCCCACTATAGAAAGGATGTGGACAAATCGGAGAGAGTTCAGCGGAGGGCAACAAAAATGATTAGGGGACTGGGGGCACATGACTTATGAGGAGAGGCTAAGGGAACTGGGCTTATTCAGTCTGCAGAAGAGAACAGTGAGGGGGATTTGACAGTAGCCTTCAACTACCTGAAGGGGGGTTCCAAAGAGGATGGAGCTAGGCTGTTCTCAGTGGTGGCAGATGACAGAACAAGGAGCAATGGGCTCAAGTTGCAGTGGGGGTGGTCTAGGTTGGATATTAGGAAAAACTATTTCACTAGGAGGGTGGTGAAGCACTGGAATGGGTTACCTAGGGAGGTGGTGGAATCTCCATCCTTAGAGGTTTTGAAGGCCCAGCTTGACAAAGCCCTGGCTGGGATGATTTAGTTGGGTTTGGTCCTGCTTTGAGCAGGGGGTTGGACTAAATGACCTCCTGAGGTCTCTTCCAAACCTAATTTTCTATGATTCTATGAAAGTGGACCTTCCTGGAAATGAGAGGGAGAAACTGCAATGCTTACTCTGCTCCTGGTGGTCTCAACCCTCCTGAAAAGAGTGAGAAGCTGTGGTGGGCCTCAGAAGGCTCTTTGTGTCAACAGCATTTTATGCCTATTTAAACCTGAAAGTAGCTATGGCTTCTGGAGATTAGGGGCAACAGGAGCAGCTACAGCAGCAGTTCTGCCTGCTGTGCTTTCTGACCTTATGGTTCTCCACCCTTTCAGTGTGAAACATATGTATCGGCAAGTCACATGTGTGATGAATTGGTGAAATGTGGAAACCTGTATTTTGGTGTGCCACACCATAATTTACAGATTTTCATGTCTTTTAAGTACAAATAATGTTTTAAAAGCTGTTTTCTCATTACGAGCAGCTGTATGTGTAGTAAAGCCGAGAGGGTTTCAGTTTTCTTGTAAAATGGGTCCAAAAAAGTGCGACAATTTAGTGAGAAATATGAAAAGAGATTATTTTGGATCTCTTACTATTCTCTCAGTCTCAATCCATTTTTATCAAACCACCATGAACAACTGAAATATCAGCCTAAATTCACATCCTTAATTCCATTATTTTGCCACTTTTATAGGTATTTTAGAAACCAAAGGTTTAAAATTCCTGCTAAACTGAAAACCTCTACCTCAACCTTAAATCTGAAGCTGTGACCAGCTCCAGCATAAGAAAGCAAATCTTCCAGGGAGAGACCCAAGGCACCAGGCTCCAGTAGAGGGAAGGGACTAAGACATTGTCACTTGGGAGGGAAACTGGAACAGGATTTTATGAAACTCTTGGACAATCTCATTTCTGTAATCAGCCCTGTGCAGTGTTGTTTGGGAAGCAAGCAATACAAAGTTTACTTTCCTAGGAACTGTAAGAGAGGCTATGCTCTGAGCTACTGCCCACCTGCTTGCGCACATACTCCACTAGCAGTTCCAGCTGCCTGGGGTCCTCACAGTGCTTGTTGAAAAGGTTTCTCCATAGGGCTGCTGCCAGTACGTGGTCATCAGACAAAATCCCCTAAAAGAAGGAGTGAGAGAAGGATTGGACACTGTACACAGAGAGAATGTAAACACCAAGCAGAAAACTTGGGTGAGATTTAACTCGCTGTTGTCTGGCTGGATTGTCTCAGTTTATTACACGCCTCTTACAGCCCCATACTCTTGGAGTTGCAGT
Organism: Terrapene triunguis; assembly: GCF_002925995.2. NCBI lineage: Eukaryota > Metazoa > Chordata > Testudines > Emydidae > Terrapene > Terrapene triunguis. The sequence goes on from NW_020664584.1 coordinate 12,538,201, forward strand.
CTCTTTTTCAAATCTGTCTATATTCCAAGCATTGAGACCAACACAGCTGCAATATACACCACACATCTGCCTCTCCCTGAGGCGTGTGTAACTGCTTAACACAACAGTCCAAAAGAAATGGCCGGATGAGTGGATACTGGAGAAAACACAGAGCAAATTCTGTGTACGGGCTGGTAAACCAATTTTCTCTGTTTTGGGATCACTGTCGCAAAGCCTTACTCCTTATGAGACTAGAGAGCATTGCTGCACAGCATGGGGGGGACCGCGATGACGTTGGGCAAGGACAAGAGCTAAAGGGCATATGACATAACTGTTGCTGAGAAGGCCAATAAGGTGCTGCTCTTCACCTCAGCCTGTGATGCAAGAGCACAGGGTAATTCTATGACATTTAGGCCTATCTGGATTTTTTTAGTTAATTTTCACTGGCAGATGTCTTTGCTGGATTCAGATCTGTAGCGCTTCTTTGTCTGTGTTCTTCATAACCTCTGCAGTCTGTCTAGATCAGGGGTTCTCAAACTGGGGGTTGGGACCCCTCAGGGGGTCGCGAAGTTATTACATGGGAGGTCACGAGCTGTCAACCTCCACCCCAAACCCCGCTGTGCCTCCAGCATTTATAATGATGTTAAATATATTAAAAAGTGTTTTTAATTTATAAGGGGGGTCACATTCAGAAGCTTGCTATGTGAAAGGGGTCACCAGTAAAAAAAAAGTTTGAGAGCCACTGCTCTAGATTATATGGTGACCATCCCTGGAACATCTGAATGCCTGTCCTCTGCAGGGTGCTGCTATCAGCCGTGCATTAGGTAAAAATTAGCTTAACATTAAAGATCCATATTTGCCTTTAATTTAACAAGACATTTGTGGGGGGTTTAAAATGTAAGGGTGGGTTTAAAAAAAGAGAGAGAGAGACACACACACACACATTTACATCCCCTGGCTACACTTAAAAATCAATAAAAGGAAAGATCTTGATGCATTCTGCTGTCCAATACCTTGTGGAACTCACTGTTTATAAGGCAAACAGCTAAATAAAAAACTAAAGTAGATGATTATGAATGAGTACAGCACCTGCAGTGACATCAGCTCAGGCAAAAGAAATAACAGCTACACTTTGCCCTTAATGTAGTGCTTTCCATCGGAGAGTCACACAGCCCTTACACACATCAGTGCATTTTTACCCTTCTGGGTCATTAGACAGGCTCAATAAATACCATATCCACTGTACAACTGGATCAGCTAAGGCACTGAGGGGGGAAGTGACTCGCCCAAGGTTAGCCAATAAGTCTGTGGCAGAGCCAAGAAGAGAATCTAGATGTCCTGCCACTCAGGCTATGGCTACACTAGAGAGCTTACAGAGGTGTAGCTGCACTGATGCAGTTGCACTGCTGCAAGTTCTCTGTGTAGCAGCTCTAAGCTGTCGACTTAATTAATCCACCCCCGACGAGCGGCGGTAGCTATGTCAGCGGGAGAAGCTCACCTGCTGACAGTGCTGCCCACACCAGTGCTTAGATCGGTGTAACTTATGTCGCTCGGGTGGTGGCTTATTCACATCCCTGAGAGACATAACTTATACTGACAATATGTGGTAGCGTAGACATAGCCTCAGTTGTATGCCTCAGCCAGCAGACCATGCTGTCCCTCCTAGAAGGGCTCTCATTAGTCAGGTTTCAAAGCACAAACTGATCACAACTGCTACAGTCCGGAAGAATTCTGTCCCCATTGCGCTATGATGTATATTTTGGGTGTTTTACTTCTTCCTGTGAAGCACCTAGCTTTCAGCACCACTGGAGAAAACAGTGCACTAGATGGCCTATTGCCATCTGCCCTGGTCTGTAGGCAGGGTCGACTGTATGCTCTTACCTCATCATATCCAAATATAGCTGCATAGAAATTTTCTGTCATGCTTCTCATACTTTGTTTTAGAGTAAAAGAATCAATCTGAAAAATAAAACAACAATATACGATAATCTGTACAGGTCCTGAGAGATGGGAGTGGTGAGAGCAGTGCCGTCCGTGGGGATGGCGGGAGAGCAGCACGGTCCATGGGGTTCCGGGCAGGTGAGAGCAATGTGGTTCATGGGGTGGGAGAAGATGAGAGCAGTGCAGTTTGTGAGGGGGGGGATTTGGGCGTGAACAGTGTGGTTCATGTAGGCTGCGGGGTGGAGAGGTATATGCATTATAAGCTGGCACAGACTTTGTAGAAATGAAAACTACCATTAGTATCTTCCCTGTGTGCTCAGAGGGTAGGAGAGTCCCCAGCCTGGGATGCTCTCTCATTAGTCTCACATTCCTCCCAATTCCTCCCTGGCCCCAAACTGCCTGTTACTATTGCTTCCACAGATTAACAGATATTAAAGCCATTAGCAGCAGCTAGTCTGATCTGCATAAACACAAGTCACAGCATTTCACCCAGTAATCTTATCAAAATTAATATTGCTTTGTTTGACAAGTGCCATGCTGATTGGCATTAATCGTGCTACCATCATTTCATTAATACTGGGTGCTTCCATGTCAGCCTATGTATTGCCCAAGATCAACGTCAGGCCACCCAGCCTACAGTTTCCTGGGTCATTGCGTTTCCCTTTTAAATTATTGCCTCAACATTATTTTTCCCCCTATCCTCTTGGGTTTCCCTAGTATTCCAAGATTTGTTAAATATTAGCATCAATGGCTCAGAGAGCTACTTGGCCAATTTTTAAAAACTCTTGGGTGCAAGTTACCAGGTCGTTCAATTTCTTTGATCCTCTTTTTTTGCTTTCTCTCTGCCTCACAGATGTGAGGACTGAATGAGGTGGCTCGGCTACTGTCTGAGACTGTGCAATCACAGTTGGGGATGTTGGGGATCAGTATAGTGTTTAAAAAAATGTGTTTACTATGGAAAGTGCATTACTGTTTTGGGGGTTGCAATACCATGTCAAATACAGACACTACACAGCAAAGGAAAATTATGAATACAGCTATAAGAAAATCTCAGAACTCTGATGATAGAACAGACTGCTGGAGTTTCATCAAAGATGTCACCAAAGTCCCCATAATATCCTGATAGCCTTAGTGGTTGTGCCTATATAATAGTTGCTCTCTCAAAACTCTAATTATTTTATGTCATGCCATCAAATCTATTGTTTATATACTCTTCCATTAAATCACTATCCTTTTTCATAATTTGATTTTTATAAGAATACATGTAGTGCAACCACAAGGAAAATGTTCCTTTTATGTCAGTTACTCATATTTTTCCATTTATAGGAGCTATTAAAATTCATGCAGATATTTTATAGGCCATCAAGATTTGGTGACTGGCTATTACTGAATGTTTAATAAAAAACTAAACAGAAGAAATCAGAGGGCTAAATGATGACTGCAACTCCTGTAATGACTTAATTAAATTTTTATTGAGTACATAAACTATGATGTCACTTCTAGCCAACCACACTCATACTTTCTATGCATGCCAGAGACCGTGGTTTTTCTCAATAGAACATACTTCTAAATAAGCAGCACTTCTACACTCTAATAGGGGAGCAGGTCTCATGTAACACACTCAATAAATTATCCTTCCATTTTTAAACAAACAAATTCCATGAGTTATAATATATTTGCCATGCACTTTTTATGACATAATAAAAATGTTACCTTAAGGATTACTTAACACATACTACAAATGTTACAGCAGGCAATTGCAAAGGGGTAAAGAAAACAAACAGTCCCATTACAGGGACAAGTCCTGGACTAAACATCCCTAGGGAAGCAACTTACTATATTAAAAACGAAAAGCAGTGGCTTTAGGTTAGTAAGAAATGGATTAACGAAGGAGATAAAGTTAAACAAACATGGCAATAAGTACATCTTAGAGACAAACATTTTGAAATATGACTGAGGATGGGGGAATATCTTAGACAATAAAATTACATTTAAAGGGATATACTATTTTTGAGGAATGTAGCCAACAATGCATAACTACAAAGAGCTCGAGAAACAGCTTTTCTTATAAAACAAGGGAACCAAGTAACTCAAAATCAATGCTCTTTGAAAACCATTCCCTTCTTGTTCCTATCTGCTTTCTCACCATGGGCAACCTTCACAGTCTGGCTTTTGACGATGATGACTGCAAGGACTCTTTTACACTCCATTCTCAAACAGCAAAGCTGCTAGAGAATTTCAAATGAGTTAAAATTGCTAAAAACAACAAACAACAAAAACAGCTGAGTTCTCCTGGGGTATGGCTCCTTCACACTCTGGAGTGCCCCATCTCAGAGCAGTTACCAGAATCAGGCTGTCCATGCACCAGTGCCTGTATCCTCACAAATAAAAATCTGTGTTCAAAACAAATTAAGAAAGCTTGGGTCCCCCCCCCCCACACACACAGATGCTTAAAAGTAAGGCAATATCCAGCTAACGTATCTTCCTTTGACATGCTTTAACATCATATTCACCACTTGTGCTGAAAGACTGTTTCCTTTATTAACAACTCCCTTATATCTTCAGCATATACAGTAACACAATATACATACCACATTCCTCACCAACACACTAGAATGCAAAATCTTAACTCCAACTTCAGCAACATTAACATATATACTGTTAGACATCCAGGCATTGTTAGAATGTTTGATGTATGGTCCCCTTCCAGTTTTCCCTAGGAAAATCATAGAATCATAGAAGTATGAAGTCAGAGTTAAGGTTTTGCATTCTAGTTTGATGGTTAGGAATATGTGGAGTGTATTGTGTTATTGTATGTGCTGAAGGTGCATTGAAATTGTTTGTAGAGGGGCACAATTTCAAAGTGAAACTGAACATAATGTGTGGAGGTTTTTTTAAACTGGACATGCCCTTGCTGTTATGAGTTTGTGTTAATGGGTATTGCCCTTAAGTGACATTACAGCAATAGACTAAAAGAGCTCACTCTATACAGCTTAACAAAGAGAAGGTTAAGGGGTGATTTCAATCTGTAAGTATCTGCATGGGAAACAAATATTTAATAATGGGCTCATCAATTGAGCAGAGATCCAATGGCTGGAAGTTGAAATTAGACAAATTCAGACTGGAAATAAGATGTAAATTTTTAACTGAGAGTGTGATTAACCATTGGAACAACTTACCAAGGGTCGTGGTGGATTTAAAAATCAATATTGGATGTTTTTCTAAAAGATCTGCTCTAGGAATAATTTTGGGAGTGTTCTCTGGACTGTGTTATGCAAGAGGCCAGACTAGATGATCACAATGGTTCCTTTTGGCCTTGGAATCTCTGAACAATAATCTGGGACTTTGCACCACTTAGATGAACGGGGGCTGTGAGCCTTCATGGAAGTGGAGATAACGTCTTAGCTAGTTCTTCAAAGTCTTTTCCCTTTCTGAATAGCAGCATTTCAATGTTGCCTAGGCCTTTGAGCCAGCTGATCCTCATCAAAGAGCTGATCTCTTGTAGACATAGTCTGCCATCTAAGTAGTGGTGGTAACTGCATACCGTTGGCAGCTTTGCTCTCTCCCAGTGGTCTCATGTAGCTATCAAAAAGACAAAGGGATTGTATGGTTCTCTGTGGAACCCTGCAGGTTAGGGCCTTCGTTACTCATGGCCCACATACCAATCACAACTCTCTAAACTCTGCTGGGAAGGAATGACTGGAGTCACTGTAGTGCTGTATTACGTACTCCAGCTATGTCACGTAAGTGGGTTAGTAGAACCTTGCAGTTCACTGTTTCACAGGCTGCAGAGAGGTCCAGCAGTATGAGTGTGGAGAACTTACCTGTGTCTACTGCCATGAGGAGATCATCTTTCAGTATCACTAGAGTCATCTTTGTGCTAAGCTCTGGTCTGAACACTGATTGTGAGGCTTCCAGGATGCTGGTTGATCTCATTTTTTGGAGCTTAGCTGTTACTACTTTCTCAATTATCTTGCCCAGGACTGGGAGGTTGGAGACAGGACAGTAGTTGGAGTGTTGTCCAAAGGTTAGTTTCTTGACTACTGGAGAAACTATTATTGTACCTTTCATGGAGTTTGGTACATATCCTTCTCTGAAGGAGGCACTGATTATTTCCATTAATAGTGTACATAGTTGCTCTTCATTGGTTTTCACCAGCCAGGAGGGGCATGGATTCATAGATTGTGGCTCTAATATTTTTCAGGGTTTCCTGAGCTTTGGCATGTGTGATGGGGCCAAACTCATTCAGGGTTGGTAGAGTAGATAATACAATCGGGTCAGGGATGGAATTTTCTTTCCCACTTAGCTCCATACACATTCAGTTGATCTTATCAGTAAAATACACTGACAGCTCTTCACAGCAGTTGACGCTTGGGGCTGGCATTTGGGCAGTGCAGTCTGGGTGACTGAAATAGCTCTGCTGGCCGTGACCGTGCTGCATCCATTGCAGAGAAGTAGAAGGCTCATCTTGCTCCTTTATTGCAGAGGCAAAGTTCTGTTAGAGCGGTTTGTGGTGGATCGATTCAGAATCCTTTCTGTGCCACTGGCATTCTAACTTTCTGCCTCTGACTCATCTGCTGTTGCTCTTCTGTGACCCTTGGTCATATTCTCCACTGGTGAGGGGAGAATGGGTAGCATAGGACCAAGGCATCGATGGTAATGGACATCAGGTGACTGACTGTACTGTTATACGAATTCATCGGCACCTTCTATTTGGGTGGCTTGTTCTCCTACAGTGAGTTTTAAACCCAGAGGTACAGGAGTCTTGGGGAAGGACAAGCTTTGGTTGTTCACTACTGTGGTGGGAAGGAGGGAAGTCTGATCTTTGCCAGCTGGAGGTGGTGAGACCAGTAGTGTGATATGTTAGTAATGTCTCCAAAATCCACTCTTAGGCTGATGCCAGGATCCAGCATATGTCCTGCTATATGTGTGGGTCCAGAGACTGCCTGGGAGAACCCCATGATTTCTACATGGGATATGAAATTAAGTACTACCGTGTCCTTTGCATTGTCTGTGTGAAGGTTGAAGTCCCTGAGAGGAGAGAATCTGGGGGATTCCAGTACTATGCTGGGCAGCAGCTCTGTAAGTTCCTCCAGAAAGCTGCCAGGGTTCCCAGCTGAGGGTCTTTACACCACTAAGAGTCCTAGGAACCTTTCTGTCCTTTGCCCCACAGATCATGTTTTGTTTCTGGGGGGAGCATCTTCTGCATCTCAGACTGGAGGGGAACAAGATTACTACTCTGCCTCCTTTCTTTTTTTCTGGTGCATTCTGGAGTCTTTCTTGCTTTGTGATATGGAGTATCCTGTGGGGACTAACCATGTTAGGGTAGAATTGAGGGTGGCCTTGAACCATGTCTCAGTGATGTGAGCAAGATTTACTATACTGACATTTTGTATTCCACCACTATAAGATATAATCGTTATTCCAAATTGTCCAGTACCTCTTCCTCTACTGGAAACACTGTATAAACCTCACTGACACACTGCGGCTCTTTGTCCCCCTGAAACAGTTAGACCATGTACAGAGGTTTATGAGTCAACTCCTGTCCCTGAGCTAATGGCTCCAGTTCTTTAGCTCAAGCAGTAGAGGCCAATACTTTCACAGCCAAATAGCCATTAGTTCAGATGCTGCAGCAGACCCATAAACCACTGTCTATGGTCTATCCCTTAGATGGTGGCAAAGATAATTCATTGTGTTAACATGGGTTACAACTGCATTTTCAGAAGTCTTCTAGCATCACAGCATAGTAAGCAGTAACAGTATGCCATCTAAAAAAACTCTGTCATTGTGTTGACATAATTACTATGCCGTCATCATAGCTTATGCCATCAGTAACATTGTGTCAATATACCTGTGATGTTGACATCCAAAAATAGTAACTTCTTAAACCTTAATAACTTTTAATAAAAACATGTTGCAACTTTTAACAAATATTCTTGCCAACTACTCATAGCAAAGAATAACACACATTTAATTTCCTACTTCAGACTGCTCTAAGGTTTTTTTTTTTTAAAGGAGTCTGAAGAGAAATGAGAAACTGGAATAATTGTGGTCATGTGATGCTTTTTGAACTAGCTACAGCAAGTGTCAGACTCGGTTTCAAAATTCAAGCAGTTCATAAACAAAAATAAGCATTTGAAATTGACACTGTAATTCAAAACACATTTTACAGAATTTGTTTTACCCTCTGTTAATGTGAAAATCACTGAGCAACTTTAACGATGGTGGCTCAGTCACCCCACCACAATGGTACAGACAGATCATCCATTTGGGTTCCATATGCAAAACTGAAATATTTATTGAATACACCTGGCTTTTCTGCATCATTATTGACAATTTTACCACTCCCATATAATAATGGAGCTACACCATTACTATGATTCCTTCCGCTCCCCCACCCCCGATATGCATTAAAAAACCTTCTCGTCTTTAACTCTACACTGATATTTCATTGATACCTTTAACTTTTTGTCTACCATGCATTTCTTAATTTTAGAGCTATAGTAATTGCCATCTTCCTCCTCTTCCCCGTTTGTTATATAATGATTTATTGTTCTTTAGTATAGCTTTCACATCTGCTTAAGCAGACTTATTTTATACACTGAAATAGCTTTTTTTTTTTTTTTCTGGCTAAGGAATTGTGGCTTTTTGGGCATCGAGCAAAATTCTTAAACAAATCCCAATTTTTGTTCATGCTTTTCAGTTTTATTTTTTCCCCCCAGACACATTTTGCTCTAATTTTTTTGGCACAATTATAAGGGGACTGTATTCTGTTTGCACAAAATGAGTGTAACCAGGTCCTGATCACAAATATCTAGGCAACCACTAATATTTTGTTGAGTAATCAATTCATCTTTATCCATCATAATGAAATTTAATATTGAAACAAATCTAAACATTGCAGGGATATTGTAATTATCCCCAAACCAAACATTGCAAACCCAAGAAATGCTGAGTTAAGGTTACACTTAAAATGAATACAAATATTTTAAGGTATGGAAATACACAATTAAGGTACAAAAACACACTTTACTCTGTCCCGTAGTGATGCCATAATGATTAAGGCATTTTAAATGTTTGTGGTCTCAGATTAGATTAAACTCAGTTTCAAAGACACAGGTGTTTCATATTTTTGCCCTTTATGCCACTAAGTAAATCTTTTCTTCCTTTGAACCTAGAAGGAAATACACAATAATTTCTTAGGCTGCATCTGTGGTGTACATAGTAGCCTGAGAGTACAAGATGAGCTAGCACTGGGCCTGCAGTGTCAACAATGTTTCTATGATACAGACCAGAATGGGTGACCCATTGGTAATATGATTGTGGAGGGACTATTCATTGATGTTGTTTTGATCCACATGAAGCTGAAGTCTTCTCTGTTTCAACTTTATCTCAATGTCCATGAATTAGATGTTTGCTTAGTATGCTCAATTCTAACTAGTTGTCTGCTGATCTTTCCAGGTACTGACTGGTTTCTTCTTTATACACTTCTTCCTGTTCTGATTTGTACCGGGGACAGATATAGGCTAGTGGATGATCTGAAGTAACAGATCACACTGCTGACCTGAGCATCAAAACTGGACCAGGATAGACTTATCTGAGTGAAAGAAAACGCTGCCTGTGGCACAGTTTATAACCTACTCATGAGTTGCTAGAAAAAATGGCACCTTCCTCACTGTCAGAACTGATTCATCTTTGACGGCTCATACCAACCAATTGTCCAGATAAAGGTGGATGAAGAGATGCTCGCTTCAGGAAGCTGTAGCTAGAGCCACGGCATTGGTAAATGGCAGGACACCACAGTCATTCAAAAGGAAACAATCACCAGTTCTTACCCAGAATGTAGAATCAAAGAGATATCTGGTGGATGGGATAGATGAGGCGATACTGGTTAGGAACAGGAAGTCACCCAGACTGACTGTAAGGTCTCCATCCAACAGTACAACTCCCAGAGAAGGGAGTTTACTTTATTTAAATCCAGAATGGGATAAAAACTGCCAAATGTCATGGAAATTAATGAGTAATCCATGTGCCTGCTTCATGATGGGGACCTCTACTGGTGCTTTGACCTTTATCAGATGACTCAGGCCTGGGCAAATTCTATGCCATTAAGAACACCTAATTTTGAAAATCATCACTGCAGCCACCATGACCTATCTACCGTATCCATACTCGGCCCACTGGGCCTCCCAGCACACATCCTACCATGCCTGCCCTGTCCATGTGTGACCCATTGGGCCTCCCATCACATAGCCTACCATGAATTCTGTATTTGTGTCAGACTTGAGACTTCATCATCTGAATCATCACACTGATTTCAGCTTCTGTACACTGATAGTTTGCACTTTTCAGTTTCACTCATAGGTAGAGAAAAACCTGATTTCCCTAAGCACTCCTCCTCCCCAGAGTATCACACATATGCAAGCCACAGAACAGTTAACAGTTAAATATTTTCTTGCCAGTATTTTAAGAGTGCAGAAGGTTCCAAATTGCTGGTAAAATAAACAATGCCAGACTGTGAAAACTCCTGGCTGCCATGTTCTCTGATGTTAACAAGAGTTTCTTTATTACAGTAACCTTTCTGAAGTGAATAAAAATTATTTCTCTTCCCTAGTTCTGCCCTCAAGTAAAAGGCAAGGGAGGAAAGTGAACCCTGAAGAAAGCTGAACAGTAAGAGCTCCAGAATGCTGGGGATGACTTGTTCAAACAGGTTGTTTCAAAGACAGCATTTAACATAGTTGTAGAAAATATTTAAGTTTCCAATATAACTAACTCCTGTATTTCATTCAGACTTGGTACTGTTGTGACTCCAAAGGCTCCTAAATAAATGATCAGGGATATCAAGGGTTAAAGTCACTTTACAAACAGTTTACTGAAAAGGACCAAAAGACATAGATTAAACCTGGACAGGGACAACATTCTCTTCCTCTAGCCCAAGCATAGAAAGATGGTCTAGTCCAGTGGTTTTCAAACTTTTTTTCTGGGGACCCAGTTGAAGAAAATTGTTGATGCCCGCGATCCAATGGAGCTGGAGATGAGGGGTTTGGGGTGTGGGAGGGGCTCAGGGCTGGGACAGAGGGTTGGGGTGCGGGGGTGAAGTCTGTGGGGTGGGGCCGGGAATGAGGGGCCAGGGTGTGGGAGGGGGCTCAGGACTGGGACATCGGGTTGGGGTGCGGGAGGGGTCAGAGCTCTGGGGTGGGGCCTGGGATGAGGGGTTTGGGGTGCATGAGGGGTTCTGGGTTTACGGGGGGCTCAGGGCTGGGGCAGAGGGTTGGGGTGAGGGAGGGGGTCAGGGCTCTGGCCTGGGGATGAGGGGTTTGAGGTGCAGGAGGGGCTCTGGGTTTGGAGGGCTCAGGGCTGGGCAGGGGGTCAGGGTGAAGGAGAGGGTCAGGGCTGGGATGAGGGGTTTGGGCTGCAGGAGGGGCTCCCGGTTTGGGGGGGCTCAGGGCTGGGGCAGGGAATTGGGGTTCAGGCATGAACTTACCTTCGGAGGCTCAGTGGCGCAGCCAGAGTGCACCGCAGACCGCACTGCGCCCCGGAATCGGCCAGCAGCAGGTCTGGCTCCTAGGTGGAGGCCAATGAGAGTGCGGAGCCAGTGCTCGGGGCGGGGGCAGTGCACGGAGCCCCGTGGCCCCACTGCCTAGAAGCCGGACCGCTGCTGGCCATTTCTGGGGCACAGCGTGGTGTCGGAAAGGTAGGCACTAGCCTGCCTTAGCTGGGCAGCACCGCCAACGGGACTTTTAACTTCCCGGTTGGCGGTGCTGACCAAAGCAAGGCAACCCAGCGCCTTACATGCCGTGACCCAGTACTGGGTCGCGACCCACGGATTGAAAAACACTGGTCTAGTCTACTAGAAGACACAAAGGGACATATTTAGGACATCTTGAGTTACACACACCGCTTTCTAGCTCCTTGACATGCAGATCTGGTCTTCAAGACCCACAGTCAAGATCCCTCTTGATTTTGGGGGCTCCATAAATGTCTAGACTAACGTAGGCTTTCATGTACCATGTATAAAAAGAGATCTGTGAGCCCTTTGTATTGTAACCAACAAGACAAACCAATTGCCACTTATGGTGAGGTGGAGGTGCCATCCAGACTTCCAACAAAAGTAGGTTGTGAAAGCCCTATCTTCTAATCACACATTAGCTAGCTGCATGCAGCTGAGATAGCTTCTTTAATTAGCAGCCACTGCAGCCTGTAGGCTGAATAGAATACATAGCATCATGGTACAGATCCTGTAAACTAAGTACAGGAATGCAAGGAACCTCTGTGTTCTAATCCCAGTTCTGACATGCTGTGGTTTCGGTCACCTCATTTCACTTTTCGTCATTTGTTTTTATATTTGTAAAATGGGAATAATGCTACTCAGGTACTTACAGGAGTGTAGTGACAATTAGCATTGCTGTCAGGGCCGGCTCCAGGGTTTTGGCTGCCCCAAGCAGCCAAAACAAAACAAAACAAAACAAAAGCCGCGATTGCGATGGCAATTTGGCGGGAGGTCCTTCGCTCCCAGGCGGAGTGAGGGACCATCCGCCGAATTGCCGCCGAATACCTGGACCTGCCGCCCCTCTCCGGAGCGGCCGCCCCAAGCACCTGCTTGACAAGCTGGTGCCTGGAGCCGGCCCTGACTGCTGTTTAGCAGCATTAATTAGTTAAGTGCTATTAGAAAGACAGAAAAGAGGAATGGAGGAAGACTGTAAATAAACTGTTGAATACAGCAGGAGTAAAAAGGATTGAGATGAAAATGTGGGGCGCAAAGAAAGAGACAATATAACACTGGACAATAACTGATGGGTTAGGTAAGGTGTTTAATGCCTATTTTGCTTCAGCCCACACTAAAAAGGTTAATGGTGACCAGATACTCAACACAATTAATATTAACAAAAAAGGGGAAGGAACGCAAACCAAAATAGGGAAAGAACAGGTTAAAGAATATTTTAGATAAGTTAGATGTAGTCATGCTGGTCGGGTCTGATGAAATTCATCCTAGAGTACTTAAGGAACTACCTGAAGCAATCTTGGAACTGTTAGCAATTATCTTCAAGAACTCATGGAGGATGGGTGAGGTTCCAGAAGACTGGAGAAGGGCAAACATAGTACCTGTCTTTATAAAGGGGGAAAAAGAGGACCCTGAGAATTATAGACCAGTCAGCTAACTTAGATATCTGGAACAAACTATTTAACAATCAATTTGTAAGCATTTAGCGGATAATAGGGTTATAAGGAATAGCCAACATGGATTTGTCAAGAACGAATCAGGCCAAACCAACCTAATTTTCTTCTTTGACTGGGTTACTGGCCTAGTGGATGCAGGGAAGCCGTAGATGTGATATATCTTGGTTTTAGTCAGGCTTTTGACACAGTCCCACATGACAGTCTCATAAGCAAACAAGGAAAATGTGCTCTAATTGAAATTACTATAAAGTGGGTGTACAACTGGTTGGAAGACTGTACTCAGAGTAGTTATCAATGGTTTGCTGTCAAACTGGGAGTACGTAGCAAGTGGGATTCCACTGGGGTCAGTCCTGGGTCTGGTACTCTTCAATATTTTCATTAATGACTCGACAATGGAGTGGAGAGTATGATTACAAAATTTGCAGATGACACCAAACTGGGAGGGGTTACAAGCACTTTGGAGAACAGGATTAGGATTAGAATTAGAATTAAAAATGACCTTGATAAATTAGAGAATTGATCTGAAATCAACAAAGTGAAATTTGATAAAGACAAGTGCAAAGTATTACCCTTCGGAAGGTAAAATCAAATGCACAACTACAAAATAGGGAAAAACTGTCTATGTGCCAGTACTGCCGAAAAGAATCTGGGGATTATAGTGGATCACAAATTGAATATGAATCAATGTGATGCAGTTGCAAAAAAGGGCTAATATTCTGGGGTGTATTAACAGGACTGTCATATGTAAGTCATGGGAGGTAATTGGCCCACTCTATTGAGCACTGGCAAGGCCTCAGCTGGAGTACTGTGTCCAATTCTGACAGTTTAAGAAAGATGTGGACAAAATGGAGAGAGTCCATAAGAGACCAACAAAAATGATAAAATGTTTAGAAAACCTCACCTGTGAGGAAAGGTTAAAAAAAACTGGGCATGTTTAGTCTGGAGAAAAGATGACTATGGGAAGATCAGATAATAGTCTTCAAATATGTTAAGGGCTGTTTTAAAGAAGAAGGCAATCGTTTTGCGTGTCCCACTGAAGATAGGACAAGAAATAATGGACTTAATTGGCAGCAAGGGAGATTTAGGTTAGAGATGAGGAAAACCTAATTATAAGGGTAGTTAAGCTCTGGAATAGGCTTCCAAGAGAGGTAGTGGAATTCCAATCATTGGAGGCTGGACAAACACTTGTCAGGGATGGGTTTAGGTTTATGTGGTCCTGCCTCAGCACAGGGGCTGGACTTGATGACTTCTCAAGGTACCTTCCAGCCCTACATTTCTATGATTCTGTGATTCCCTCCTGTTCTTTAGGTTTTCATTTAGAATGGGGACTAGGACAGAACAAGAGGCCACTGTATTAGTGAGCATCTGTAGAGATGGTGCTAGAGGAAGAGACCCTGAGGGCCAGGAGATGGAGGGAGTGGGACATGAAGTAGTCATGGGGTGGGGGTGATGTTTTTGGAAATGGAGCAGGTGATCCAGAAGGAGCAGGAGAAAAGAAGGATGTAGAGGATGGGCCAAGTGTGATATTTAAAAGAGACTACTGGGATGGAAGTAGTGATGGGGAAAGGTGCAGGAAAAGGAGAGGGTCGGGAGGGAGGGAGGACCAGTGTTGGGGTTGATATCACCAGAGGAAAGTGTGAGATATGGATATGGGGGGAGGGAGAAGTAAAAGGTGGTGGGTGATATGAAAGGAGTGGGAGGGGGAGAAGGTCAAGCTGGTGTGAGCTGTCAAGAGGGAGGGTAGCAGAGAGGAGGTAGGGAGTGAGTGAGGGAGGGTGTGAGGAGGAGAGGAGAGAAAAGAATGCATAGAATGGGTGAGATGAGAGCCATAGTAAGAAATGGAGGGTCATAAATAATTGGCTGTGCACAATAAACTGTTAATTGGGGAGTCAAAAGTTAAGTAAATTAAGCAACAAATTAAATATACAGTAGTTATGAACCAGATTGCTGTGCTGCTTTGCCACTGCATACAAATCTTAAGGAACACGCTAAATTTGCTCAGAAGATTTTATTCTCAACCATTCCTTAGTTTAGCCAGTAGTATTGTTTTGGGTAACTAATGGGGAGCCTGCCAAGTGTGAGAGGCACCAGTGTGATGTGCTCTTGTCAAACTATTGTTAGCAAGGCAAGCTGCTGCATTTTGTACAAGCTGAAGTTTCTGTGTGGATTTTATACTCAACCCCAGGTAAATTGAGTACCATTGATTGATCTGACAACTCAGAGGCACTAGAGCTGGAATGCTTACAGATTAATGTTCTAACCAACATATCATAAAATGGATCTGCTGGGGGTCTGGTATAGACATCAAATCAGAAGGAGGAACAGGATGAGCAGCTCCTTAAACATCTAAGATGCAGAAAGAAAATCTGCATTATCATGGGGGATTTCAGTCTGGGGGACAGTCTATAGGACTCAGGCTGCCACTAGTAGAACATCTTTGGAGTTCATAAAAATTACAGTTGTTAACTTTCCAATACACAAAATATTACAACCAACACGTGGTAATTCTATATTAGACCTTATTCTGATGGATACGATGGATTGATCACTGAAATAAAAATTTGTGGTTGCCTAAGTACAAGTTATCACAACCTAAGTACATTCAGAATATAATCCTGACTAGTAATATGCACACACCACCCATACACAGTGCTTTCAAATTTCCAATAACCAAAAACTTGAAAATAAATATGAGCTAAATTGATTGGGAGAATAAATTTAAACTTAAAAATCTGAAAAATAATTGTGAATTGTTTAAGAATATTTTACTAGATGTGCAAAAAACAAAATTTCACAATCACAAAAGGAGGCTTCTTGGTTAAAACAATCCTGATTAGGAAGAGAAGTGAAAACGGGAATAATTTTTCTTTGAACCAATATATAACACACACAAAAAGGGAGAAGTTGATTATATTGATTATAAATCATCAGTTAGGAAATACAGACAATTGATAAGGGAAGCTAAAGATATCAATGAAAATTCTGTAACCAAAGGACAACAGGAAGGATGTTTAAAAATATATCAGGAAAAAGAGAACTTAGAAATCGTATAGGTTCATTATTAGATAAGGATGGTAAAATTGTCAGTAATAATTCAGAAAGAGGCAGAAATGTTCAATACATATTTTTGTTCTGTATTTGAATGAAGTTGGATGATGTATTCATTTCTTACAGTGATAAATATTTTTTAATCCAGTAATAATTAGGGAGGATGTTAACACCCAAGAATTTTAAAAGAATTCGCTGAGGAGCCCTCTGCACTATTGATAGAATCATAGAAGTGTAGGACTGGAAGGGACCTCAAGAGGTCATCTAATCCAGTCCCCTGCACTCAAGGCAGGACTATGTAATATTTGATGTTGATATTAAATAAATCATGGAATACTGAGGAAGTTCCAGAAGACTGGAACAGCTAATGCTGTGCCAATATTCAAAATGACTGAGGTAACTACAGGCTGGTTAGCCCGATATTGATCATCTTCTTCTTCTTCAGTGCTTAGCAGAACGGTCAGTCTTAGTAATCATTCTCCATTTGGTCCATTCCTGTGCAGCTGGCAAGGGCTGCTTGGGCCAAGAGTTGAACATTGGAACAGACTTGATGCACCCACATAATAGGAGGTCTGACTTTGGGCTGCCTCCACAGTTGGTGGAATTTTATCCCGGATGTTACAAGCCACCGGGAGAATTGCGTTCACCGGAATGTCTTGCGGCATTTTGGCAACATGTCCGAAAAGCGTAAGACGCCACCTGCGGACAATGGCCCCAGTCATCAGTAGGTTGGAGCGACTGTAAACATCTGCATTACAAATTAAGTCATTCCACTTTATGCCCAATATACAACATTGGCATTTTGTGTGGAAAGCCTCCAGCTTTGCCCACTCTGAGCGGCATAATGTCCATGTTTCACAACCATACGGCAGTAAGGAGAGGATACAACTCAAATAGATCCTGAACTTGGTTGTCATGCTGAAATTATGTTGATTCCATATTCGTTGTAGATGACCCATGGCAGTCACTGCGATGTCAATCTGGTGGAGAACGTCCACGTGATAGTTGGAGGAACTGGTGAGTATAGAACCCAAATAACAAAAAATGGAGAGTGCTTCGACAGTTCCATTATTCAAAGAGATTTGGGTCATGGGTGGACCTGATCCTAGATTTTGCAAATTTGTCTTTGACTACGAAACATGGAGGCCAACCTTAGCTGGCTCCTCCTCCTCCATTTGCTGGACTGCCTCACGAAACCTGTTGGGACTCTGTACTAGAAGAATGTCATCAGCCTCTGTACTAGAAGAACGTCATCAGCATAGTCAAGGTCTGAGAGAAAGAGATCACCGATCTAAATGCCTATGAACCTGACGGAATGTTGCATTATGAAATCCATTGGCCAACAAAAGAGTACAGGGGTCAAGACACCAGATACTGATTTAAAAGGTGCTGCCATTCAATTAATTAGCATAGTTCCATTATGCAGCTTGCTAATTAAGTCCAGCAGAGTGGTTGGGACATCTATGCCCTTTAAGGCCTTCCATAGTGCGACTTGGTCAATGGAATCAAACGCAGCCTTAAGATCAACATACACTATGTACAGGGGTTTCTTGAACTTGCAGTGTATCTCCGTAAACAAGCGGAGGGCCAGAATAGCGTCTAATGTGGACCTGTTCCTCGTAAGGTCTGACTGTTGGGTACGATGCTTCTGATGCAGCAGGGGCTCCAAACACACCAGCAGAACATGTGCAAACACCTTCCCTGGCACGGATAACAGGGTGATTGGCCTGTTGCTCTTACATTTACTGCATGGTCCCTTGCCCTTATAAAGAGAGATCAAAATACCGTCCTTCCAGGTGGTTGCCAAGGTTGCAGTTCTCCATGCCAGGCGAAAGATGGCCTGAAGGGATTCCGCTACAGGGTCAATAGCACATTTTAGCAGCTCTGAGGGGATGCCATCAGCACCAGCTACCTGTCCATTTTTCAATTTGCAGATGGTGCGCTTCACTTCATCCAACCTTGGTGCGTCAGTACAAGTGTCTGGGTCCAAAACCACAGTGGATGCCAAATCATCCAGCTCTGAGAAAGCAGCAACTGGAGGGTGGTTCAGGGCACTGTGATAATGTTCTACCCAGCATGAGAGGATGGCTAAGCACTGGAGTAAATTGCCTAGGGAGGTTGTGGAATCTCCATCATTGGAGATTTTTGAGAGCAGGTTAGACAAACACGGGTCAGGGACGGTTTAGATAATACTTAGTCCTGCCATGAGTGCAGGGGACAGGACTAGGTGACCCCTTGAGGTCCCTTCCAGTCCTACAATTCTATGTCATCATCCAATTTACATGGACAGCCTTGGCTGTCATTCAGGATGCTGTTCGTTGCTACTACCTCTTGACTGCGGAGGTTGCAGATCACGCTGAATGCCAGCTTTAAATCTCCCCTGGCTAAACCGATTTTAACATTATCCACCACTTGGTTATACTGTAATATGCCTTCGTGATTGCGAAGTGCAAGGGCATTGAACTTTCACCTTAGCTGATTACAAGTGTGCTTATCGCTGTGCTGGAGGGCTGTGACCTTCAATTTACCGGTAATTGTCTGGAAGGCCTCTTCTGATAACCATGAGTTCTGATATTGATGCCAGGCACAATAATAGAAAGCCTAGTAAAGGAGGCACAGAGTACAAGCAAGGGGCCACTGGACAGGAAGAGTAGGGCTGCTATATGGAATTGTGCTGAGCACATTGACAATGACAGGTTTGGTTACGGATGGGTGATTTTAGGAGGGATATATCTCAAGAATCCATTGACCAAATGAGCCTACGCTTGCACTACTAACTCTACCCTAAGATTTCAAGTGGTGTAAGCAATTTTGAGGGCCAATACAAGTATAAATGTGGATTTTAGAGTACTTTGGAAATTCAGCTCTGAACACAAAGCTCTGCTCAGTCTTAACTATAGTGCTGCAAGAGCCACCCTCATAATCCTTTTGAAAGTCCTCCCTCTTTCTCACACCCCCTTGTCCCCCATATGACCTTCTGCTGACATCTTTCCCTTAAATCATCAGCACATCTTGGGAGCCTAACATCCCAAACCTACTCCTCTACTGAAAACATTGTATAACCCATGCTAATATGATGTAATGGCTGGATGTTTATAATTCTGCTAAAGCCTATGAATGAGTGGCCCTTGTGCTTCAGCTCAAGCAGCAGCGACTCATGCTTTTAGATCCAGACAACCCAACTCAAGTCATTGCTGCAAATGGTCCAGCCATCAGAAAAGACACAATTCATTACCATGGGTTACACATTCCTCCTTGCCAAGGAAGCTCATCCCACAGTAGTTCAAATCCCAGTACAGGTTTGTAGGGACTGAATCTAGGACATTTGTATCTAACACCACTAGAGGACTAGGTCCATTAGCTCAGAAACAGCAGCACACTCAAAACTCTATATGTGGTCTA
The DNA here is from genome assembly GCF_002925995.2 of Terrapene triunguis. Classification (NCBI taxonomy): domain Eukaryota; kingdom Metazoa; phylum Chordata; order Testudines; family Emydidae; genus Terrapene; species Terrapene triunguis. The sequence goes on from NW_020664584.1 coordinate 12,557,749, forward strand.
TCCCCCTGATGTTAGTGTGGGTTGCACTTGCATCTTTTGAAGTCATCTCATGTCATAACTCCTATGGGAAAAGAACTGTAACACTCCATTATCCTAATTTAGGTCATCAGTAATATTGTGCCACTGTAACTCTTATGTCTGTAATATTCTTAATGCATCTTTTTTTTGCAGTAGTATTGTAGCTATGTTGGTCACAGGATATTAGAGAGACAAGACAGGCTAGGTGGAATCTTTTATTGGACCAACTTCTGTTGGTGAACGAGACAAACTTCTGAGCTACACAGAGCCCTTCTTCACCTTGTTTCTTTTTTGACATTCAAAACATTACTTTTTAAACCTTAAAAAGGAGTCACACAAAACATGTTGCTGCAACTTTTAATAAGCATTTGCCCAAACTATTCAAAGCAAAGAATCACACACATTAATGTCATACCTCTGATTGCCTTAGTATGTTTTTAAAAGGGTCTGAATAAAATGACACTGCAAAATTGTCATAAGGTGATTTTTTAATACTGTAGTTATAAATCTCCTGGGGGCAGAGGGTGGAACTTTCCCTTTAAAATAGCCTAGAAAATTCAAGCATTTCAAAAAATACAATAAGCATCTGAAAATGATCCTCTAACTCAAAACAAAAATTTTATCAGTCTTTTTCATCCTCACTAAAATGAAGAGTCTGGAACAAACCTTAACTTTCCTGTTCCTTCCACCCCAATCCACCCAAGACCTCCACCTTCCTGTCCTCTTCCCCAATAAGCTTCCTTCATCTCACATGAGACTCCCTCCCATGCAACGCACTTCCATTCATGGGCCACTCACTTTCCTCCTGCCCCAATCCACACCCTCTTCCCATAAAACACTTGTTTTCTATTATATACTTCTCATCCTGACTCCTATACTGCCTGCTCTCCCTGTCTTGATTCTGATCATGCTTCTTGACTCCTTGGGGAACCTCATGCATCTTTATCCTCCACTAGGAGGAATAGCTTCTTTTGGAACTGAACTGTTGCAAATTTAAGAAACCGTAATATATGACGTGAATAATCCCAAAATGAATCCCAAACTGGTTTCCAATAGTCAGAATGTGGCTAATGTAGGACAAGGCTGGATTTGTTTCCTTTTAAAACAGATTCTAACAGTGGCAGAACAAGGCAGAAATCTGTGCTCAACGTTTCTGAGCCAGATTCTGCTCTGTTACACTGATGCCAATGATTTGAATGGTGTTACTTTATATTCACACCAGTGTAACTGAGAGCAAATATGGGCCACTGTGTATAAATAGCTCTAGCTGAAAGCATAACAAAGGCTGTATTGTGCTATGCAAGGCAGAGGCAATAAACGAATTCAAAAGACATCTAGAAGTAGGGGTTTGAGTGGTCTGGTGGGAAAGCAAGAAGGTGGGATTAAGATAAATTAGATAGGGTTGCCATGTTGGGCTGGACAGTCCCTTCCTGTTCCTATCATCTCTTACAACTTTTAAAACATGCACTGTTACAAATAAGGATTTTGTACCGAACAAGCAAATCTTGTACATTTCAGACACATAGTATCCCTGCATCATAGCAGAAACACCCTTGTTAAAAAGAAACTTATTTGAATTTGGAATGTTTATTTCAAATCAGTCCCTGATACACGTGTTTAGATAGAGTACAATTTATGTGGAGTAATGGTAGTGAATCTTGATGTTACCAGGGAAGATCTAAGAATAAGGAGCAGGAATTTTCTGAAGTCTCCCCTTTTCTAAGTTCCATGGTATGGAGTCCAAATGATCAACTCCACTGCACCCTGATTCAGGAGTATGAGAATACACTCAAGAAACCACAGTCTTGCTTTTTAAAGCTAGGTTTACCAAAACATGATATGCAAGCTAATCTAATATCTTTGTTGCCAAGGTCCTCTGATAGGAAGAAAACAGTTGCAATTTCTAATACTGACTCTGGCTCCCCCTTACAAACTGATTGAGCAGCTGCCAGTTTGGATAATTTAAACTTGTTCATTGTAAGCCACAAGATGGAGATCTCTGGCAGAGCAGGATCGTAAGGAAGTCTTTTACCCAGCCTAATGTTACTATTAACACTTTGAGCCATTGCATCAAGCCAATTTTTATGTTTGTTTTTTAAGTTTGGTAGAAATGTCACAAGTGGAAAAATTAAGTAAAGAGCACTGGTTAGCCACAGAACTGGACACACCTGGCTGCAAACCCACCAAAAGAAACTGACTTCATTAGTACTAGCAGCAGCGAAGTAAAATTTATATCTGAAAACTGCCTGCACCAGTAGAATTGCTGAGGCCAAAAGCTCTCTGTCTGTTTTTACAGCTGTGTCATGTTTTGATTCCTGACTCTTGCTGACACTCTGGAGTGCTGAAGGAGCCCAGGCTCCAGGGTCCCAAAACTTTGCAGCTGAGATTCAGATCTCAGAGATCAGTTTATGAAATAATACAAAGTCAAACTGGAGTTGGAGCTGATATAAATTAGTAGTAAAAATGCAACATGTATTAATTTAACAGCAATGATCTAGCATTTTTAAGAGCAGACAGCAAATTCTAAATACACTGATGCCAATTCTGAAATATAAAACAATGTCCATTTTCTGCATCAGCTATATTAACTACAGGTTATGATACATGAAAGGGGGTTGGACCCCTGAACATCCCTCTCTCAAAACGTACCCTCTCTCTTACTGATTTTAGACAAACTGCCTTTTAAAAATAACCTGACCAATGGAAGATTTTTATATTTTAATGAGTGCACATGCCCGAAAGCCTCTTAACAGAAGAATACAGTTAAAAATGTCCAAGATTAAATTAATGAACTGATCTGTTTTCTGCTTATCAGTCAGGTAGCTACATCAATCACCTACTCCAGAAATTTGTACCCAGCTCTCCTTAGCCTTCTCTAACCAACCAAAACCTACCTTAGAGAGACAAGGTATATGAGGTAATATATTTTACTGGTCCAACTTCTATTGGTGAGAGACACAAGCTTTTGAGCTACACAGAGCTCTTCTTGAGATCTGGAAACGATACTGAGAATGGTCACAGCTAAATGCAAGATCGAACAGATATTTAGTACATACTCTACGGGTCTATTAGAACCACCGGGCTAGAAGGGACCGCAAGGATCATCTAGTCTCACCCCTGCCAAGATGCAGGATTTGTTGTGTAAACCATCCCAGACAGATGCTCTCCAGCCTCCTTTTGAAAACCTCCAGTGAAGGAGCTTCCACAACCTCCCCAGGCAGTCTGTTCCCTTGTCCTACTGCTCTTACTGTTCAAGGTGAAGTGGCCCATTAACACCCTATAGCAATGGTTCCCAAACTTGTTCCGCCGCTTGTGCACAGAAAGTCCCATGCAGACCGGGCTGGTTTGTTTACCTGCCGCGTCTGCAGTTCTTCGGCCGATTGCGGCTCCCAGTGGCCGCGGTTCGCTGCTCCAGGCCAATGGGAGCTGCTGGAAGCGGCAGCCAGTAAGTCCCTCGGCCCGCGCTGCTTCCAGCAGCTCCCATTGGCCTGGAGCAGCGAACCGCGGCCACTGGGAGCCGTGATCGGCCGAACCTGCAGACGTGGCAGGTAAACAAAGCAGCCTGGCCCGCCAGGGGTTTTCCCTGCACAAGCGGCAGAACAAGTTTGGGAACCACTGCCCTATAGTCATAGGACAAAAAGGGGGGTTAGTGGGTTACAGATTGTTGTATGATCAACACCCCGCACAATACACCTTTCAAGATCCATGGGTCCTACTCATGCCTATCACAACATGTGCTGTACCTCATCCAGTGCACTAAATGCCACAACAACAACTATCTGGGAGCTTAAATTTATAACTTTGATATGGTTTTAATAAAGACACTGGCTTATTACAACAATCTGTAACCCACTAACCCCCCATTTTTGTCCTATGACTGCCAGGCTGTTAATGACCACTTTACCTTGAATTGTCCCATAGAATATATACTAACCACTTATGCTAAACTATCTGGAGCCTCTGATAGGGTCCCAAAACTCAGGCTGCAGCCCCAGCCCGAATGTCTATACCATAATTAAACAGCCCCTTAGCCCGAGACAGCTAGCACAGGCAGCTTAGGGTGTCTAATGGCAGTGTAGACATACCCTCTGAATATGTTCCAGACCTGAAGAAGAGCTCCATGTAGCTTCAAAGGTTGTCTCTCTCACTAACAGAAGTTGGTCCAGTAAAAGACATTACCTCATCCACTTTGTCTCTCTAATATCCTGGGACTGACACAGCTACAACAACACTGCACACAAAATCTACCTTAACAGCTATAAATTACTGAACTCTTTACGCAACCCAGTGGAAGTTCAGACGGGTGGATTCCCTTGCAGAAATCCAGTTTTTAAGACAGAAACATAGTTTCCTTTTCTCTTCAGGGCTGAACAAAGGTGGACTAGCAAATTTCATACAGATGCAGATTCTCTTTTGGCCCAGGAAACCGTACTCTCTCATGGAATGAGCTTTAATTCGCAAGAGGTAGTGGAGACCCTCCCACCATTTATGCCTCCTTAGTACAGGAATAAATCCATCTGTTTGAGAGTGAAAAGCTGACCCTCTAGACCTTTCTCAGATGTCTAGACCATGACAAACTAAACTTCTTAACCTCCTGGGAACAGTGCATGAGATACTTCAGGGACCTAAAAGCATGCTGTGATCTTCCCTTTATCTGAAATAAGGCAGGACAAAAAGGCCAGAATCTGAAATTCACATTGGAAGTAGTTACTCAGAAATCAGAAAGGAATATTTAACGAGGAGGGCTGCCATGATAATTATATTTTTGGTGGCTTCCAATGACACTCAGAAAAAGCTAACAGAACGTAAAAGCTCGAAAAGGGAAAGCGAAAGCTGATAGAAAGAGTAGATTAAACAATCTAGGACAAGACAATTGACTCAGGCCTGACCAGGAGATTTGCTTTGGCTGGACAGCATCTTGGAATTAAGCCGTGCAATCCAATAAAAGAATTTTCAGCATCTCCTCCAATAGTCTCTAAGGTCAAAACTTGGTCCTTGTGGTTTCTCAAGACTGATTTCATTCTCCACTTCCTCCCGGAGGAACTCCAGAACTTGGGAAACAGAACAAGACCAATCTTGCATGCCCTGCAAGGGCGTTTTTACAGAAAAAGCTCTAAGGATGAGAATATGGATTAGAGATAACAGGCTTATGGGAGTTCAGACCAATGTCCATATTTAAGAATCCCTAATATCTAAGGGACATTTTTCATGAACCATGCTTTCAGATGTAATTTGACTCAGATACTGAGATAAATTTGACCCTATGCAAGATGATCTGAAAAATGTCAAGCAGGAACCGTGTTCTCCAAATGTTAACATCAGAAGTTTCAAATACCATGATCAACAGAGCTAGTCCCTAGAGAGCTAGTAGGAGGAAAGCACATTGGGTCTTCCCCAATAGAATGAATCCGATGCCCAGGCCAGAATCTGGAAAACCTCTGAACCTGGTACAAAACCTGTGAAGCTTGGATTTCTCTGTTGTAGCAAAGTAGTCTACAGAGGGAATCCCTCATTTTGAGTTAACTGCCTTGAACTTCCCCATATCCAATCACCAGTCTCTAAGGAGGAGGATCTGATGACAGAGCCAGTCTGCCTGGAGACAGACCACCACTAACTCACTTAGCTGGTGTGGTTCTGCCAATCTTGGGGATATTACTATTTGAGCCACTGTCTTACTCTTGGTGCTTCCACGTATGTTTATGTACACAACTTACTGAGTTGTCTGTGAAGACCAGAACTGATTGGCCCTATGGCTGTTTCCACGAGACCAGGAGAAAAAAATCTTATTGCTCGCAAATTCAGATTTACTGTGAAATTTTTTCCTGCCTGATTCAGATGGCTTGATTAGGTTGAGAGTGAACTATGGCTCCCAGACTTTAAAAATGACTACCTGCTAATGAAGATCCCCAAGAGGCAACCCTGACTTCCAATCCCACAGTGAGTACCACCAATGAAAGAACTGCCTTATGGAGGCTGGTGAAGAAAACCTCGGATTCCACCTGGAAAACAATGGCCTCTTTACCCTGCTCTGGCAGAATGAAAGGGTCATAAAAACAGCAAATCAGGCCATTGAAGAACATTGCTGATGGAGGAGAATTACCTGGGTGCCACAGAGCTGGTGTAACAGCTCTGTATCACTCTCTCACAGCATTGGAGGGTTTCAGGAGCATTGTTGGAGGGGAAGGGACATGGCTACTGTACCACTGGGCTCTGGCTATTCTCAGCTGTTGCAATGGCTCCAAGTTAGAAACCTCAAACTCCTGGGAAATCAAGGTAAAGGTTTAGACCAGAACATGCACCATCGTAAGTGGGGACAGAAACCCTCTGAACCCCTCTATCCTTACTTTAGAGAGTTCCTCCACAGAGCCTTTGAAGAGATGTGTGACAAGACGAGAAAGAGCTCCATCCTTTCCCCCACTGCCCTCTCACCCAGGTGGCAAAAACGGCAGAATGTACCTGCCACAGAGGAACATTAACGTCCCCTTCTTCTCTCTGCATCTGCTACTGTCATCTAAGGGCATAGCTACACGTACAGCACTGCAGCGGCGCAGCTGCACTGCTGCAGCACATCTGATGAAGACTCTATATGCCGATAGAAGAGAGCTCTACTGTCGGCATAATAAAACCACCTCCATGAAGGGCAGAAGCTATGTCGGTGGGAGAAGCTCTCCCACTGACATACCACTGTCCACACAAGCGCTCAGGTTGATGTAATTTATGTTGCACAGAGGGTGGTTTATTCACAACCCTGAGCGACATGAGTTACGCCAACATAAGCTGTAGTGTAGACATAGCCTTATCTCTCAAAGGCAGGATGTAGATTAATTAGAGAAGGACCGGACTACTGGAGAGACAAGATCTGGGTGTCCATTTTGGATCAGCTAACTGGTTGAACGTAGTGCCTGGGTGATAAGCAGAAGGCAGATCATTCCACAAAGCTCACTTTAATGAAGACTTGAGCACAATTATACATATGCATGTGTGTAGCAGAGGACAAAGTACTAAGGACTGTCCCAGCTGCCCCTCTTCTAGCCATTGTTTATCAAATTTCTTGTCGGTGTTGCAGCAGAACTGAATCCTAAGGGAAAGATCAACTCAGAGGTGGAGGTCCATGTTTAGCAGTTGATGTAAGAAATCACATAGTCAACTGTGGGAGTGGGGTAAAACGGTGTATTAGGCTGGCAACACAGGCCGAGAGGAGGGGATAAATTGACAAGATCATCTAAGATGAGGTACATGCCCAAATGAAGCAATGAATAGGAGCAAAAGAAATCCTAAGATCTTGGAAACATCTATATTTCACCACACGTCTAACAAACAATACTTACTGAAATTAAAAGGTACAGCGCAAAAAGTGAAATCCCTGCAAGCTGCATGGAAACTTTTAAGAGACACCATAATAGAGGCTCAACTTAAATGTATTCCCCAAATTAAAAAAACATAGTAAAAGAACCAAAAAAGTGCCACTGTGGCTAAACAACAAAGTAAAAGGAGCAGTGAGAGGCAAAAAGGCATCCTTTAAAAAGTGGAAGTTAAATCCTAGTGAGAAAAATAGAAAGGAGCATAAACTCTGGCAAATGAAGTGTAAAAATATAATTAGGAAGGCCAAAAAAGAATTTGAAGAACTTCAAAAAGTAATAGCAAAAAAATGTTAAGTACATCAGAAGCAGGAAGCCTGCTAAAGAACAAAATCGTCAGACACATAAATGAACATAATTTGTTGGGGAAGAGTCAACATGGTTTTTGTAAAGGGAAATCATGCCTCATCAATCTACTACACTTCTTTGTGTGTGTGTGTGTGGGGCGGGGGGGGTCAACAAGCATGTGGACAAGGGGGATCCAGTGGATATAGTGTACTTAGATTTTCCAAAAGCCTTTGACAAGGTCCCTCACCAAAGGCTCTTAAGCAAAGTAAGCTGTTGTGGGATAAGAGGAAAGTCCTCTCATGGATTGGTAACTGGTTAAAAGATAGGAAACAAAGGGTAGGAATAAATGGTCAGTTTTCAGAATGGAGAAAGTAAATTATTAGGGGTATGTAACGGCTGCCATATGAGGAGAGATTAATAAGACTGGGACTTTTCAGCTTGGAAAAGAGACGACTAAGGGGGGTTATGATAGAGGTCTATAAAATCATGACTGGTGTGGAGAAAGTAAATAAGGAAGTATTATTTACTCCTTCTCATAATACAAGAACTAGGGGTCACCAAAGGAAATTAATAGGCATTGGATTTAAAATAAACAAAGGAAGCATTTTTTCACACAATGCAGTCAACCTCTGGAACTCCTTGCAAAAGGATGTTGTGGAGGCCAAGACTATAACAGGGTTCTAAAAAGAACTAGATAAGTTCATGGAGGATAGGTCCATCAATGGCTATTAGCCAGGATGAACAGGGATGGTATCCCTAGCCTCTGTTTGCCAGAAGCTGGGAATGGGCAACAGGGGATGGATCACTTGATGATTACCTGTTCTGTTCATTCCCTCTGGGGCACCTGGCATTGGCCACTGTTGGCTAGATGGACCTTTGGTCTGACCCAGTATGGCCCTTCTTATGTTCTTAAAGGAGCAGTCTGTGGGATCAAGCCTGTAGATACATACAAGCTTTGTCTTTAAATATTTGCTGTTCCCAGACAAAAGCTATGTTAAAATGGAGTTACAGTTGAGAACACATTTAAGTAAGTTAGGGGCAAATACATTATAGGGATGCTGTCATTATCGCAAACCAAGCGATATAAACCTAGGAAATTCAGAATTAAGGTTAAACTTAAAAGAAATCTAAACATGCTGAGGTATGGAAACATACAGTTAGGTCACAGACACAACTTTAACTCTGGTTGGTACTGACATCATGCAGTAACCACACTGAATACATTTTAGTGTGTGCAGTCCCTGATTAGACAAGACTGATTTCTGAAGATTCTTTTTAAGTCTTCAAGGAAAGTCTGAAGGCTTTGAAGGCAATGAGGATAGCCTGATTTACAGGAGACAGAGAAACCCCTAAATTCAGATCTGTTCCAAAGACTAGCTCCAACAGGGGACTGCCTTGCGTGCACTTTCTGTAACTAACTGGGTAAAGCACCTGGACAGCAGAGTTCTCAACGTTTTAGGCAACTTTAAAAAGAAAAAAAAAAAAGAACAGTTGTCACTGAGGGAGCAACTGAAATCTCCCAGAATCAACACTTCCTAGGACTCTCTGAGCAATGAAAAGAGAAGAGTGTACACCTAATAGAGAGACACTCCCTTGCATACTGAAGCAACCAATATCATTAGCAGTACAGTAACTCCTCACTTAACGTTGCAGTTATGTTCCTGAAAAATGCGACTTTAAGTGAAACGATGTTAAGCGAATCCAATTTCCCCATAAGAATTAATGTAAATGAGGGGGTTAGTGTCCAGGGAATTTTTTTTCACCAGACAAAAGACTATATATATATATATATATATATATATATATATATATATATATATATATACACACACACACACACACACACACACACACACACAGTACAAGTTTTAAACAAACAATTTAATACTGGTACACAGTGATGATGATTGTGAAGCTTGGTTGAGGTGGAGGAGTTAGAGGGTGGGATATTTCCCAGGGAATGCCTTACTGCTAAATGATGAATTAGCAATTGGCTGAGCCCTCAAGGGTTAACTCTCTCACTCTACAAGGCAGCAGGAATGGAGGGAGGGGAGAGAGCATCACAGACAGAGACAGAGACACACACCGTGTGTGTGAGAGAGAGAGATGCGCATTTCCCCTTTAAGTACACTGCCTTGTTAATTAGATCAGCTTGCTGAGACCACAGCTGCTGCCAGCAAACTCCTTCAGTCCTGTCGTGTGTCCCCCCTGCTCTATGGAAGATGGGGTAAGCGGGGTGCAGGAGCAGGGGGGGAGGGGGACACCCTGATATTTGCCCCCCTCTTCCTCTCCTCCCCCCTGCACAGCAAGCAGGAGTCTCTGGGAGCATCTCCAAGGCAGAGGGCAGGAGCAGCACATGGCAGTGAGGGGAGGGACAGCTGCAATTGCTAGCCTGCTGGGCAGCTGCTGCACAAGGAACTTAGGGGAGCGGGGAGCTGATAGGGGGCTGCCGGTCCACCCTGGTTCCAAGCCCCCACCAGCTAGCTGCAATGGGCTGCTCTTCCTGCAAGCAGTGGACAAAGCAGGCGGCTGCCAAACAACGTTAGAAGGGAGCATTGCACAACTTTAAACGAGCATGTTCCCTAATTGATCAGCAACATAACAACGAAACAACGTTAACCAGGACGACTTTAAGTGAGAAGTTACTGTACCTGCAAGTGTTGTGGACCCATTGCACATACAGAAGAGAGGGCTGCCCAAAGAGCTCACAATACAATTAGTGCAATTTAGAAACAAAAGGGAGTGCGGGGGAAAGGAGACAAGATTACTTCTAACCTATGGTTAATATTCCCTCTTTTGAATGTTACTTGAACCAGATCCCTAGCTGACCCTGCCTTGGACTCTTGTTTCTTTAGTAACTGGGGCCATATAGGCCAACTGGTATATTAACCCGTCCGGGTTTTCTATTTGTTCTTTTTACTTTAATCCTGAACAATCCCTTTTTTCCCCCAACAATAGCATAATCGCAGTTCCCTCTTTTCCCAATACAAGTCACAATAACATTGCCTCCCCATCCAACCGTTGCCCTGCAGAAGTACTGGAGTCCTGTGAAGATGAGGACATTCATTTCCATCGGCTCTGCAGAGGTCACTATACTTCAAGGTTTGTGAAGGTCATCTCCTAGTGCTGCTGCCCCATGAATTGCACTCTCTGAGGCGCAGGCCAATGCTGGTATGGAGTGGCACACTCTAATTCAAAAACTTTAAGGCCAGAAGGGACCATTGTGATTACCTTGGGTGACCTTCTGCATAGTACCGGCCAAAGACCTCACTCAGTGCTTCCTGCATTAAGCCCTTAACTTGTGATTGAACTGCCCTTGAAGCTTTTGTTCCTTTATAAGCTCCCTTCTGAGATCAGGACCAGTATGCAGAGAGTCCAAACTGTAGATTGTACTTGTGGTTAGTTATAGCATTATATAGAAACTCTGTCCTCTCTCCCTGCTCCCATCCACTGTCCTGGGTACACGGAATACTGAAATCCCAGCTAAAACCAGTCAGACCAAGTCTTGCTCCACCTTAATCTCACAGCCACTGTTCTAATATGTGCCAGGTCACAAGACATTAAATGGTTTGTGTCATCAAAATAATCAAGAAAGTCAACACCAGACAAAGATGACTTACCCCCATCACCTTACCACGCTGTTCAACGTCTTCCCACATAGAATGAACTATATAGCGACACATGTATTTTCCAGCTCGACCCTCCTGTTTCATTCGTACCAGACACATCCTGCAAGAGAACAAGCACCAGAGAAGTTGGTTTGATTTCCAACTGCTTCTTCAGACCTTAAAAGAGTAAAAAACCCATTTTTATTTTAAATTCCTTACAAATCTCACTGCAGCATGGAAAGTGCTATAAGTATAAATAATATTCTGCTCTGGTTAGAAAAGTTCCTCTATAAAAATGGCACATTTCTACTTTCACAAACTTTCCTTCTGTGTATTTAAAGTCAGATCTGCTGGATTTCAGACTAGTCTACAGTGGAGAAATCTACCTGAATATTAAAACTGTTTCAAAAATGGCTGGAGCTGCAGCATAGACGAGGCTACCATAGGTGGAATTATTCTTCAAATTAGTGAAACCCTCAGAAAGCAGGCTATAAAAATGGCCTTGCCTTCTGGAACCAGTGCAGTTCCAATCGGTTTTAAAACCCAGATTGAATTTTGGGGGAAATTTCCCAAATGTAGATAAAGCCTTGGTGACAATATGTTTGTATTGCTTTTTATTCCTGTAAGCCTTGCAGAGCCAGTCCAGCTACGGAAGGCGGCACTGGAGTCTGTCCAAGCTCATTTTTCAACAATTCCTTAAGAATGTGAAGGTCCTTGGAGCAGGGCCAGGTCTACTTCAGGGAACTGAACCTGTTGTAATTACACTGACTGTACTGAACTGCCTCTGTGTCCTCACTAGCCATGCTGTATCAGTTTAAGAATCACTGCAGGTTTGACCCATGTCCACACTAAGGCTATGTCTATACTACGAGCTAGTGGTGTGATTCCCAGCTTGTGTAGACATACTCATGATAGCTCTCATCTGAGCCAGAACACTACAAATAGGGTAGCTGTGGTAGCCTGGGCAGCAGTGGAATGGACTGGCTGCCCCGAGTACCTACCCATGGGGTTCAGGAGGGTATATACTCAGGGCGGCTAGCTCCTGCTACCATGGCTTCCATTGTCCATGCTACCACAGCCATACTACTATTTTTAGCACTTTAGCTCACATGAGAGCTAGTATGGGTATGTCTATGCAAGCTGAGATTCATAGTATGTAGTGTAGACATAGCCTAAGGACTTCTGTAAACCCCACATTGCCACTTAGTTTGTGGCAATGCGGGGTGTAAATCTAC
>NW_020664584.1:12570265-12612783 GCF_002925995.2 Terrapene triunguis
CAGGGTCTACACATACCAACGGAAACTCAGCATGTGGCAGATTTACAGCTCAGCTTGCTGTGAACGAAGTGTTCATGCAGACAAACCCTAGCACTGCCCTAAACTGTTTCAGCTGCAATGACCCACTCTCCAGACCAGTGCATTCTGGGAGACTTTGCAAGGCTCCAAGTGCACTGTGGGACATTAGTAGGAGAACTAGGTCGAACTGGTTCAGCTTCTCTGCATCAAAACTGGCATTAAAACAGTTCAGGCTAAACTGGTATTTAGCCCTAAAAAAACATATTCTACTCTGCTTGGTTCGTAGCGTGCTTGTAAACCATTTGGAGCACTTTCATGTGTGAATGCAAAGTGCATAGGCTAGGAGATTAAAATGGTGCTTAGATCTGTATGTTTCTCTAGTGTACACAAGACCTGTGTCTACCTATGCACATTGACAGTGCTTATCACATTGTGGCTGCTGCCTCAGTAGAAAGAATAAATTAGCTGCAGAATCTTTATTATTGGGGATGATGTGCAAAAAGGAAAGAAATCAGTTTATATCTCAGATTCCAGACAGGGTCCTGACCATTAGAAAAAAACCATCTTTTTCTTGTAAATGGAGCAAAAATTACTCTGGAGGTGAGTTACTGATGGACAAGAAAACTAGACCCCCATGAAGCCATTTGTACCAAGACACTTTTCAGAATAGAGCCACATTTTCCAAACCGCACACAAGTGTTTGTTTTAAACTTAGAAACTGGAGATGAAAAACATCTCATGGACCTAATTTCTTGATGGAAGACATCTGGAAATGGTGAGTGTTGATTGGCTGGAGCTGGTTATGGAGGACTTGGGAAAGGGAAGGTTAAGGCAGCTCTCTATCACACCTTCTGCCTCTGGCCTCCTGTCCTCTTTTCTCTTTCTTGCATGGTTTTGTACTTCTTGTGCTTGTGCTTTCTGACTGGAGGGTACTGGATGCTCCAGCGCATGGGAAGCTCACCTGAAAGCTTTGCTGAGTAGCCCAGGGCACTTCACAGCAAACTTAAAACCTTATTCTAATGTCTGGCAGTAGCTACCAGTGGAGGGTTCATTACCCCATTAGCCCCTCAGTGTGGTTCAGGGCATTTGATTAGCCCCTTGATTCACAGCAAGAGGGGGAGGAGAAGCGAGGGTCATAGGAGGAGCAGAGGGAAGAAAGACAGATGGGGGAGAGTGATATGGGAAGGATGGAGGGACACGGGGAGCATTGCCAGAGGGGAAGGGGAGGACAGAGATAGGGGCAAAGTGAGAGAGGAAGGGTAGAAGGGATGGAGGAAGATAGAATGAGAATGAGTCTAAAGTAGAGGGATAAGTGGGGAGGGAGTGCAACAGAGATGGCTAGAGGGACCTGGAGAGAGGAATGGGCAAAAGCGGGGGGGGGGGGGGGGGGGGGATGGGGCAGAGTGAGAAAGGCTTAGGGAAGATAGAGGGATGGGGAAATTCCCTAAAAATGTGTCAGGTTTTCTTCTTGGAAAATGCTCTGGAGCTGTGTGGTGTTCCCAAGGCTCATGTGGTGACTTCCAGAGTGGTTGTGAGGATGGGCCGATGATCCCTCCACAGCCTGGCAGTACCATCCTTCCTTCAGCCCTGGCAGGTGGTGGAGAATAGGGATGGTTACAGAGTGAAGCAGAGTGCATCATACTCATCCAGAGAGGAAGGATAATCCTGCAGTTAAAGCACTGGGCTGGGACTCAGGAGATATAGGTCCAATTCCCAGTCTTGCCACAAACTCCCTGTATGACCTTTGGCTTAAACTCCCTCTGTGCCTCAGCTCCATGTGTAAAATGAGGATAATGCATCCTTTTACCCATCGTTCGTCTGTCCTGTGTATTTCGATTGCAAAGTCCTGCCCATACAAACACTATGATCAGTAATAATCTTGGAATCCCAATGCTTTCCCCGCACCTACTAAGACAGATAATGAAAGACCATGTTTGGGAGCCCAACTCCAGATAAGAAGAGTGGTTTTATACGTTACAGCCTGGGTAGTCAAGCCAAGGAAGAAAGCAAGGAGCCCTGGCAAGAGATTCCCTCAATACAAATGTTGCTTCCCATCCAAGCTGCAGTATCCCTCAGTGGTGTCATGGTAGAAGGCAGGAGTGCAACAAACCAATAATTATAATTCATCACTAGTAATGCAAGAATGGAGTAGTTTTCAGAGTAAACCTTGTTCCTCTTGAAGCCTGAATGGACGCTGTGTGTTTGGATGCATAGTTCTGTCATAGTGCAGTTCAGCAGCACCAAGAGTGAGGTCATGGAATTCTGCAGTTTATTTGAAAATTTGGTCGTTTGTTACTACACCTGCCATCTGAGGTTTAAAAGACACAGATTTTCTTAGACTATAAACTTTATACCTAGATCAACAAGGTATGAACTGTTTTACTTTTTCACTACAGAACACATTCTGTAGTCCATTCAAATCCGGACTCATCTTTGTCACACTACTAAGGTGAAACTGTTCCACACTCAGATTACTAGTTTTAAAAAGTTGTTTGCATCGTTACTTTAAACTATGATATTTTGAAGCTTAAAATATCTTATAAATATTGCCTTTTTATCTGGGTACCTAAAACAATCACTGTTCTGCACTCGTGGTGGAAAAAGCAGATAGTACCCACAGTCAGTTGAAATACTTGCATTTTTAACCAGTTAGAGTCAGATTGGATCCTTTATGCTGTACGTACACTGAAATCAAATTCTGTCTTCAGATGCACAAGCAGGGGCACCCTTTTTAAATCTGTAAGTGTCCTACAGGTGGATGGCCCACCGAATGACCCAGATTGTTTCCAATGCAATATCCTGAAGTTAGTAGTGAGGAAACTAGGCAAAATCATATTGCCTGACAAAATAAATTAGATGAATACAATGAAGAAATAATTGTACTGCAAAACTTTTATTACAGCCAAATAATAAACTGGATTAGAACAACCATGCAATTCCAACACAAAAATACATTTAAAATCTTTACATTTCCAGTGAGTGAAATACAGCTAGACGCTCTTTAATCTTATTAAACTTTGATTTTATACCTGACTAATCACCATTAACCTACTTGATACAAATTAAATTTCACACCATTAATCAGCAGTTAAACTAATAGTTTCAAATTAAGTAACAGTCATTTCACATCTGACCACCAAAGCTTCAGTTTAAGGACTTATCTGACAAATACACCAAGGCCTGGCCTATGCTACATGGCTGGTCAATGCAAGGCAGCTTACATCAACCTAGCTGTAGATGTGTCTTCACTTACATTCGGCTTCTGCTGACGTAAGTGCCCTGCTACGCTGACATACTAACACCATCTTCCCGAGTGGTGTAGAGCCACAGTCAATGCAGTTAGATCAATGCAGTGATAGTGTAGACACTGTGTTACTTGCTCTACTTTTACTGGCCTTCAGGAGCTCTCCCACAATGCCCCACATTGACTGCTTTGGTCACCGTTTTGTACTCTGCTGCCGAGGGATCTGGTAGACAGGAGCCCCCCTTCCCCTTTAAAGGCCCTCGCATTTTTGAAGTTTGGTACCTGAAATGGAGTGTTCTTTCCCTTTCATAAGTTCTGTTCCCTTAATTTATTAAGTTTTAATTTTATTTTAATTACCTGGTTCATGTTACAGAATAAAATTCTATTTTTTGGAATAAAATTCATCTTTATTAGTTCACAACATATGCTGTCTGGTGCTGAGCAGGTCTGACACCCACCAATTTACTGTTACTTCATTTAGTCATAGAACCCATAGCATCAATCACAGATAATATTAATAGGTGCATTGACAACGTTATATTGCTGTGTACACAGCAATCACTACAAGATTCATACCACACTGCAAAAGAGCAAGGCCAGGTAGAGCACACTACAGCAACACACACTACTTGCTATTAAAATGGTCTTTCAATGGTTGAGCTCTTCTTATAGCCCTGGTATTTGGCTGTTCAAAACCAGCAGACACACTCCACTTCCACCCCGGCAGAAACTTTTCCCCCTTTGTATCACAGATATTATGCTGGACACTGCAGACAGCTATATGTAGATTTTTTTTTCTCACCGAGGTCCAATCTTGTTAGTAAACAATGCCAGCAACCCTTCAAACAACCAAAGGAATATTCAACTGTCATTCTGCACCTGCTGAGCTGACAGTTGAAGAGCTCCTTGGTGCTGTCAAGGTGGCCTGTGTATGGCTTCATGAGCTATGGGAGCAAGGGGAAGGCTGGGTCTCCCACAATCACTACTGGCATTGCAACATTCCCAGTGGTAATCCGCCAGTTGGGAAAGAAAGTCCCTTCTTGCAGCTTTCTGAATAGTTCTGTGTTTTTAAAGATGCATGCACCATGCAACTTTCCTGACCAGCCCACATTGATGTCCCCAGTGATCCGCCAGCACCTGCATTACCATAGAAAAGTAATCCTTTCTGTTGACATCCTCTGTGCCAAGATAGTTTGGTGCTAAAATAGGGATAAGCGTGCCATCCATCGCCCCACCCCAGTTTGGGAACCCCACTGCTGCAAAACCATCCACTATATCCTTCCCATTGTCCAGAGTTGCAGTCCTATGTTGCAGGAGGCGTTTAATGGTCTGCACACTTGCATGACAACTGCCTCCCCCGTGGATTTCCTGACTCCAAATTGATTCCCAACTAACCAGTTGCAATCTGGTGCTGCAAGCTTCCGCAGTGCAATCGACACTCACTTCTCAACTGTCAGTGCAGCTCTCACTTTGGTGTGTCTGTGCTGGAGGGCTGTGGAAGGTGGCCAGGTAGGGTGAGTGCAGACTCTCAAAGAACAACAGTTGATGAGTACCCTTTCTTTCATCCTCCCATACTGGTCTGAGATCAAATGCTTCAGACACAGGCTACAGACCATCTTCTTCCAAGTTACCCTGTATATACCAGCCAGAGCAATCAAAACCTTACTCATCCAATGAGCCTGAGATGTGAGCCACCCTCTAGCCTATTACTTCATCATACAACAAAAAATCCTATTGCAATCCATATAAAACAAGACAGACTTTGGTTTGTGTAACAACTTGTGGGGTTTTCCCATAAGTACAGTGAAAATAAGTCAGAGTGAAGTGGCAGAGTTAAAGCTATTGTTAAATTGTAATTGAGTATTCCCAAGCTTTCTAAGCCAAAGATTTTCTCACTTTCAAAATGTTGGTTTTAGAACTTTAACTCTGAATTCCTTGACTTTCAAAAGGAAGGATATTATGTTTTTATTTTAATAAATACAATGCTTTAAATTAATAGATATCATAGTATTTAGAACTTAAAATCTATCTCACTGAAGCTTTTGCCTGGGATTTTATATTGACTCCAGGTAGCTGAACTCATAGTCCTATAACAGTTCATACAGATTCTTCTGACCGCTGGTCAAGACTGGTTTTGCAGATAATGGCCAGTAACCCTAGCTGAGGCCACATATCTCATGGAGGACTATCTGGTCACTCAAGCCATTCAGGGGCCTTCTACGAAGGGAATGATGGCTCCTGATATGCTAGAGAAGGAAATAAGCCAAGGACCCAAAAGTGGTGGTAGAAAATGCAGACTGCTATCCGAGGAACACACCTCACACAGGAACACACCTCAAGGTCCATGGGTCAGATTTCCCTGTGACAATAGGCTTATGCCTTTAAGTGTCTTTGTCCCACACCTACATAGGAGCAGGGGCTCGCTGCTACTCAGAAAGAAGGTAAGACAAGCTGCCGGAAGACAAGGGACAGACATAATGACTCCTGTGGACAACAGGGACACTGATTCTGCGACTGCCACTACAAGGAGTGTAACTTTGGGCAGGTCTGGACCAGAGAGAATAGGACCTGAAGAAAAAGCCCGAGGAAACTCACCATCTCCTCAATCTCCACAATCAGACTTCGGGTATAATCAGACATTTATCCAGGAACAAATGGCCAGTTTATACCCATTTGGTCTTGTGCCAACATAGTCCCTCAGCATAAAAGCTAATCACCCTCCTTGGAATATTGTTTTCAGTTATGGGAACTCCAATAACAGAAAGATGTCAAAGGACTGGAAAGAAATCTGAAACCAGCAACCAAAATTAACAGAGGGCTGAAGGCAATTAATTAGGAGGAAAGATTAAAGTAGCTAAATATGCACTGTTTGGCCAAATCATTGCTAAGCAGGATACATAATTTTCCTGAAGTACTTGAAAGAAAAAAAACTTTGTTTAGAGTTGTATATAATTAGGGGATAGGAATGGACCAAGGAGGAGAATGTGCAGCAGAATAAGACCATTAGATATAAGGAAAACAGGTTTTAAGGAATTAAATCTAATGAAGGTGCAATGGAAAGAAATATTAAAGAAGGCTGATGGACAATGCAAGACACACGTTAAAGCACCATGAACTCCCCTTCCTCTAAAATAGAAGAATATAAGAAACTGCCAATGTATCTTCAGAAAGAACCTCAAACATCTTAGGATACAGCAGAACCCGGACTGGAAGTGAAAAGGAGAAGCATGTGACTGGGTGAAGATCTGGGAGGCCACATGTGCCTATGGTTAGCTGCAAGTAACAACAGGCTATTTGGAGCAGTAGCAGCCTTACCTTTGAAGATAAACTCTTTCCAGCACTTTGGCTACCCACACAGATAATTGCAAGAGGTTCTGCTTATACTGTTGGGGGGAATGAATCTTCCAGTGAGGTAATGGAAGGGAAATTAAGGGAAGGGCAAACAGAGGCAATTTTAATATTTCCATCAAATGTTTTTAGGGTTTCTTTGTTTTAAGCCCAAAGTTGTTTCTCAGTCTGATTCGCACATATTTAAAAAGCAAGGTAACAGAGTACGAACATACTTTTAGGTTGAAAATTTAAACCCAAAGAGTCAGGAAATTATTATTTAAGGTGCCCACACTAATCCCAACTCTGTGACCAAAAAGATACAATACAATAGGGCCTTTCATTAAATAATCACACAACATATTCATATATATCCAATACAGGTTTCAAATGTTATGTTAACAGTTTTTTAAGTGGAATAAGCTGCCAAGGAAGTAAGATGCAAAGACTCTCAATACATTTCAGAGTCTGGAAATTAAGGGGGAAAGACGGGAAATAAGAGATGCAGAAAAATGAGGGGGACAGGGTTGCTGGGCCAAGTGACTATTTCTTCCCAGAAATTCCTTTTGGCCTGTGGATAGCTCCTATAGGTTACAGTAGTAAACTTAATTCTTCAGACGTTAGGCTCCTAAGAGAACTGGCAGTCTGGAAAATACTGTATTCCCTTGTGTGTCCCTGCTACGTCCCTCTGACCTTTTCGAATGTGTTATGTTAGATGAAAATTAGATTTTTTTTGGCTATTTCACAAATGAAGAAAAAATATTGCTTATGGCATTAAATATTTTTACATGCATCCAATCTGGCATTTACTGAACTTGCACGGCCATTTTAGAGGTGCAAGTGTAAATGTCAGTGCTATAATTTGTTAAAGGTTTCTGACAGCCAGCAATTAAAATCACCACAAATTCTCACAATTTAAACCACTTTTACGTAAATGTAAACTTTTCCTAAAACAGCTAAATGAGAGTTTTCCATCCAGCCTGAGTGAGGCTTTTTGATAAGCTCATGGCAATGCTCTTTCTGCTACTGAGGATTTTCGAGAATACTACAAATATTAGTTTCTCTTTGGGTCTGTTTGACCTTTAATAAAAATTTGCTAAAACACAGAAGCTAACAAAACAAATAGAATGTTTCTTGTCATAACCATGGAACTGCTTTTTGACCTGACAGGATTGCTTCAGTCTGCATCATGAAAATAAACAACTTATTATTATAACTTTCACTTACCAGACATGAAGTTGGGCTATTAGAAACCAAGAGTTCAATGTATCAGGCATATGGCACCCTAGGAGAAAAACAAAACAAAACACAGAAAAATTGCAAGATGTTTTCCATTGATTTTTACATTTTAAAGAAATGTTCTTACTTTAAATATATTTTTGTACTTTAACTTGTTGTTTCATACACTAAACATATATCAGAAGATCCTGCCTAGATCTACTTCCAAAAGTTTGTGTTTTACTCCACAGAAAGCTCCGAAAACAAATTTTACTCACTTTTTAGACTGCAAACTCTTTGGTGAAGGAATTGTCATTTACTGTATGTTTGGACAGCACCTAGACTGGCTGGCCTCTAGGTGCTACCACGTTGTAAATGTTAAAACAAAATAATAAGGAAGACCCATCTCTTTTTCCAGGTCTAACTATTAGCACAGAGAAGACCTCTATCCATCCCATACCTCTTAATCTGATCTCAGTGCTCAGACCTCACACCTGCTAATTCAGAAACTGTCTCACTCTTTATGCTTTAACCTGATTGTTGAGATCAGTTAGGACAGACTTGCTACCAGTTCCTTCTTTTGCCTGTCTGCATATGTCAAGGCCCCTCATGTTCTGGAACAGACTTCCTCCCTTGGTCTGACAGAAGTAGAGTATGTTGACATTCAGAGCACACTGACAGGCTCTTCTGTTTACCCAAGACAAAGTTCAACTCTGTAAAGCAGGCCATACAAAGCCTATGCACCACGTAAGTCAAAGATGCACAGACCTCATGTGGGTCTCTGCACAAGGGAGAATTTCACTCTCAAATTTTTCTGGAGGGGTGGGAAAGAAGGGGTTCATTAGGCTATGGAAGTCCTTTGAGTGTCATCTCTGACATCATGTCAATTTGATTATTTACTATTTGGGTATTTTAAATCCTTCATTGTTCATATGCCCAGAGATC
Source organism: Terrapene triunguis (assembly GCF_002925995.2). NCBI lineage: Eukaryota > Metazoa > Chordata > Testudines > Emydidae > Terrapene > Terrapene triunguis. The sequence continues at coordinate 12,579,018 of NW_020664584.1, forward strand.
CTAACAGCTAGTCTATAAACTGGGAAAATTAAAGTAAACAAACAGCTGGGAGTTTTAGAAGCACAGCGACTAATCACATGCAAATTAAGAACCCGACCTGCTGATACACTAGGCGCCTTTCTATATTAAGTGCAAAAAGCTAATGTTAATGCAACATTCAGGTTGTGGAACCAAGCATTCAATTAAGGAATTCCAAAATGTAAAGGTTCTTTCTGCTGTGTTAATTTGGCCACGCTAAAAAATATGTATTTTGCTTTCCTTGTTAAATGCAATCTTTCATATATTTTTGTTCACTTCTGCATACCATATATTATGCAGAGAATACAGAATGGTGTAGTACAAAGATTTTAACAACATGAGTTTTCAGTATCAGCAAATCCCAAATGAGTGTCAATAAAACCTTTATGCCATACCACACTGTCATGTATTCTGTATATGCCACATATGTTAAAAAACTAACTCAACAACCTGTTTACTGGGACTATTTTTATATCCTTGATCCTGTATAGACAGATTCCTCAAGGCTGCAATTTAGTTTCATTGTATCTAATGTAACTGACTATGTGTTCATTATCTGTATAAATAGCTAACAGTAATACTCTATAGCAGTGGTTCTTAACCTGGGGTGCACGCACCTCCTGGGAGTGCAAGATGCCCTTTTGGGGGTGTGAGACATGCCAGATTTTTTTAGAAGGTAAATCATCGAAAACACAAATTAAGCACAGGCACAGAAGCACAACTACTTTGTTTCATCAAACATATGTATTTATTAACATTATATATTTAACGATTACTGTAACATACAAACAAAAAATATATCTAGGTTTAAGGGGTGCGAGAACATATTTTTTAGGTTTAAGGGGTGCGAGAACATATTTTGATTTTTGATAAGTGGTGCGAGAACATATTTTGAGAACCAAAGGGGTGCAGGCTGCAGTAAAGGTTAAGAAACACTGTTCTATGGTCTGGAAGTAGCCATCTTAAGGCTGAAGGCAGAGAGTTCTTCAAAAGATGGCAGGTGTAAAATGGTATGAATTTAAGACCAATGAAGAAGTTAGAAGGAGAGTAGGTTGTGAAATCAGGGTATAAGATTGGTTACAAAATCGAAAAGATTACAATGGTGGGGACACTGCAGATGACAAACAGATGACAGGATGCCAAACAAAATAATGCAAGCACAACCAAGGTCAGTCCCACCTAGAGGTCAACTACCATCTAGATGGCAGGACATCATATGCAGAAACATAACCATGGCTGGGCTTAATGGAGGAAGAAGCCATGGACTGGAATGAGTGGCGACACTGTACTTCTCCCCATCTCTGAAAGATGCTCCAGGATGAAAGAGAGAATGAGAGAGAGAGACAAATGTCTAATCCTCTTTTGACTCCTACAAACCTTTTGGCTTCAATCATACCTCGTGGCAATGAATGCCAGAAATTAAATATGCATTTTGTAAAAAAAATGGTTACTGTTTTAAATTTGTTGCCTTCAAATTTTTTTGACCCTTTGTTCTTGTATGATAGAATCATAGGGTTAAAAGGGATTGCAAGGGTCATCTAGTCTAACCCCTGCCACGATGCAGGGTTTGTTGTGTCTAAACCATCCAAGACAGATGGCTCTCCAGCCTCCTTTGGAAAACCTCCAATAAAGAAGCTTCCACAACCTCCCGAAGCGTCTGTTCCATTGTCCCACTGTTCTTACAGTTAGGAAGTTTTTCCTGAGATTTAATCTAAATCTGCTGTGCTGTAGTTTGAACCCATTGCCTCTTGTCTTGCCCTCTCTGGCAAAAGAGAACAACTTTTCTCCATCTTTTTTATGGCAGCCTTTCAGGTATCTGAAGACCACTATCATATCCCCCTTTAATCTTCTCTCTTCCAAACTAAACATACCCAGTTCCTTCAGCCTTTGCTCACATGGCTGCATTCCATCCCTTTGATCATCTTTGTCACTCACTTCTGGATTCTTTCTGGTTTCTCTTTATCCTTTCTATACATTAGTGACCAAAACCGGACACAGTGCTCCATCTGAGGTCTCATAGACTCATAGACTTTAAGGTCAGAAGGGACCATTATGATCATCTAGTCTGACCTCCCGCATGATGCAGGCCACAAAAGCTGATCCACCCACTCCTGGAATAATTCTCTCCCTTGACTCAGCTGTTGAAGTCCCCAAGTCAAACCAGCACTAAGCAGAGTGGTACTATCACCTCCCGTGACTTGCATGCTATGCCTCTGTTAATGCAAGCTGAAACTGCATTTGCTTTTTTTGCAACAGCATTGCATCACATTGAGGTTGTGAGCCACAACTCCCAGATCTTTTTCAGTAGTACTGCTGCCAAGCCAGTTTCCCCCCATTCTGTATTTGTACATTTGGTTTTTCTTCCCTAAGTGTAGCACTTTAATATTTGTCTTTGCTGAATTTATCAAGATCCCTCTGAATTTTAGCAAAAAGAACAGGAGTACTTGTGGCACCTTAGAAACTAACAAATTTATTAGAGCATAAGCTTTCGTGGGCTACAGCCCACTTCGCCCACGAAAGCTTATGCTCTAATAAATTTGTTAGTCTCTAAGGTGCCACAAGTACTCCTGTTCTTTTTGCGGATACAGACTAACACGGCTGCTACTCTGAAATCTGAATTATAGCTCTATCCTCCAAAGTGTTGGCAACCTCCCCAGCTTTGTGTCATCTGCAAACTTGATCAGTATGCTCTCTATTCCTACGTCCAAGTTATTAATAAAGATGTTAAGCAACACCGGACCCAGAACAGATCCCTGTGGAACTCCACTTGAGACCTCCCTCCAAATCCATCATTCCATTAATAGCTACTCTTTGTTTGCGATTGTTTAACCAATTGTGTGTCCACTTAATGACAAGCCTGCATTTCGCCAGCTTACTTATCAGAATATCATGTGGGACTGTGTCAAAAGCCTTGCTGAAGTCCAGATATATTATGTCTACAGCGTTCCTCCTATCCACCAAATCAGTTGCCCTGTCTAAGAAGAAAATCAAGCTGATTTGAAATGATTTGTTCTTGGTAAATCCAAGCTGGTTGCTAGTAATTACCCCTTCATCCTCCAGGTATTGGCAAACTGAATGTTTTACACATTGCTCTATTAGCTTCCCAGGTATCGAGGTCAGGTTGACTGGTCTATAATTCCCTGGCTCCTCTTTTCCTCCCTTTTAAAGACGGGGCTCTATATTTGCCCTTCTCCAATCTTTCAGAACCTCTCCTGTCATCCATGAGTTTGTACATATTATTCCCAGTGGCTCCAAGATTTCTTCAGCTAATTCCTTCAGTGCCCTCAGGTGAATAGCATCAGGCCTTATTGATCTGTATTCATTCAAATTGGTCAGAAGATCTCTGACATGTTCTTTACTTATCCCGATCTGCATCCTTTCCCCTTTATTGTCTATGGTAACTTCGCTAGTCATCCGATCACATTATTTTTTGTGAGAAGACTGAAACAAAGTAGGCATTGAGCAGCTCCACCTTCCTATAATCTTCTGTTACCAGCTCATCTTCTCGGTTAACCAGCGGACCCACACGGTCTTTGATCTTTCTTTTGTCTGAACATATTTGAAGAATCCCCTCCTGTTGTCTCTAGCATTCCTTGCCAGCTGTAACTCATTCTTTGCCATGGCTTTCCTGATTTTGGCCCTACACGCTTGCACTATTCCCATATATACTTCCTTGGTGACATGCCCCTCCTTCCATTTCCCGTAAGTATCCCTTTTGGGTTTTAGATAGCTAAAAAGCTACTTGTGCAGCCATACTGGCTCTTATCTTTCCTCTGTATCGGAATAGCTTGATGTTCAGTCTCTAATATTACATCTTTTAAGAACTGCCAGCCCCCTTCGACTCCTTTTCTTCTTAATTGGTCTTTCCATGGGACCTTGCCTACTATTTCTCGGAGTCAGTTGAAATCCACCTTTCTGAAGTCCAATGTCCTTGTTTTGCTGTTCTCATGCCCTCCTTTCCATAGGATCTTGAATTCTATCAGATCATGATCACTTCCTCCCAAGTTCCCGAGCACCTTACATTCACAACTAGTTCATCCCTGTTGGTCAAAAGCAGATCCAAAATGGACGACCCCCTAGTTGAGGGAAACTAGAAGAGCCCTAATTAACTTCTCTATACTGTTCATTTTTTGCATATTTACACCATTTCCCCTCTTTTCATCCCCAGAAGGTAAAGCGTCCCAATCTTTTCAATTGCTCTTCATATGGAAGTCTCTCCATGCGTCTAATAATGTTCACTACCTGTATTTGGACCCCTTTATTTCTGCTCTTTTTCAAATATATATTTAACTAGAACAGAACATAATATTCCAGGTGAGGCACTATCATCAATTTATATAATGGAATGATATTTTCAGTATTACTTTTGTTTTTATCACTGCTGTGCATTGCAAAAAGGTTTTAAATTGAACTGTCCACAAGGATACCTTGAATTTTATCATGAGTCTCTACAGTTAATTCAGAAACCAACAATGTGTATGATAAATTTAAATTAGACCTTCCAATGTGCACTAACTTGGCACTTAACACTGAATTTCATTTCCCTTCATGCTGCCCATTTTCCTACCTTGGCTATGTCCCCCAGAAGTTCCCCACAGATTTCTCAAATCTTGGCTAACCTAAATATTTTGTGCCATCTGAGGACTTAGAATTTTTAAAAAAATTGGCAAAGTCAATTACAACATCTGTTTCTCCATTATCCATTACTTTGCTGACGTACTTAAAGAATTCTAATTGATTAGAGAGGCAGTTTTCCTTTACAGATGCTGTTGCTGGTTTGTCCATATCATGTCTAAAGAAATCTGATAATTCTAGTTTTAACCAATTTTAGTTGATGCTGAAGTAGGTTTATGGGTCTGCAATTCCCAGGATCACCCACTGCTTGGTAAACTGGCCACAATCAAACATCTACTCCTGATAGCAAGATGTCAGCTCCCAATGACTTGTTAAATTTTCAAACTAGCACTTTCATGCTGTCTTCCATGTTGCCCCTCACACATCAGAGGAGCTCCCTGTAAACATGTACAAAACTACCTCACTGTCCTCCTTAAAACTCTCCTCTGCCATGTTGCTTACAAAAAACCTAACAGATAGGCATCTGGTAGGCTGAGAAGCTGCCCATCATACTGACCAATGTTGTCTCATGGTTTCCTTGTGCTCCCCTTGTCTTTCTGTATCTATGTGTTTGCACATGCCTAGCACAAGATGGTCCTGGCCCATGACTGAGACTAAGTGCTACAGAAAAACAAATACAACAACAAACATGTTTACGTACAGCCAAATGCACTGCAGCTCAATCTCGAGGCAGCTCAAGCACTTGATTCCCACAGAACTCTAGAGTGAATACCATCTGGTCCTAGTGACTTGCTGTTCTGAAAATGTATCCATTTGTTCTAGCACATGCTCCTGACACTTCAATCTCTGAAAGTGTCCTCTAATTTTTACTTGAAGAGTAGGTCCAGGTTGGTATCTCTTTAGTATCAGTTGTGGGGAAGACTGATGCAAAGAAATCGTTTAGCTTCTCTGCAATGTCCTTGTGCTCCTTAGTTGCTCCCTTTACCTGCTAGTGGTCCAGCGCACCCATCAATACTCACAGACTTCCTGCTTCTCATATACTTAAAGAATTTCTTGTTATGTCTCTCTCTATTTGCTCTTCAACATCCCTCTTAGCTCCCTACTTTTAATTCCCACTTTACAAACTGTCTGCCATTGTTTATGTTTCTTTTTACTGGCTTCACTAGGGTTGGATTTGCATTTTCTAAAGGATGGCTCAAATAACCTGTTGTAAATTGCCCTTTAACTAGACTATTCTTTATTTGGTTTAAGTACATAGAAAGACATGAGATGCTTATCTAAGGTCTCTAGGAGACTGATCCTGTACTATTTAAGTGAGCTGGAGTTTTGCCATTGACAAATGTGAGCAGGATCAAGTTCTCCGCATGATTAAAACCACAATCATAACAAAAACTGCAACACACCAGTATGGCCAGTTTCTCTCAACAACAGAAGAAAGGGTTACTCACCTTGTGTGGTAACAGTAGTTCTTCAAGATGTCTCCCTACAGATGCTCCACTTCAGGTGTGCATGTACCTTGATCGGAAATTTTTCATTAGCAGTGTCCGTTTGGCCCATGCATGAGCTCTGTGCAACCTCATGGCATGCTCTGAGGGTATACAAGGCTGCATGGGTGAACCACCCTCAGTTCCTTCTCTATCCAAGTGTCCAACGAAGCACAGTCCAAAGCAGAGGAGATGGAGGGCAGGTAGTGGAGCACCCACACGGACACACATCTCGAAGAACCACACAGTTACTGAACAAAGCAAGTAACCCTTTCTTCTTCGTCAAGTAGTGCCCCTATGGTTGCTCCACTTCAGATGACTCCCAAGCAGTATCCTCACAGGGAGGAGCGAGTTTCGGAATCAAGTCCAAGACTGAAGACAGTACTGCATTACCAAGTGCAGCATCAGATCTGGTGGCATGGATGAAGGCATAGCATTTAGAAAAGGGATGCGCTGAGGCCCATGTAGCAGCTATGCATATCTCAGATACTGGAATGTTTTTGAGTAACGCTGTGGAAGCTGCCTGCAATCTAGTAGAGTGTACTGTTATCATCTGGGGAGGCAAAGCACCAGCTGCATTATAGCAAGCAGTAATATATCCAGAGAGCCATCTTAAGTCTCTGTGAAGAAATCATGTACCCCCTTAGATCTTTCTGCGATGGAGACAGTTTAGGTGATTTCCAAAATTGCTTGGTCCTATTCAGGTAAAAGGCCAAAGTCCAATGTACATGTATCATATGAAAGGAGGTCTCATGCTGAGATTTATTTGGTTTAGGAAAAAATATTGGTAGATGAATATATTGGCTAAGATGGAAATCCAGTACACCTTAGGAGAACTTCAGAAGACTTGATGAGTCTTGGCAGATTCTCTGTCACATCCTGAATTCTAGCTCCAGGTAAGCAGCACTCTTCTAGGGAGTCTCAGTCTGGGCAGCAGATAGATAACTCAGTCCCCGACCACCGCCACCCCGCTCCTCCTTTTGGAAGTGGTGGTCACAAAACTCCCATCCCTTCTGACCCCTTCTTCAGATGACTTTTCCAAGGCATTATCAACAATATTACCTGTACAGAGAGCCTGAAAGCAGTTGCTTACCTCTATCTGTGTTGGGGGTACCCTGGTTCTGCTCCTCTTCTTCAGGAGGTCACACGCTACCAGTTTTCTTCCCTGTTCTTCAGTCCCCATTGCACTGCCCTCTCTGATTCTTCGGCATGCTGTGCCCGCAATACCAGACTGTGGCCCATAGACCTAGCTTTAGCATTTATTTTATTTAGCAGGCCTGTCTCCTGTAAGACATTGGCTTTAGCAGTTAGCATAAAGCTTGAGGCCTATAAACTTTGGCACAGATCAATGGCCCAACTAAGTTTTGGGGACCTGGGACCTGTGTTTAAGGGGGAAGTTTGTACATACTGACACCGGGCAACCCCAGGAATATGAGCTAACACCAGCTTTTGGATATTTTAAGATAGGAACCTCTGCAGATGTCTGACCACAAGAATACCATGGCAACGAACTGATGTATTTGGTAATAAGTTGAGATCATTAATATATAACCCAGCAGTTCTCAAACTATGGGTTGTGACTCCAAAGTGGGTTGTGACCCTGTTTTAATGGAGTCACCAGGGCTGGCGTTAGACATGCTGGGGCCTGGGGCTGAAGCCTGGGCAGGAGGGCCTGTAACCTGAGCCCCGCCACCCAGGACCAAAGCCCGAACCCCACCTCCTGGGGCTGAAGCCAAAGCCAAAGCCCAAGGGCTTCAGGCCCCCAAGCCCAGGGCTGAAGCCCTCGAGCTTCAGCTTTGGCCCCCGTGCCCAGGGCGGTGGGACTCAGACTTTGTCTTTGGCTCCCCACCGCCTGGGGCAGCGGGGCTTGGGCGAACTCAGGCTTTGGTCCCCGCTCCTGGGGTCACGTAGTAATTTTTCTTGTCAGAAGAGGTGCAATGAAGTCTGAGAACCACTGTACTAACCTATAGGAGAAGGGCATCCCAACATTAGTAAGGTGAGGAAATACAAATAAGGAAGAGAGGAGAAACCCCCACTGAATAGGCATTAGGCATAGTGGCGTCAGCATAACATATTATAAGAGTTGTATCCCAGCCTCTGAGCAGGAGAGAGAGATGTAGCCCTTGGCAGGTGCCAGGATCATGGCCACTGGTGATGATGAGGAAGGTGATGGTAATGAAGATGATAATGGCTAACATTTCAGGTTGTTCTGAAAGGGATAGAATAAGTATATAGAGGTTCAGATGTATATTCTGTGTTATCTCTACCTTGCTGGGTTAGAGTGTTTGTGACTTTGCTAAATGTATTAATAAACTATTACAAACACAGAAAGGTTTCTAAAGTGTGAGTATTGCAACAGTGCACATCAGGGTTCCCAAATGAACAGTAATTTTGACAATACTGGGCCTGATCTTGGGACGAGAATCAGTCAAACTTCAGAGTAATAACTAGGAATTCTTAAGTCATCAGTATAATTAATATATAATCCATAGATCAGGCTACACAAATCCTCACTTCTATTCGGGAAGTCTTCATTTTTTCTGATGCAATGCAGGGTCGATACTTGGGCTTCCAGTCCTTTGACCTTTTCTTCCAGTATGGAGACCAGCTTGCATTTTGTACAGATGAAGTCGCTTCTGTCCTCCAGGAGAAAGACAAACATGACACATCCTGTGCAGGTCACAACAGCTGATCCATCACAATCCATATTTTCTTCCTTGTACTGTATCAAGAGTCTTTTCAGATGATATATTTACTGTTCCCAGAAGCCTGAAAGGCAAAAACTCTGTGGGCTCTCTCCCTAGGTGAACTCCCAGGCAAACTCCCTCTGTTTGCTTCCCTTCTGTTCACGGCTCACTAGGTTGGCAACTGTTCACTAGGTTTGCTTCTTTTGTTGTTGGTAGGCAAGGGCAAAAGCTGGGCTAACTGCATTCTGGTTGATGTGCTTCTTGATGTCCATCCATCAGCTCAGCAGCAATGGGGCCAAATGAAGTCTTTCCACCACTTTCTGTCTCGTACCAACTTCACGGCTTCATTTACCTTTAAACCTTTTTGTGCTTTGTCATTCTCCACTATGCCTATTCATCGCATCCTCAGCCTTCCTCTATGTCTAGTTCCTTGCACACTGATACGTAGTGGTATGTATGGGATCTTTTCCAGGTCCATTCTTGTCCAAACCATCGCAGACAGCTTCCTTGAATCTTCTGTAACAGCGTTATTTCTTGCCCTAGCCATTTTCTTATCACTTCGTTTTTTATTTTCTGCAATCTTGAAACTCTCAGTATTCCCCTCAGCCAGTTCATTTCTGCAGTCAATATCTTACATCCATTGGCCTTCCTCATACTCCAACATTTCAACATGTATCGCAGTATTGGTAAGACAACTGTCTCCGTACACTGATTTTTGTTTTTATCAAAATGTCTTTAACTTTCCAGGGCTTACCAAATCCAAATAGAGCCTGGAGAAGAGAAGCCAAAAAACTATGGCAAGTGGAAGACAAGAAGTAAAGATCAAAGTTGGAGACAAAGAACTAGAACAAGTGGAAAAATTTGTGTACCTTGGAGAACTAGTATCAAAGAAAAGAAAGTGTTGAAGATGACATAAAAAAGAAGACTTGGGTGAGCCACTATTGCATTTGGAAAACTCTGTAAGATCTGGCTGATATGCAACTTCATGTTAATCAACATCTACTATACACATTTTTTAAATTAGCAGGTCTCACAGCAATGCCAACTCGCATACATTGTATATACTCAATTATGCAATATTAAGGTTCTGTGTAAGTTTTACTTCATAGTATCAAATATAGTACTTGGAGGATCTGCCATCTAGCAACAATTAAAACACATGAAACTGGAACATTTATGTTGGATGTAACAGAAAAACTTTGGAAAGAGTGCTAAATGTGTTTTTCTTTTAATCAGAAAAAGTTTCTAAAAAAAAAATCAGTGGAAAATAAAGCTACCCTCCAATAAATGATGATAAAATGTGCAATTAGCTTCCTTTGCTGTGCATGACAAGCTACATGAAGCAGACACCTTTTCAGATTCCTGGTACTATTTTCCATTGCTGACCCTTGCACAAGGGGTAACTTTATTAAAAAACTATTTTACTCTCTATACGTACAAGCTGACCATTTGCTATCTCCCATAACCTCATGTGAGGCTAAGGCTACCAACTTGCAGGGCTAACTAAAAAGTTATAAAGGAAGGGCAAGATAGTGGAATTTCAAGCCATTAAATGTGATAAACTTACCCAAAAAAACAAAATCATGCAAAAACTGAAAGATACCTAGAACTTTGGAAAAATCAGATCTCCCAATTTGCTGCTTGCAAGAATGCCATGGGCTAAGATTTCAATGCAGCTAAACTTATTGTCCTTTTTCAAGCAAAGCTGTCCGCAACAGAACAGAATCTTGCCACCTACCGGTCAAGTGTTTGGTTAAGGATTATACCATGAACTAGGAACCTTATAGATGGCTAAAAAATTCAGATGAATTTCAACTCACAGAGCAACACCCTGCTACCTTTCCTACCCCACCAAGATGCTCAACAGTCAGATATAACAGTTTTCAAAGAACTAAATTTTATTTCCAAGGTAAAGGTTATAGACCAGGGGTAGGCAACCTGCGGCACGCGAGCTGATTTTCAGGGGCACTCACACTGCCCGGGTCCTGGCCACTGGTCTGGGGGGCTCTGCATTTTAATTTAATTTTAAATGAAGCGTCTTAAACATTTTAAAAACCTTATTTACTTTACATACAACAATAGTTTAGTTATATATTATAGACTTATAGAAAGAGACCTTCTAAAAACGTTAAAATGTATTACTGGCAGGCAAAACCTTAAATTAGAGTGAATAAATGAAGACTCGGCACACCACTTCTGAAAGGTTGCCGACCCCTGTTATAGACAATTTCTCCCAGAGCTTAAGACAAGAGATTCAGAAGCCAACTAGTAAGTCAAAGCATTACACCTCTCAGGAGTGAGCATCACATGAAGAGGGATCATTAGAATTGCACAGCCTCCAACTGTCAGTTCCTTTTCAGCCAAAGAAACCAAACATACATGCAGTTCATAAGAGGAAGGAAATAGACAGCTCTGTGGGATGCTGTAAAGTCTGGGTGTGATTACTGTAGGCTGAGCGCTATCAGTCAGGTACAATGAAAAATGAGAACTTGTTGTGCTGCCATGACAGGGGGGAAGGAGAAGGTCTTAGATACAATAACAGACCTCATTAAAGCCAATGGGTATGCCAAGCACTTTTTTAGGTTCAACAAAAGGAGCGTTCAAGTCCCTTTATGTAATAAACACAGCTACAGACACTGAAAACTACCACCAAATCCCTAAACTGCATAATCAAGCGTGAGCTGACCCAGATAGATAAATGCCCTTCTGTGGCTGCAAACACAGTGCCTAGGAGATTGGTTGCAGCGTGTGCATGTTGGAAAGAAATAGAAAGCCAGGCGGAATGGTGAGTGTAACCCTCAGAAGAAGCAGAGACAGAACTTTGTGGGACCAGAGTTCATTAGAGCAGCAGACTTGTGGAATTCTGGGCAAGGAAACTGCTTACTAAATGTCTATTGTGATCAGGCAAACGGTGACAGCATGTATTTTTTTTGTAAACAAGATTACACCCAAAATACACCTGACTCGTAACACTGATTTCTCATCCTAATGGAATCAACTCTGCAAGGCTCTGATTTTTGGCTAACTGCTCACGTCAAAGGGGCAACAATTATTTTCTGAAACGTCCTTATGTTTAATATTAGAAGTGGAGATCTTTATAACTTTCATCACCATATAATTTTGACAAGTTTCCAAGCCCCCGTCTTGGTTTATGTCCCACTCCCCACTCTCATTTTTGGACGTGTACACTTTTGGTGTGATAGCCATTTAAAAAAAAAACTAATGGGGAGCATTAGGATTAAATATACAAAAGTGCTTAGAAAGACAAGGTGGATGAGGTAATATCTTTTACTGGACCAACTTCTGTTGGCGAGAGAGACAAAATTTTGAGATACACAGAGCTCTTCTTCAGGTTTGGTAATGGTTTTGTAGCCATCATATGCAGTAACTCCTCACTTAAAGTCGTCCTGGTTAATGCTGTTTCGTTGCTGATCAATTAGGGAACATGCTCATTTAAAGTTGTGTAATGCTCCCTTCTAACATCATTTGGCAGCCGCCTGCTTTGTCTGCTGCTTGCAGGAAGAGCAGCCCGTTGCAGCTAGTTGGTGGGGGCTTGGAACCAGGGTGGACTGGTAGCCCCCTATCAGCTCCCCACTCACCTAAGTTCCCTGTGCAGTAGCTGCCTGCAGTTCAGCTGTGTCCCTCCCCCCACTGCCATGTGCTGCTCCTGCCCTCTGCCTTGGAGCTGCTCCCCGAGACTCCTGCTTGCTGTGCAGGGGGGAGGGAAGGAAGATGGGGGCTAATGTCAGGGTGTCCCCCTCCCCCCTGCTCCTGCACCCTGCTTACCCCATCTTCCATAGAGCAGGGGGGACAGAGCAGGACTTGCAGCAGCTGCCTCTCAGCAAGCTGATCTAATTAACAAGGCAGTGTACTTAAGGGAAATGTGCATATCTCCCTCCTGCTGCCTTGTGTAGAGAGTTAACCATTGAGGGTTCAGCCAATTGCTAGTTCATCATTTAGCAGTAAGGGAAATATCCCACCCTCTGACTCCTCCACCTCAACCAAGCTTCACAATCATCATCACTGTGTACCACTATTAAATTGTTTGTTTAAAACTTATACTGTGTGTGTGTATATATATATATATAATATTTTGTCTGGTGAAAAAAAATTTCCCTGGAACCTAACCCCCTCATTTACATTAATTCTTATGGGGAAAGTGGATTCGCTTAACATCATTTCGCTTAAAGTCACATTTTTCAGGAACGTAACTACAACGTTAAGTGAGGAGTTACTGTACATATTTTTCAAGATATCAAAATCCATGTGTTCAGGATATTTTGTAGCAGGCTAGTGAAATAAAAAGGACAGTTTGCACAGGTTTATCATTTATAAATTGTGGGGATGCAATGCCTTTATGACTGACATTCTTTCCATTCCAAAGAATTGTGAAACTGCAATAAAGGAGAGCCATGGCATATCTGAATAAATCTGCCCCTCCTTAACCCCTGCAACAAAAGAACTTTAATTAGAAATAAAGCTATAGTAGCATGTTTTCATATTGGATCTAAACATGACATTAAGAACACAGTTAATGCATCATTTTGTAATACAGAGGCATCCTTTAGTTTTAATCCAGTTAGAGAATTTTCAGTAATTTTTTCTTTAAACAAATGAATAGCAGAATTTCATACACAAATGTGTGCATTATAATTTAAAGGATCTGAGAAAATTGCAAAACTTTGTCATGTAATGACATTCTTTTGCTCAAGCAATTGTTTTAACAAAGGATTAATGAAAAAGTTTTACAAAATTAACTATACTATTTGTAAATTAAAATGTGTTAGCGTGTTTTATAATAGGGTATTCGTCAAAATCGTCAAATGCAGGTTGTTTTTTTTAATGTAAAAACTAGTTTTTGGAACCCTTGTATGGATTAATTTTCAATACCATTTTTTGAGAAATTGAGATATATAAGTAGAGAAAAATCTGGACACAGTTGAAGAAACACTGACATTTCTACGTAAGATTACTACTACTGTTCTCTTGATTTTATAGTTCACATCATCTACAGTCCAGTTCACACAGTCATGACTCCCCTAGCTGGGGGTTCTACGACAGCCCCTGGGCAGTGCTTAAATTGCTTCTCTTTCAGACAGTGCTTGATGATTCCCTGACATCAACTTGTACAATTGCTTGCATAATGATTTTAGGATTACAGGCTCGATACCATATTTCTTCCTCAATGTTAGCTAGTACATGCCTATTGAATAAACATTCCCTTCTCTTTCGACATCCTATTGAGCATCTTGTTTGGGTCTGGATAAGATCAGATCAGGCCCAATCCATTTGGTCCTTTGAAGCTGTCAGTGTCCAGATTCTCCAAGGTATCTGAAAAACCAATGTTCAACTGCTGAAAATTTTAAAGTATCAATGTACTTTTTTAATAATGTACTTTTAAAACATTTTATTTTGTGTGTGAAGAGACCTCTTCAGTTTGCAGTTTCAAAGAACATTGCCTCTGTATGGTCTCAATCCAAAAGGCTCTAGCCAACTAAGCTACCGTGGCCAGGTCCCCTCCAAGCACCTAACCATTCTTACATGCAGCATACCTATGACTCATCTCTGTACAACCCACTATTTGAATCTCCAGGGGTCTCCTGTCTGGGGTCCAGTCTCAAACAAAACTTGGATCAGTGGTCTTGCCTCATGCTTCTCCTCCACATTGTCCCTGTGCCCACATTGTTCAGCAGCAGCTATCTCTGTTGCTCTACTCCCATGCCATGTCTCAAACATCATTTGTGTCACTGGGATGTGTGTTCAAGTCCTTCAACTACGCTCATACAATGTCTCTTCATGAACTGCTTGACTGATGGTGTTTGTGAGGCATGCTTCAAGGCACTTCCATCTTTAATCAACAGGTCTATTCTTATCCTTTTATATACAATACTTACACAAAACCTTCTTAGCCAATAGTTTAGGGCTAGCACGTCAAAAGTCCATTGGTCTTCCTCCCTAAATACGGAGGAATTTCTGTTTAAGGGAATAGAAGAACAGGGGCTGTTGCACACTTAGTTTTGCATTATTTTTATCTCTCAAACTTTCCTGAGTCAGTTCTCTTACAGAATTAAAACCCAAACCACAACAAATTATGTGATAAATAGGTACTCGAAGTTAAATAAGTAGTTAATGGTTCTGTGTGTGTGAAAACTGACAGAAATTGTAACTGTATCCTAAGAAGCTGTAGATTTACTTTGACTGTGATCTGCATTGCCCTGAAAAGGCAAATATCCAGCCACACTGGTCTTGCTAGAAAGCCATAAACAAGGTGAAAAACTTGATGCATTTCCTTGCTGGACATAGTGTAATGCTGGGATCCAGTGCAGAATTAATGAACACAAAAGCAATGAACCAGTCAAGCCTTTTTAAAATTTGTCATTAAAATCTATACTAACACTTGATTTCAATTCTCATTGTATTTAATTTTAATCCTGTGATTAAAAAAAATTGCTGCAAAAGACAGTTGTTTTAGACAAAAGGAGGAGGGGATATGTTTCTTAAGATAGGAATAATCCTTATCTCCCTCCTTTATGCAATTACAAAGCTACAGCTTGTCTTTTTTAAAAACTTTTATATTTTATCTGCAAATGTAAGTGATATTATACTACCCCCAAAAACCTTCATTTTACAAATATCCTGTAAACCGGGGCGGGCAAACTTTTTGGCCTGAGGGCCGCATCGGGTTTCGGAAATTGTATGGAGGGCCGGTTAGGGGAGGCTGTGCCTCCCCAAATAGCCAGGTGTGGCCCCCTATCATCCCCCCCCCCCCGTTCCCCCCCCCCCGGCCCCCCTCCCCCCCCCGCCCCACCCACCCCCCCCCCCTGACTGCCCCCCCGGGACCCTTTCCCCCATTCAACCCCCCATTCCCCGCCCCACCCCCTATCCACACCCCTGCCCCCTGACCACCACCCCCGAACTCCCCTGCCCTCTATCCAACCTCCCCGCCCCCTGCCCCCTTACTGCACTGCCTGGAGCACCGGTGGCTGGCGGCACTACAGCCGCGCAGCCCAGCTGGAGCCAGCCACGCCACCACGCAGCACAGAGCACTGGGTGAGGCCTGACTCTGCAGCTGCGCTGCCCCAGGAGCTCGCAGCCCCGCCGCCCAGAGCATTGCACCAGTGGCGCAGTGAGCTGAGGCTGCGGGGGAGGGGCCTGGGGCTAGCCTCCCAGACTAGGAGGGTCCTGCGGGCAATAGTTTGCCCACCTCTGCTGTAAACTGATATTACAGAAATTTTAATCCTATTATTAAAAATACTCTTTTTGCAATTGTTAGTTTTTTAGCAGAAAGGAGGGACATTTCTTCAGATATTCCACAACACCTCCTTATTGAAGTTACACAATTCTTTAGCAAAAGGAAAAAGTAGCCCTCACAAAGGGTTTCTCCACAATATACAAATGATAAGCCTGTGTAAAACATCATTTTTATTTCACTACCCCTCTACAAATATCCTTAAGACATGGATTTTGGTTATTTTCCCTTTAAAAATGTGTGTGAGACATCTACAAAGCTGCTTCACTTACATTTAACAATGCCGTTTTTTCCCATTACCTTTAGAAGTATGTGCTACAAAGCACTTATTAATGCCCTGCTTTTTATGCTAATCTTTTAAAAGTTTATTTGTAAAACGGTACTTGGCGTGATTATGTTGAACAGAATTTACATTTTTTTTTTTTTTAAGTCAGGAAGAAATAGCATTCTTATCTCTGGTAAAGGGTTAGCAACTCGCACAAATTCATTTAAACTTAGGATGACCAGATGTCCTGATTTTATAGGGACAGTCCCGATATTTGGGATTTTGTTTTATACAGGCACCTATTACCCCCCAACCCGTCCTGATTTTTCACACTTCCTATCTGGTCACCCTATTTAAACTAGCCTCTCTAAGGCCTGGTCTACACTAGGCGTTTATGTCGACTTTAGTGCCGTTACATCGACTTAACCCTGCACCCGTCCACACCACGAGGCCATTTAGTTCGACATAGAGCTCTCTTTAAATCGATTTCTGTAATCCTCCCCAACGAGGGGAGTAGCGCTAAATTCGACATGGCCATGTCGAATTAGGCTAGGTGTGGATGGAAATCGATGCTAATAGCTCCGGGAGCTATCCCACAGTGCAACACTCTGTTGACGCTCTGGACAGCAGTCCGAGCTCGGATGCTCTGACCAGCCACACCCCGGGAAAATTTGAATTCCTTTTCCTGTCTGGGCAGTTTGAATCGCAGTTTCTGTTTGGACACCGTGGCGAGCTCAGCAGCAGTGGCAACGATGCAGAGCTCTCCAGCAGAGATGGCCGTGCAATCCCAGACTAGAAAGAGGGCCCCAGCATGGACTGATCGGGAAGTCTTGGATCTCATCGCTGTGTGGGGAGATGAGTCCGTGCTTGCCGAGCTGCGCTCCAAAAGACGGAATGCAAAGATCTACGAGAAGATCTCTAAAGCCATGGCAGAGAGAGGATACAGCCGGGATGCAACGCAGTGCCGCGTGAAAATCAAGGAGCTGAGACAAGGCTACCAGAAGACCAAAGAGGCAAACGGACGCTCCGGATCCCAGCCCCACACATCCCGTTTCTACGAGGCACTGCATTCTATCCTAGGTGCGGCCGCCACCACTACCCCACCAGTGACCGTGGACTCTGAGGATGGGATATTGTCCGCGGCCGGTTCCTCCGACATGTTAGCTGACGGGGAAGATGAGGAAGGAGATGAAGAGGACGATGCAGTCGACAGCGCTTACCACGCTGATTTCCCCGACAGCCAGGAGCTCTTCATCACCCTCACAGAGATCCCCTACCAACCGTCCCCCGCCGTTACCCCAGACACAGATTCAGGGGAAGGATCAAGCAGTAAGTGTTTTAAATATCTTAACATTTATTTATAACAGAACTTGCATATTTTAAATATTAACAATAGCTAAAGTGCTTTCAAGTATGTAAACTTTATTTATAACAGAACAGGAAGATTTAAAATATTAACAATGGGTAAAGTGCTTCTAAACATGTAAACAGGAAAGTGCAACAAAACGGGAATCTGAACAAAGGGTATCATGATTATTGTGTCTTTGGCCGCTTCAATGTATAGTCCGAACCATTTTAAGAAAATTCAACAATGTCCGCTTCATGATTACACTGCCCAAGACGCTCCACTCTTTTGTCCCTCCAAGGGCACCTAACCCAAAAACTGGTCGATGTGTCCGGGGATAGAGGCGAGATCCTCCGGGGAGAACTCCTCATAGGCCTCCTGCAGGTGTCTTTCCAGCCTAATTATCAGGTTCCTTGGCAGGGAGAGCTTATTAGGCCCCCCGTGGTAAGAAACGTTTCCCTGCCACAACGCCAGCAGGTATTCGGGGATCATGGCCTTGCACAGCATAGCAGCAAATGGCCCCGGTTTCTGCAGGCTGTCCCGAAGCATCCTCTCCTTCTGGCTCTCCGAGACCCTCAGGAGGGTGATGTCTGGCATGATGTCCTGCTTTGAATTAGGTAGGGGAAAGTTAGTATTGGGACTGCTTGCCCGTTCCTTTACAGAACTGCAACCGCCGGTTTACAGCCACGCGGTTTACAGCCGCGAGGGGCTGGGACAGGGGCAGAGTTCATGCTTGCAGGATTGCTGCCAGCAGAGACTCGCATTGCTTTCTATGTGAAAGGAGGCCAGTGCCACTCTTAAAGTTTTAAGCAGCCACAAGTCTACGGCTTACCATGTTTGCCAGCTAGACAAAGTCCGGTGTCCTGCCCCGCTCCTCAGCTCGCCACAGCAAGACCGCAGGCACTGTAGGCGAGGGCCGAAAATTCGACCTTGTCCTCAGTGCGCGTGTGATAGGTGCTCTGCATGGTCTTGTTCACAGAGAAAGACTATGTTCTCTGTTCACAGATACATTGATCTGTCTCAGGAATTCACTCCCTTTTTCCAATTCCCACAGCCACATCTGCCCAGAGGCTAGCGCACATTAGGAGGAGGAAGAAGAGGACACGGGAAGACATGTTTGCTGAACTAATAGGATGTTCCCGAACCCAGGCAGACCAGCAGACACAGTGGAGGGAGAACTTGTCCCAAATGCACCGGGCAAACATGGAACGGGAGGAGAGGTGGCGACAGGAGGACCAGCAGGCGACTCAAACGCTGCTTGGACTAATGAGGAAGCAAACGGACACGCTCCGCCGCCTTGTGGATGTTCTGCAGGACCGGAGGCAGGAGGAGAGAGCCCCGCTGCAGTCTCTCTCTAACCGCCCTGCCCCGCCACCAAGTCCCATACCCCCCTCACCCAAAGTCCAAACACGGAGGGGCGGCAGGGGCCGTGAAAACTTTCACTCCACCCCAGCGGACTGCTATAGCACTAGAAGGCTCTCATTCCCCAAAATCTGAAAAGTCCTTTCCTACCCGCCTCACACAAGACCCCGTCCAAGTTTCACCCCCCCGTTCCATGTGTGGTTGTTAATAAAAAATACGTTTCTGTTCATTACTGTTTCCATCCTCTTCTTTTGGAGGAGAGTCTGTCTGAAGGGGGGGGAAGGGGCTTGGTAATTAGACAGGACAGTCACCTTTAGCAGGGGGCAGGCCCAGAAGCAGGGCACATACACAGTGCAGTGACTAGTTACCCTGGTCAGTCTGGGAGGTGGCTTTCATGTGGTGGGGGGGGGGGGGGGGGTTGCTCTGTGACTTTGTGGCGGGGGAGGGCAGTTTAGAAACATCATTAGCATCACAACACTAAACCCAGGTTTAAAACATTCCCGCGAAAACAGTAATGAAGACAACGGTGTTCATTAGCAAAACAGAACAGATTTTATTTTTTGGGAAGGGGGTGAAGGGGATAACTGGGTAAAGAAACGGGGGCAAGTTCAGCTTCTGTGTCCACAAACTTAAAAGTCACTGGGTACCCTGCTCAGTCTTGAAACGGGCTTTCAAAGCCTCCCGGATGCACAGTGCGTCCCGCTGGGATCTTCTAATCGCCTGGCTGTCTGGCTGGGCGTAATCAGCAGCCAGGCTATTTGCCTCAACCTCCCACCCTGCCATAAAGGTCTCCCCCTTGCTCTCACAGAGATTGTGGAGCACGCAGCAAGCTGCTATAACGATGGGGATATTGGTTTCGCTGAGATCACAGCGAGTCAGTAAGCTTCTCCATCTCCCCTTGAGACGGCCAAAAGCACACTCCACCACCATTCTGCACTTGCTCAGCCGGTAGTTGAAGAGTTCTTTTTCACTGTCCAGGGCGCCAGTATAGGGCTTCATGAGCCAGGGCATTAGCGGGTAGGCTGGGTCCCCGAGGATCACTGTAGGCATCTCCACATCCCCAACAGTTATCTTGTGGTCCGGGAAGTAAATACCTTCCTGCAGCCGTCTAAACAGACCAGAGTTCCTGAAAACCCGAGCGTCATGAACCTTGCCCGGCCATCCGACGTTGATGTTGGTAAAACGTCCCCTGTGGTCCACCAGTGCTTGCAGCACCATTGAAAAGTACCCCTTTCTGTTGATGTACTGGCTGGCCTGGTGGCCCGGTCCCAGGATAGGGATGTGAGTCCCATCTATAGCCCCACCGCAGTTTGGGAATCCCATCGCGGCGAAGCCATCTATGATGGCCTGCGCGTTTCCCAGGGTCACTACCTTTGACAGCAGTACCTTCACGATTGCCTTGGCTACTTGCAGGACAACAACCCCCACGGTAGATTTGCCCACGCCAAAGTGGTTCGCGACTGACCGGTAGCTGTCCGGCGTTGCAAGCTTCCAGAGGGCTATGGCCACTCGCTTCTGGACAGTCAGGGCTGCTCGCATGCGGGTGTCCTTGCGCTTCAGGGCAGAGGACAGCAACTCACAAAGTTCCAGGAAAGTCCCCTTCCGCATGCGAAAGTTTCGCAGCCACTGGGATTCATCCCAGACCTGAAGCACTATGCGGTCCCACCAGTCCGTGCTTGTTTCCCGGGCCCAGAATCGCCGTTCAACAAAATCCACATGCCCCATTGCAAACGTGATGTCCTCGGCGCTGGGTGTCGTGGTTTCTGACAGGCGTGTGCTACTCTCGGAGTTCAGGTCCTCACTCCGCTGCCGTAGCCTCCTCGCCTGATTTCTCTCTATCTGCCTCTGTGAAAGGTGGATGATGAGCTGCGAGGCGTTGACAACGGCCACAACTGCAGCGATGGTCGCAGCGGGCTCCATGCTCGCGGTGCTGTGGCGTCCGCGCTGTCACTGACCAGAAAAGTGCGCGAACTGATTTCCCGCCGGTGCTTTTAAGGAGGGAGGGAGGGCGGGAGTGACGATTGGATGACGACAGTTACCCAAAAGCACCCTCGAGACATTTTTTTCCCCCAGAAGGCATTGGGGGCTCGACCCAGAATTCCAATGGGCAGCAGGGACTGCGGGAACTGTGGGATAGCTGCCCACAGTGCACTGCTTCCAATGTCGACGCTTTCCCTGGTAGTGTGGACTGACAAAGTCGAATTACTGTCCTTAGTGTGGACACACACGTTCGACTTTCTAATATCGATTGCACATATTCGATTTAACTAAAATCGAACTACTCTCGTAGTGTAGACATACCCTAAATTAGACTGTGTGTTTTATATACAGTAATAAGTCTTTGGAACAGTTTTTGGTTGGGGTTGCTTTTGCACAGTGGGCAATTCATTTAGGCAAACTTTTAAAAGCACAATTTTTTAAAAAGTCTGGGGTCTTTCTACACAATATCCCTAACACAAAAATCTGCATTTTTCATCTCATTCTTTTTTTAAAAGAAAATATTACTGAAATCTCTCTAATAGGGGTATGACGTTTCAGTTCTAATTCTAGAATTTAAAAAGTTCTTTTATTGCAGGAAGGGGCATATTGCTTCAGCTATGATACATCCTTACTAAAAAAACTGCTGCATTCATAGTGAGTTAGGAAAATCAAGACTCCTAGCACAAATCCCTAAAAGGCAATGGCTTTAGACAAACTTCTCACTGGTTCAGGAAAATGAATTCATTTTAATATTCTATGATGTGTCTAAAGAATATCTTCTGATTGGCTCAGCGAAGAGGTGTGGCTTGTCCAAGTCTGATTGTCCCGGAATTGCTGGTATTTAACTAGTGACAGCCATTGGGGTCAGATGCTTTTCTATTTCTATTTTAAAGCTTGCTCTCTCTGTGATAATCCACTTTAATTTCTCTCTCTGCTATTCGACCAGTGAGAGGCTTTTTTCCTTACTTGCTATTTTAAAACCCTCTATCACTTTGCGTCTTGTTTACTCTGCTTTATTTTCTCTCTTTCTGCCATCTGACTTGTAACAGGCTAGGAGGCTTTTTTTCCTTTCTTGCTGTTTTAAAACTCTCTCATTTTGTCTTGTTTAATCCCCTTTATTTTCTCTTTCTGCCTTTTTTCCTGTCCATGTAACTAACTCTTACTTTCTGATAATCCTCTGTTTTATAAATTATTTTAAAAGGGCTTAATGCTTATTTATGCTGTAGCTTATTTAAAAATACCTTAAAATGACCTTAATGTAAAAAAAAAAAAAACCCGCACAAACACCATTTATACATTTAGTCCTAATGCTCCCCAGTTAAAATTAAATTCAAAATGGCTGCCATGCTAAAAGTGTACCTGTTCAAAATTGAGACAGGAGCAGGACATAGAAGAGGGCATGGAAACCTGTCAAAATTACATTGTGATGAAAGGTACAGAGGTCTTCACTTATTAATATTAATATTAGTAAGTGTTGAATTTTTTTCTAAATTTTACCCACTATCATCACCGTAAAAATTTTCTAAGTGAATGTTCTGCTAAATAGAGCCAGAGACCCAATTAAAAATTAAAAGGAAAACCCTTGTCATGAGCACATAAAATACCAAAACTAAAGAGAATTTAGCCAAGAGAATGTTTGTGCATAAAGGAAAAGGTCCCAAGTTTTCAGAGCTAATGGTGAATCTTAGTTCTTAGGAAATTCATATGCAATTCCCATCAGGTTTTTCGACAATTCAAATAAGCATGAAAAAAATACCATGCTTCCCACACTGACAAACAGCCAGCCCTGTTGTGCGGCTGGAGAAAGGGAGT
Source organism: Terrapene triunguis (assembly GCF_002925995.2). NCBI lineage: Eukaryota > Metazoa > Chordata > Testudines > Emydidae > Terrapene > Terrapene triunguis. The sequence continues at coordinate 12,601,795 of NW_020664584.1, forward strand.
TGTGTCTCCAGGATCTAGCTGTCCCACTCCCACAACAGTGGAGAACGGTCATCCCAGTCCAAGCCACTCCCATACATCAAGGGAAAAGGGTGTTCCTGTTCTAGTAAGACCTTCCCCTCTATCCAGGGGCTTGTCCCAGTTCTAAACCTATGTGCCAAGACAGGGTATGGGAGGGTAGGATGCAAAGCCTGTTTATGTTCTAGCCAGCCATGCTCCTGAAATGTGGAAAGGAGAGGAGTGTCTCTCCGGGTTCTAGGTGGCCCTGCCCTTGACAAGAGGTCAGGGGGTGGGGTTGCGTGCGTGCATGTGTGCGCGCGCATTCAGGCTCCAGATGGCCCTAGGCGGAGGGATAGCTCTGTGGTTTGAGCATTGGTCTGCTAAACCCAGGGTTGTGAGTTCAATCCTTGAGGGGGCCATTTAGGGATCTGGGGCAAAAATCTGTCTGGGGATTGGTCCTGCTTTGAGCAGGGGGGTTGACTAGATGACCTCCTGAGGTCCCTTCCAACCCTAATATTCTATGATGACACAGGGCTGGAATGGGTAGAGTGCCAGGGTCATGCTATAGCCAGCCAGCTATAACACAAATATGGAAAGGCAGGGAATATAGATTCTAGCCTGCCCTACCTTGGCCACAGGGGAGGGACATCTTCAGGTTGTAGACAGCCCTCATGGGTGGATCACTCTGGGTTCTGTCTGGCCACATCTTGGAATTCTAACCATTTCTGCCCACAGTGCAGAAGGTGTAGGGAGAATGAGATAGTAGCAGCAAATTCAGTTTCTATAGTCTGACCCAGCCTCATGGGGGGGCATGGAGTACCTCTGTTATGGCAGGACAGTTAGGGGAGAGGCACAATATGCCCAAGTTCTATTCAGCCCTGCACCCACTACACGGAGGAATGCGTTTGGTTTCCAGCCAGACCAACCTGTCACAGGCACTGGGTAGCCCAGGTTCTAGCCAGCCCCGACCTCATCTGGGGCACACTCCAGGTTCTAGTATCCTAGAGACCAATAACTTACTGTGAAAGAATTCCTCGTAGTCAGTTCTCTCCACACAGCAAGTGTACATGCGCAGAGCCGCTATCTTAATCTTCTAGAGAGAGAGAAAACAACACCTGTAGTACCCACCAAAAGGTCGCCATGAAGTCTGGATAAGTTACACAAGCGTACACAGTGTTCTTCTATGATCAGATCCGTGTATTCATATGTTGGATTAGACACTCATTTTAATGCCCCTCCTTAAAGCCATCCCAAGGCATTTAAAAAAGAAACATGTGAAGATGGGTCTGTTTTGTCTTTTTGATTTCCTCCTATATCTCTTAATGTTGATTTATACTATTCTGAGATTAATTTTGCACAAGTCACTTTTTAAATATTTTAAAAAATAAACCATTGATGTGCCAAAAACTCATCAAAATTTCTCTTTTTAGCTTCAAATATACTCATAAAACAAGCATGTTTAAGGTGCTAAAAGAGAATCTCAGACAAAGACCTTGGTCATATAGATTTAACGTGCCCCAAGACTTGGTAGTCTTGTTTACTGCCTTCTAGTGCAACATTAGCCTGTTCATTACATTTTCTAAAAATAGGATACAGGCAGGCCTCGACTTCACGTTTAAGTTACGAGGAACGGCACTTACGACGCTTCTACATTGACACCCGGATTCGACTTATGACTATAGGTTTCGAGTTTACGACACTCGGTCCCGCAATGGAGTAGATTGTGGTTCCGAGTTCCGACTTACGACACAATTGTAAGGAACCAATTGTGTCATAAGTCCGAGGACTGTCTATATACAAATCAGAGACAGAAGAGGAAAACTCTTAACTGCTCCCTTCCACTCACCTTTGGGAAGGGACTGGGAGAAGTAGAGAATTCACAGCACTCTCCATCCACCTGCCTTTGGGACTGCTAGGGAACAATGAACCCACCATTTTAGGTGAACCCACCCCATAGGTGAACCATGAACCCACTGTACTAGTAGACCACCTAATCAGAATGTGCACTCTGCATTTTAAGACAGCACTTCAAAATACCAAAAGGTAAATTAAGTCTGATCTGACTACAAGGACACTAGGGAAATAATTTCCAAAGGAGGAGAACAGCTTTAAGGCACAATTGTTCTCCTCATTCAGTAGTCCTGAAGTTCTGCCAGAAAAATGGAAGTTTTTGACATCCAAAGCTCTCAATCAGAATTATGCCTAAACTCTTACATGCCATAACAATTACAATTTACAATAGAAAATGCAATCCACTTGAGTTCAGACTTTGTGACAACATCAATACAATGAGAGATTATCAATGCAAAATTATTTAAATTAAGATTTATGGAAATTTTGTTCTGATGTATTGTAACCACTGCACAATGACTGAAACCCATATTGTTAATATGGACCCCGTCCCATAATCAATTTTCATCCTGTCTTTATAATCCTCCATTAAATATATAATCCATTTTCCTTTGTTTTATTTATAGTCTTTTCAATTACTCTTTTCACCATAGTACCTGAAGATATTACAGACATTAATGAAATTATCCTCACAACATCCCTGTGAGACAGAGTGGCATAATCACTATTTTAGGGATTGAAAAAACTGAGGCACAAATATTAAGTGATTTGATCCAGGATGACACTGGAAATCTATAGCAGCGATCTCCAGCATTTGCCATACGTAATGTTAACTGCCAGTTATTGGAACATTCTCATTTTTTATTAATTCAGTGTGTTATCTGGAAAGAACTGAGCAGAACATATATACTCTTGAAGAATAACCGAAAAGAAACAAGCCTCTCTAAATAAAATGCATTACCCCAAACACACACAGACACCAGTAACCACTCAAGAAGGTCAGATACCCACATTTAGATCTTTAAAGGTGGACACAATTCAGTCACTCTATACAAGGGAAGTTGAGTTACACACAAACTAAACCCAGATTTCAAATCAATGTAAGATTAGCTCAAGAATTGTCATGTGATGCTCAGCACTCAAATTCTTATTTTCATTTTATTGCTATCCTCCTAGCACCTAGAGACCCCAACAAGAGTCTGAGTGTACAGTCTAAATAAGGAAGGCAAAGGGTGGATGAAATTTTACAGGTGGGAAACAGAAAGAGATTAAGTGACTTACCCAAGGTCATACAAGGAGTCTGTGGCAAACCCAGGAAATGAACCCAGGTCTCTAGAGTCCCAATCTAGACTCATAACCATAAAACCCATCCTCTCTGTAAGCTCAAGTCCCTGAACCAAAAGAAAGTGGTAACAAAGCAGAGGCAGTGTGGTCAGCCTTTGTTGGGACCAAGAGAGGAAGCAACATGCAACGCTCTTCAACAAAACCCTCTGGACAACTTGGGAGTGGTGTTCACAAGCTCCCAAAGGGAATTGCTGCCAGCTTCCATTGCTGGAGGGTAACTGTGATGTGGAAACTTTGATGGATGAATAAAGTGAGGAAATAAGTTTTTGGGAATCCAAGTGGCCTTCACTCATTTACACACCAAAATAATAAAACTCCTACTTGTGTCAATGGAGGTCTTGTGCATAAATCAAGGCAGGTTAAAGCCTTGGGCTATTATTCTCCATATTGTGTGAGAGGACTTTATATGGGTAATATGAATGTGACTGTGCACATAAATATCCCTCCCATGTCACAAAGAACCTAGTTCTCAAAACAGATGTAAAGTAACCAACTACAGGAAAATATTAAGACTACCAAAATAATTGCGTTACCCATTTGTTATATTTCAGTGGTCCTGTGAATCCCATTGCTTCTATTATCTTTGTGAAGGCACCCACTTTCTCTTCAGATGGCTGCAGAGAATCTTTTGCAGCAAGAAACTGTAAGGTAAAACAAGGTAAAATCAAATAAGACACAGAACCACATGTCCTTATCCCAGCAATTCAATCTAATCATTTTAGACAAATAAAAAATAAATTGGAAATTTTAACTTCCGTTGTAAGTTGTCTTTATAAATAATGCAGTGCACAAAACTGACATACCAGGACTCCTGAGAACACACTACACCTATACACCGATTACTCACTGATTCACTTTATTTAGAGTGATAAGAATCTGTATACACACCTCCAGCCTACTTTATTGGGGGCCTAACCAATAAATTAAAGTCGAACTGTAAAACATTAAAGATTGCCCAGACATAGATACACTAAATCACATTAGAAGAACTGAAAGACAATTACTCAAAAGTTAAAAAATGACAGAATTAACATTCTTGCAATGTGAATTTGGTTACCTTATGTATACATATTCATATATGTTAAGGAAGAAGGGACCTTTAATGATCTTATAGTCTGACCTCCTCTATTGCACAGATAATAGAATTTTACCCAATAATTTCTGTATCAAGCTTATAAATTGTGGTGGAGCTACAGTGTATTTTTAGAAGGACATCCAATCTTCATTTAAATACATCAATTGATGGACAATCCATCATATACCTTGATAAGATGTTCCAGTGATTAATTTTTCTGATAAAAATTTGCACCTTTTTAAATTTTTGTTTTATGTCACCATTTCTAATAGGTATAGTTCAGAAATCTGCTTGCATATGCTGTACCCTTCTATACCAATATTCCAGTCACATGTATTATCCCACCAAGTCTCTATGATGCCAACTCTGTCACAGCCATGATTATTCACTAGTACTTCTAGTTCTTCCTGTTTATTCCCATACTTCTTAATGCCCTGTGCTGCTATACTGACAACCTTGAATATGCATAGGCTGCCTGGGCTATATTTCAGCACTCAAAGTCAGATGCATTCATCAGCCACACCACTGAGCAGATGATGTGGCAGCAACAGCAGCTCCTCCAGCAGCAGGAGGTCTTCTACAGCAGTGGAACCAGGAAGCAGACAAAGAAAAAGAGCAACCGATAGTAAAAGACCAGTTCCTAGAGCAGGTTTACAGCATGCAGCGTCATCTCTGGGTTCAGGAAACCAGCATGGATTGGCGAGAAAGACCTGGAATGATCAGCAGCGGCGAGAACTACTAACTGTGGTATGTAACCTATCATTTAAATCAGCTTCTGTATCAGATGACTGGAGGGTAGCTAAGGTGATGCCAATATTTTTAAAAGGCTCCAGCGGCAATCCAGGCAATTACAGGCCAGTAAGCCGAACTTCACTACCAGGAAAATTTGTTCAGGACATGATGCCTGTCTTGACTGCTACTCCATTTCTCCCACATATGCCTCCATGCTTTCTTTCATACTGCCTTTCCCTTACACTGGGGAAAGACACTGTAAAAATCTGTACAGCCACTACTTTGTTCTCTTTCAAATCTCTCTTTAGAATGTAGCTCTGCCATAATGCCTACAAACCATTGCCATCTGACTAAGCCTATGCCAGTAGCAAGCTGGGATTGTTGTCAGGCATTGTATGTGAATTTTATTGTTCCTTCGTTCTCCCAACCCGCTCCCCTTCTTATATCTTGTGCACCTGTTGTATGCTGTCGTTTTCTTAGCCTGCAAGCTCTGTGGAGCAAGGACCACCAGAGTTATTATTTGCATTATGGTAATACCTAGAGGCTATCACCAAAGACAAGGACCCACTGTGCTAGGCACTGAACAAAAACATAACAGAGATGGATTCTGCCCCAATGAGGTTACAATCCAAGTATAAGACAAGAGGCCACAGTAGATGTAAAGATGCGGGGAGAAAAGGAAACAAAACAATACTGGTCAGCAGGATACGCTGTGTTCACAGCACACCATCATTAGTTACTATTACTATTTAGCATGACAGTATTAAACATTTAGTGAATAGCAAAATTTGCTATACCTCCCATTATCTCTCCCCCCCACGCCCCCCACACACACACACCAGAAAGAGAGGGGAAGCATCCTGTCCTCTTTAAAAGTGGGGGCAACACTTCTGTCTCTTTTCTCCTGAAGGAGACATGGAAGAATCTGCCCCCAATTAGTACTTCTCTTCCCATCTCAGCCCCATCCCTCACAGGGCCTTTTGTTGGACCTTTCCCAGCAGCTCCCCATCACCCAGTTGGGGAGAGAGAAAGAAACATGACACTTAGTGCTCTGCCTCCTGGAGGGATACCTTGCAGCTCTCAAATCACTGGCCTTGGTCTGTGATAATGTCTACTCTATAACATTTAATGTTCCGATTGAGTAAATTCATCCCCTGGACTATTTAAAAAAATCATCACATAGAAACATGTAAACGTAGGGCTAGAAGGGACCTTAAGAAGTCATCCAGTCCAGCCCCCCTGTTCTGAGGCAGGACCAAGTAAACCTAGACCATCCCTGACAGGTGTTTGTCCAAACTGTTCTTAAAAATCTCCAATGATGGAGATTCCACAATCTCCTTTGAAAGCCTACTCCAGAGCTTAACTATCCTTATAGTTAGAAAGTTTTTCCTAATAGCTAACCTAAAATTTCCCTTGCTGCCAATTAAGCCCATTATTTCTAGTCCTACCTTCAATGGACATGGAGAACAATTGATCACTGTCCTCTTTATAACAGCCCTTAACATATTTGAATATATTATCAGGTCCCTCCTCAGTCTTCTTTTCTCAAGACTAAACATGCCCAATTTTTAAAATCTTTCCTCATAGGACAGGTTTTCTAAACCTTTTATCATTTTTGTTGCTCTCTTCTGGACTCTCTTTAATTTGTTTACCTCTTTCCTAAAGTGTGGCACCCAGAACTGGACACAGTACTCCAGCGGAGGCCTCACCAGTGCCGAGTAGAGCAGGACAATTACCTGCCACGTCATACCTCATACTCAGAGTAGTTATCGGTCTTTGCACCCACCTTATAGTAATTTCATCTACAGGTCTGTCGCATCTTACGCTGGGGTTACGTTCCGCAGTCAGCGCGTAAAGCGAAAATTGCGTACAGTCAAAATTACATTGAGTGTAATGGCGGGCGGAATCGCCTGCACTACAGGTACAGTATTAAAATTGTTATTTTTCTCTTTTTTGTTTTTGTTTTTGCCAACCACGTAAAGCTGAAATTGCGCATGTTAAATGTGCGTAAGATGTGACAGACTTGTACAGCACATTTCCCTAGTTTGCTTATGAGAATGTCATGTGGGACTGTGTTAAATGCCTTACTAAAATCAAGATGTAGCACATCTACTGCTTCTCCTCATCCACTAGGCCAGTAATGCTGTCAAAGTTATCCTGTCACAAGTTAAAGGTCTCTGTACAGTGATTGCTACAATGAAGCCTCTGATAATAAACAATAGTATCAAACTATTCTAACCTGATCAGTGCTGTGAAGCATTCTCCTTTGCTGTGTTCTTGCACCACTGGTTTGTATCAATCCACCACATACTTTATTCAGCTGGGGTTGGCCAGTCTCATGCCTCTGCTTAAAGTGACAAAAGAGAAGTGAGAACAGTGTTGAGGAATAAGCACTAAAATTGTGTTACATTCAAACATTCACTAATTTACAGTCATAGAATTTACAGATGAAAAAGACCTATTAGGTCATCAAGCCCACCTCTCTGGGTCCAGTGAAGGTTTGTTCCCTACTGTACATTTGGTAATATTTTGAATATCCTATGGAAGGGCTGGCAGTCTCATGCATCTTAACGTCACACAATTTGTCCTGAAATTTAATCTAGATTTTCTCTCAGATTTTTGTTCCATTAATCCTAGTTATACCTCCTTGTACAACAGTAAATAATTCCTCTCTCCTTGGCATTAACACCCTTCCAATGCCAAAGACATTTTATATGGGTTGGTGATTTGATACTATAGTTATCGGAGTCTTATAAAAATGATACACCAGGTTACACAATCAGGTCAGCCCCACTCCTAAACCAGTTACTGCTTAGCCAAGCTCCACATATTTAGCTCTTATGTGAAACACAATTAGTAAACAAACATGGGTTGTGGTGTTTTCATGGCCTGCGTGACAGATTTATATCTCCATCTAATCTAGCTGAAGTGGTTCACCTTTTATCCAGTGTCTAACAGACATGGGCTTGAACAGAAATAATGACTGTGGGCTGGGGGAAAAACAGTCAGAAGAACTGTCTGAGATTTCAGCTCCCTTAATTATAGAATCATAGAAGATTAGGGTTAGAAGAGACCTCAATAGGTCATCTAGTCCAACCCCCTGCTCAAAGCAGGACTAACCCCAACTAAATCATCCCAGCCAGGTCGTTCATTTCAGTTTTACAAGATCCCTTTTTCTAGATGCTCAGGTAGCAGCACCGGCAAGAACTATCCCCCGCCACTCTCATGTGCTAGAAGACTGTGACCTTTTATTTCATACGTGAGGACCTACACAAATCCCCAATTCTTACATGCTTTAGAATAACGAAATATCCTACCTGAAGAGTGCCATAGAGCATTCTGTCCCACTGTGCTTGTGGCAAGGTTGATTGTATTAATCCACTGCATACTGTAATCCATTGAGGCATTCCAGTCTGGCACTTCTAGAATAGAGAGATCAGCAAGCACACAGTAACCAGCAGTGAAGGGGAACATCCCAGGATTCATATATTCTACTGGAAACCAGCAAAAAGAGAAGACTGCTGGAATTTCCAGCTACATTATAATTATTAGTTGTGGGCATCCAAGAAAATCAAAACAATGCAAAGGCAGCTATTCCTATCTACTTGATGGTCATCCATAACAAATTCACACAGGAATACCCTATGCTGTTTTGAAGTCATACTGTGACTTAAGAACCCCGTAATGCCAACTGGTAAGATGGTTACATAAATATACTGATTCTGGTATGTACATTCTGATTCACCAACAAATGTCATGTGAGGTCTCAAAATGAAAGCTGGTGTCAAACTGGTCATTAATATTGTTCAATGTACGTGCAGATACTATGGAAGGAGTTTTATATATACACTGAAAATGTTTGTAAAGTCTATATCAAGGTGTTGGTCACTAGCAGAGGTGAAAAACAAGTTTTCCTCCAGACAGGAGGTAAGAAATGTCCCTCTCTCTCTGGGGATGTAAATTAAACATTGTAAACTAACACATTGGATGTCTATTTACATACAAAGTCAAATGTTAACAAAGAAATGTGAAGTCAACAGGGAAGCAGCAAACAGGAAAAACAAGCCATGGGTTGTTATCCTGTCTCTGAGTACAGACAATAAACTGTGGGGGTATATATAGGAGGCAAAGCACCAAGGAAGTAAATGGGCAATGCATTTACATTCATGAAAATGGGATGTCAGCCAACCTTGACTGATAACGCTAAAGATGATTTTGGGTGAGAAACTTCTTTAGACAAGAGGTTAATTTGTTTGTTTTATACATAACCACGTTTCCAATATCCTTACTCACTATCTCCTGAATCTCTAGTCTGATATATATATTTAAAGTGAAAACAATAATAAGTTTATCAGTGCTGCTGTGATGTTAAATAACGTGCTGGTCCTGAGCTGAATCTTACAAGTTGGTCTGTGAATTGTTCCTTTGGGGACAGCAGACCTGGTATTTCTGTGAGTGTTCAGTGGATAAGGAACTAGACACTACAAGGGAATGCTTCAAAGGGACTCAGGGTCTGGGTGCACTTACTATTAACCTGCAAAGTCATTGTTTTTTTTCTTATGCTTTTATCTGACAGATTAAAGAGCCCTTTGGAACAGAATATTTTCTCTCTGTGAAGGTACTGATACACTAATCAGGTCACCTCTTCACCTTCTTTTTGGTAAGCAAAACAGATTGATACAGTCCCCTATTCTATACGTATGGCCTACAACCCTCCTTCCTAGATGTATAACTTTGTATTTGGCTGCATTAAAATATTTTGTTTAAGTAGGCACAGCTTATCAAATGACCCAGGTAACTCTGTGACATTTTCATGTACTCATCATTATTTACCACTCCACCAATCTCTCAGATCCACAAATTCTATCAGAAGTGATTTTATATTTACTTCCAATCACTGATGAAAGTGCTGAATAGTACTGGGCCTCATACTGATCCCTGCAGAACCCACTAAAAGCATGCCCATTTGATGATGATTCCCCATTGACACCTATTTCTTGAGATCTATCAGTCAGTTCTTAATCCATTTAATGCGTGCTCTAATGATACTGTATAGGTTATTTTTTTTAATCAAAATGTTGTGCTTTATAAGTCTAACACCTTACAAAAGTATAAGTATATTACAACTACCCAGTTACCTGTATTGTCAAACTTGTAATCTCAAAGAATGAGATCTTGTTTAACGATCTATTTGCCACAAAACCATGTTGACTGGCACTAATTATATTCCCATACTTTACTCTATTGATTGTATCCTGCATGAGGTTTTCCATTATTTTGCTAACTCGCCTATAGTTATCTGGATCATCCCGCTTGCCCTTTTTGAATATTGGCATGAAATAAGCACATTTACAGACCTCTAGAATTTCCTGGGCATTCCAAGATTTCTTAAAAATTAACATCACTTAGCCAGAGATGTCCTCAGCCAACTCTGTTAGGATTCTTGGGGCTACTGATTTTAAAATGTTTATCATTAGTACATGTACTACTAGTATATGTACAAGTAACAGTCAGCATGGATTTGTCAAGAACAAATCGTGTCAAACCAACCTGATAACTTGTTACCCTTGTGGATGGCGGGGAAGCAGTAGATGTAGTATATCTTGACTTTAGTAAAGCTTTTGAAACTGTCTCACATGACCTTCTCATAAACAAACTAGGGTGGGTGCAAAACTGGTTGGAAAACCATTCCCAGAGAGTAATTATCAGTGATTCAGTCATGCCGGAAGGGCATAACAAGTGGGGTCCCGCAGGGATCAGTTCTGGGTCTGGTTCTGTTCAATATCTTCATCAATGATTTAGATAATGGCATAGAGAGTACACTTATAAAGTTTACCCACGATACCAAGCTGAGAGGGGTTGCAAGTTTTCTTTGAAGGATAGGATTAAAATTCAAAATGGTCTGGAGAAACTGGAGAAATGGTCTGAAGTAAATAGGATAAAATTCAATAAGGACAAATGTAAAGTACTCCACTCAGGAAGGAACAATC
>NW_020664584.1:12612883-12728869 GCF_002925995.2 Terrapene triunguis
TCCAGCGAAGAGCAACAAAAATGATTAAAGGTCTAGAAAACATGACCAATGAGGGAAGATTAAACAAACGCAATTTTTTCAGTCTAGAAAAGAGAGGGAACATCATAACAGTTTTCAAGTACATAAAAGGTTGTTACAAGGAGGGAGAAGAATTGCTCTTCTTAACTTCTGAGGATAGGACAATAAGCACTGGGCTGAAGTTGCAGCAAGAGAGGTTTAAGTTGGACATTAAGAAAAACTTCCTGTCAGGGTGGTTAAGCACTAGAATAAATTGCCTAGGGAGGTTGTGGAATCTCCATCATTGGAGATTTTTAAGAGCAGGTTAGACAAACACCTGTCAGGGATTGTCTAGATAATACTTAGTCCTGCCATGAGTACAGGGGACTGGACTAGATGACCTCTCGAGGTCCCTTCCAGTCCTATTATTCTATGTTGTCTAACATCCTCCTTAGTTACTAATGGATTGGAAAGTAGTTAATCATCCTCTCATGATCAGAGTACATCATCCTGCTTCTTAGCAAATACAGGACAGAAATATCTGTTGATCACTCCTGCCTTTTCTACATCATTAACAATTTTACCATCTCCAGCTAGTAATGGGCCTATACCAGTGCTTTTGAGTTTCTTTTGATCCTAACATATTTTAAAAGGTTAAGAGGTAACTTGATTACAGTCTATAAGTATCTACATAGGGAACAAATATTTAATAATGGGCTCTTTAATCTAGCAGAGAAAGGTCAGACAGGATCCAATGGATATAAATTTAAGCTAGACAAATTCAGATTGGAAATAAGGTGTACATTTTTGATAAGGACAGTAATTAACCATTGGAACAATTTACCAAGGGTTGAAATGGATTTGCCATCAATGACAATCTTTAAATCAAGATTGGATGTTTTTCTAAAAGATCTGCTCCAGGAATTATTTTAGGGAAGTTGCGTGTGTTATACAGAAGGTCAAACTAGATGATCACAATGTTCCCTTCTGGCTTTAGAATCTATATTCATCTTTACTTATCATGAGGATAAAATAGTTATTTTGTGTTGGGGTGCAATACCTGTTGCATTAAAAAATTACCATGTATAAGTTTTTAGAAACCCTAATCTTGATTTACTACTGGCTGCATGAGACCTCCAGTATTTGTCTCCCAAACTGAAGTCCCTCATAACACAATTTTTCTTTCCATCATGTCCCTTTTTGATTTGGTGGTCTGCAACAGACTCCTCACCAGCACTCCTTCCTGCACTTTGTTAGTTAGCACATGAAATGGATCAAAGTTCCTGTGGTTGTGAGTTACCTATAACTGTAAAACAGATAATGATGTCTTTAATGTAGAGTTCCAACCCTACTTCTTTCACCTGCTCTGACCTTCCTGGGTAGGATATAACAAGTAACAACTTTCCAACCATGCAAATTTCAGTAATGCCTATCAAATTTCTTCTAATCAATGAGAAATTTCCAATTTCCCATGTTTGTTACTCAGACTCCCAGCAAAGGTATATAAGCCATTGAAAAAAAATCTTCTTTCACGTTGATCCAATTTGTTTCTTACATTCCAAATTCCAGTTTATACAATACTTGCTTCCTTACCACCCTCCCCTTGCATTGGTAGTTTAACAGCCTCCTGGCTGATCCAGCTAGTCTCCAACTGAGAACATTAGCACTCCCCTCATCCCAGTGAGATGCAGGCTATCCTGCTCATACAACTACCTCTCCCACTGGAACGTATCCCAAAGCTCCAACATAACCAAAGCCTTTAAGCTTCATACCAGACATGCAGCCAACATTTCACCTCCAGTATTTTCTGACTTCTACTACTTTTGTGCTTGTGCACCATTTGTGCTAGGTAATGTACAATTCTTAGTTGGTCCCTAGGTTCTACCCACAATAAATATGATTAATAAGAAGAGCAGAGACTCAAACATGCACTTTCACTGTTACCGAAAGGACATGCGAGTTAAGATGAAAGATGTGCCGTCTCTATATACTAAAGTGTTAGAAGATCAATTTTTTGTCTCCAATGCTAACTGAGCAAACTGCAACAATGACCAGCAAATACTGAATGAATAAAAAGTTTAACATTCAGGAAGTTAGCTCAGCAGGTCACAGAGGACTGCAAACAGTAATTCTTGAAGTAAGTGTCCTGACGTACAGCTTCCAACAAGTGAAAAGATCCTGAAATAAAAATCAGAAACTTCTACAAAGAACGGGTAAAGAAGGAAAGAAGGATTCAAAGCATCTGATGTGGAACCTGTTTGATGCTCCTGTTCATGAATAAAGATCAAGAAGGAAACATGTAAAGTGTAAGCTGATCAGTATTTGGGAGGGGTGGGGGAAAGAGGTGTTTGAATGGCTGTTGAAAAACCACCATATGGAACAAAGGAATCCAAACTAAATTTCTAATTCAGAATCTTTTCGAAAGACGAATCATTGTGCTACTGGAGAGCACGGAAGTGCCGAGCTGGGGTATCCCAGATACTGCAACCTTGTGCTCCCAGCCCAGCTCCCCTCACCGAGCCGCATGCACCACACACATCACCGCCGACAACGGGACACAGCGCGGGGCCAAGGCCCCGGATCCACCTTCTGTTAAACTACAACACCGCTGGGAAGTTACCAGACATGCCCCGCCAAACCCGCCCCCCCGGGTAACAGAGCCGGGGCCACCACTCCCAGGGCCCTGTCACCCGCGGAGACCGCAGCCCCCCGGTGCATTTGTCGGCGGCTCCTGAGCCAGACCGTCCGCGCTACAGGGAGGCTCCGAACCCGGCCGGACACAGACGCTGGGCCATGGCTCGGGCTCCAACTCTGACCCATCCCTTCACCTACCACAGCTCTGACCAACGCCGCCATGACACTCAGAAGCGCTTCCGGAATATGGTAACTACTTCCGCTTCTCACAACCTAGCGGGGGCTGAAATCACAACTGCGCGTGCGCATACACCTCCCTACTAGGCCCCCTTAGTTCGCACGCGCTGCCGGGAGTAAGAACCGTTCCGCGCATGGTCGCTATAGGTCACGTGTTTGGGCGGAAGCGCGTACCAGTCCCCTACCCTGCCTAGCAGCCCCCGTCCTGGGCTGCTACTGCGCTCTGAGGGGCGCTGCTCTGGGAACAACCCATCCCCCTCCCTGCGCCGGCTGAGCAGCTCTGGGGACAGGTATTTGTACCTGATGGTATGGGCCCCCTCTGAGGGTTTGAAACACCAATTGCACCACCTCCTCTCTCCACTGTTGAATGTCAGAGCTAACTTTGATTCCATTAGGAGTCTAGTTACAGGCTGCTGAGCTGAATTCACTTTGGGCCAATGGTGCACCAGCACTGGGGCTCCCCTACTATACTATGAGCTGAAATCGCTAAGAGCTGAAATCACAAATAGCTCTATGAGCCGCGTGGCGGGGGGGCTCCTTGGGAAAGCCCAGCCCGGGGGGAGAGGGCAGCGTGGAAGCAAGTGCTTGTGGGAGAAGCAGACAAGCGGGGCGGGTGGTGGCTGCCTCGTGGCTGGAGCCTGGGAACAGGAGGCAACGTGACAGGCCCCCATAAGGGTGACTGGGTAGGGCGGGGCTTGGTTAGGAAGAGCTTCAGTTTGAACCAATAAAGAAATAAGTGGAGATGGGGGCCTGCTCGTAACCATGGGCCTGGCTGCAGGATGACCTTAGTGCCTGACTTTAGACTGGTGCTGATGAGGGGTTAGATGGCAGGAAGGCCTGTGGAAAGAACTCTGGTTCTGTGGACAGAAGAAAAGCTAGATCATGGAATTGTTATGGTGGGAGGAAATGGCACCTTTTGGAAATAGCCAGGATGTACAGGTCTAGGATGTGTGTGGAGTGAAATGTTACCATGGTTACAATCCTGGTCAACTGAAAATGTAGTGGTGCTGTTATCTGTGATGGAGAGAGGGGAAAGCACTGGGTTTGGAAGGAAAGACTGTTTGGGGGGCATGTTATATTTAGCTGATGGCAAGAGATCCAGGAGGAATTACTGGAGAAACAGACTGAGATGTGGTATGAGATTGGAGAGTTAGACTGGTGTAAGAGAGAGTTCTTAAATCACGGGAGCAGATTAGGATTGCCCAGAGAGAGGGGATATAAAGAGAGAAGAGGAGGGGGCCAAGGAGAGTGGGAGAACAGGATGATGATCCACTGAATGAATCAGGAGAAGACAGTTATGGATGACATAGAGAATGTAGGTGTGATAACTGCTGTCAAAGGCAGAGCAGAAGTCAAGGAAAATGGAGCTGGAGTAGAGGTTCTGAGCTTTGGTTGGTTAGAGGTCAATAGAGATTCTGAGAGCTGAGTTAGTGAAATGGAGAGGGCAGAAGCCAGACTGGAGTTGGAGGAGAGGAACTTTCAACAATGAGTGTAGACAGCAAGATCAATGAATTTAAGGCAAGGGGGAGAAGGGAAACGGGGTGCTAGAGATAGAAGTTGAAACATGGTTTTGGGTTGGTTGGTATTTTTTTTATGATGGAATTGACCAGAGCATACTTTTAAGGGGAAGGAACCTGAGAAGTGTGGGAAGTTGAGAAAGATAAGGGAGAAAGTGAGAGTGGTGGCAAAGGACAGTCACTGGAGCAAGTAGAAGAATTAGAGGTGGAGAGCAGTGACACGCTTAAGTGGTGGTGACTGGGTTTAAGAAGGAGCATGAAGATAATCAGATTTTATTCATCTTTGAAAAATATGGAATTATCCTGCAAGGTGTTGGGGGCGGGGGGTTAGAAATGAGGTACAGGTGGCAAGAGGCCAGGAATAGGTGTGAAATCAATGAGGGTGGAAAGTTGTGCTGCTTTACCTGGAAAATGGCAGAGCTGAAAGAGGAGACAACAAATGTGTGGTGGAGTAATTCTGTAAAATTGCAGTATTTTCACCAGAGACATTCAGCTATATGACAGCAAGAATGGAAGAAGTGAATGTTAAATAAACCAGGGCTGGGGATTGGTGGAAAGTATCTTGTGGAGAAAGAGATGAGGAAATGAATTGATGATAGAGAAAATCATGGTATGGAGGACATAAATAAATCAAAGGAAGACAGTGAAGAAGGCATGTAGATAAGGAGCCTGAGGAGTTGAGCATGTTGATGGATTGGAAGGCAGAGTGATGTGAAGGAGGCAAGTTGGAGGAAGTGAGTTGGTTGTTGGAAAGATCAGAGAGGGACCAGTGCTTGGTAAAGATAAGGCCAAGTGAGTGGCAATTTGGGTGTGTGGGAGATTTAATTGAGCATTAAAGGTCAAATGAGGTGAGGAGAAGCAAGTAGGAAGCTAAAGGATCAGATGGGACATATATATATGGGAATTGAAAATAAGGAGAGCTAAGAGTCAAAATCAGCAAGGAAGGTGGCTGAGGAGGAATCAGGTGACTACATTGAGGAGAGAAGAGTTGCATGAAATGCTGTTCAAAGTAGGAGAAAGGACGGTACAGAGTGTTTGGAACTTGTATAAGTAGGGGCATTGCCAGCAGATCGAGGGATGTAATCATTCCCCTCTATTCGACATTGGTGAGGCTTTATCTGGAGTACTGTGTCCAGTTTTGGGCCCCACACTACAAGAAGGATGTGGAAAAATTGGAAAGAGTGCAGTGGAGGGCAACAAAAATGATTAGAGGGCTGGAGCACATGACTTCTGAGGAGAGGCTGAGGAAACTGGGATTGTTTAGTCTGCAGAAGAGAAGAATGAGGGGGGATTTGATAGCTGCTTTCAACTACCTGAAAGGGGGTTCCAAAGAGGATGGATCTAGACTGTTCTCAGTGGTAGCAGATGACAGAACAAGGAGTAATGGTCTCAAGTTGCAGTGGGGGGGTTTAGGTTGGATATTAGGAAAAACCTTTTCAGTAGGAGGGTGGTGAAGCACTGGAATGGGTTACCTAGGGAGGTGGTGGAATCTCCTTCCTTAGAGGTTTTTAAGGTCAGGCTTGACAAAGCCCTGGCTGGGATGATTTAATTGGGAATTGGTCCTGCTTTGAGTAGGGGGTTGGACTATATGACCTCCTGAGGTCCCTTCCAACCAATCATATTCTATGATTCTATGAATCAGCAGGAGAGGATGATCATCCCTTACTGTGTGGGCTTTGAGGTGGGGAGTGAGTGAGGAGAAGCTGCTGTAAGAGACCGTAGCAGAACCAGGGTAAGAGGGGAGGATCCAGGTTTCTCAAACAGACACGATATATGTGCAAAACTATCACTGATGAAAACTTTGAGATTGGAGAAACTGGTGAAAGAGTGGTCCTGTCAGAAATAAGTTTCAAAGAAACTGATGAAGCTGCCATTCACTATCAGAGCAAAATTAAAAAGCAGCAAAAGGAGGAGAAATCCAAATAAAATTGCTAATTTAGAGGAAGGATGGTCCAGTGGTTGGGGCATTTGCCTGCAACTTGAGGCCCCAGTTCAAGTTTCTGCTGTGCACAATTTCTTTTGACCTGCGGCAAGTCATGTAGGCTCTGTGCCTCAGTTTCCCATCTGTAAACTGGGAACGATAGACCTTTCCTACCTTACAGGGGTGTTGTGAAAGTCAATACATTAAAGAGTGTGAAGGGTTCAAGTACTATGATAATGGGGGCATGTAAGTATATTAGGCAAAAAATAGTGGAATGGTGATTAAAGTTTGGGTTTTTTCCCCCACAAAACCTAAAGTAAGGGGATACCATTATTCTAGTGCAGAAATTTTGGATTTAAGGCACTCTTGGATTAACCTAGATGGATTAATCTTTGGGGGGCTGTGATGGGATGCATAAACCCCACACTGGAAAAGAAGGGGTTGAATAACTGCTCTGGGCCCAGCAGGCCCCATTCCATGGCACCTTCCATAGATGCTGACTCCACCCACAGAAAACTCAGCACCCACCGGCAGCCCTGAGGACCAGCTCCTCCCGCTCTATGCCAGTGCCTTCCGCCTGTCATGATCAGCTGTTCAGCAGCGTGCAGGAGGGGCTGGGGGGGAGAGGGCAGGAAGGGGTGGGGTGGAGCCTGGGGCGGAGAAGGGGTCGAGCACCCCCCAGGAACTGGTGAAGTCAGCGCCTCTGGCACCTACAAAGCCTGCATAGGCTGGAGGAGAATCTTAAAAAGGGAAGCAGAGTGGCTCACTGGTGGGTAGATAGTGGAAGTGAGCTGACCTACACTCTGAGCTCCTCGGACTTGGCTATAGTAATCTGACCAAGCCTATTGAGAAGGCACCTGTCACCCTCTGGAGATTAGAGACTTTATGTTTTAGTTCTTTAGTTTACCCTGTGGGAAGAGGGGACTGGTAGGAAGTGATCTGGGAGGCAGCTGCATAGCACCCCAGGGTGCAGGACTTAGCTGCCTACTGTTGGGCCCTGGATCAGAGCCTAGTGGAGAGGGTAGGCCTGGGCTCTGCTATCAACCCTGAAAGGAGGACAACTACAGTGGCCTGTCCCTGATGCAGGGACCCTATTTGGGGGAGAAAACCCTGAAGATAAAAGGGTGCAGACTGTGAGATCTTGACCCAAGTGCGGGGGAGCTTTAAGTCCCCTGCTTAATCCTGAAGGCTCTTCCTCTATACATACCCTGAGAAGGACAGACTTGAAAACATGACCTGGACAGAGTTACTGGAAGGACAGACCACTGAGGAGTGGCAGTAAGAAAGGGAGATGTCCAGGAGGAAGACAACCTGCCACACCCCTATCCAACCATTAGGCAGCACAGGTGGTAAGCATCCCCCTTCACATAGGCACTCAGAGCCTTGTAACTTATGCCAGCAGCAGACTCAGAGCATTTAGAGCTCACCAAAACATGGGATTTCTGGTTCGTGGGGAAAATTGCAACTGAGACATCCCAAAATAGTTTTGTTTTCAGAAACACCAACACATGGGTTAAATCTGCTCCCTGGGACCCCAACAGCAGCTAAGTGAAATTGACATTTTTGTCAGTTTTACCACTGCTAGTAGCCCAGGGAGCCAGCTAGCTTGGGAGTCTGGAAGCCCTGGAATATTTGTATATATTTATTTAGGTTTCTAAGTGCAGCCAAAAAAGAGAGAAGTAACAATCCCTAATCTCCAGGTGCCCTTCGCAGTTGTTTTAAAAATGCAATCCATCATAACGACAAAATCAGCATAACAATTCCTAGAGACTAATTTTAGCTCTTAACAGGCCAACCATCTCTCTAAAGAAGGGTGGACAGTGCTCACTGAATGAGCAGCTATTCAATATTTCTCTTGCTATTCATTGGTCAGTGTGGGACTCTAGATCTTATTTACTGCATGCTCCTCAAACCCTCTGTGCTGGTCATTGCTATGCTTTGGGTGCTTCACAAATATTAAAGAACTTATTTTCACAACACTCCTGTGAGATGAGATGGAGGGCATTATCTTGATTCATTCCCTAAGTAATGTCCATCCTGTGTACTGAATGAAGCTGGGATCCTGTGGGAAAAAATAGTATGACACCTTGTAATGGCGGAGTGTATCAAAATGCATCTGCACAAGGGGGGTAAACTAAGGTTGCCCAGGCAGTCTAAATTCTGGCATTTCCTGACTTTTGAGTGCTTTACTTTGCAACCTTAACTATATTTTAATGTAGTTTTGTATTTAGTAGATTTACACCCACCCTGAAATACAGAATTTGGAACCATATTAACTCTTATATTAGACAGCAGGGTGTGGCCTTTAGATACACACCACAGACTTATGCCACTTGAGATAATTGCTAGAGGTAGTTGTAGGTCTTGCTGGAGCCCTAGGCATAACTAGCAGTGTGAACCAAAGGCTGTGAACAGAGTAGGTCTGGTCTTGGCAGAATAGTAACACACTAGGTGTCCGCTAACCAAGTAAGCACATTCCTGACCAGAGAGGATTGTACAAAAATACACAGATCTCAAGTAAATACATAGATCTCTCAAACATATTCCTAAGAGATGGTACAAGAACACACCTGTGATGGGTTTCCCCGCACCCTGGGGTGCCACCTGGAACTGGAGTACCACAGAGCCTCCTGACTCACCAGCTTCGGCTCCCTCTCATACTGTGCTGCTGTGACAAGCTGCAGACCACTCCCAGTCCTGCACTCCCACCAGCATTCACACAGGCAAGGACACATCCAGCTGCAGTTACATGCAGGCTCTGGCCAGCCACTGCATGAACCACAATGGAGAGGCTACAGCCAAAGTACCCCCAGCTCCGCAGCCTAGGACCCCAGAGCTATACCATCCTGTCCTGGTTAAAAACCCACCCAGTATGAATTTATTACCCAGTTCGTCCCTCCCTCGATGTGGAGAGGAATATGCACAATGCCTTTGTTAACTAGGGTGACCAGACAGCAAATGTGAAAAATCGGGACGGGGGTGGGGGGTAATAGGAGCCTATATAAGAAAAAGACCCAAAAATCGGGACTGTCCCTATAAAACCGGGACATCTGGTCACCCTATTGTTAACTGAGCTGAGATTTTTTTCCCCCGACACTTTACTTACAGGCACACTGGTTTAGATAAAGCATAAAATAAGTTTATTAACTACAGAAAGATAAGTGATTATAAATGATAGCAAGTGATAAGTGATTATAAGTGATAGCAAACAGATCAAAGCAGATTACCTAGCAAATAAACAAAAACGCAAACTAAGCCTATCATACTAGATGGATGGGATTTGAATTAGCAGTTTCTCACCCTGACTGACAATACAAACAGTCCACCAAGTTTCCATACATAGGCTAGAAATCCCTTTAGCCTGGGACCAGCACTTCCCCCAGTTCAGTCTTTGTTCCTCTGGTGTTTCCAGGGTTCTTTTGTGTGGGGAGTGAGGCCACGAGATGATGTCACACTTCACCTTATATAGCTTTTCCATATGGTGGGAACCCTTTGTTCCAAACTCAGTTCCCAGGCCAGCTTCTGGAAAAAATACAGGTACCAAAATGGAGTTCAGTGTCATGTGGTCTGGTCGCATGCCCTGCTGAGTCATAGCAGCCATTACTCATAGGCTGTCTGGAGCGTTCTCAGGAAGGCTCACCAGGTGGGGGATAAGCTTCTCCTAAGGCCTGTTGTTTCCCCTAATGGCCCATTACCCTGAATAGGCCCTTCCCAACCAGCTGTCTAGACTGGAAGCCTTTTGCCTAGTGGGTGTTACCCAGGTGTAACCACTTCTGAAATGCAGATATGTAGTCAATATTCATAACTTCAGATACAAAAATGATACATGCATACAAATAGGATAATCATATTCAGCAAATCAAACTTTTCCAATGACACCTCACAAGACATATCTTGTATCAGATGCATCATAATTATGTAATAATCATATAATTATACAATTATGAAGAATATGGGGTGCAGTGTCACAACACCAACCCCTCATAAAGATGAGGAGGGGATGACATGATAATGGATAAAGATGTTTTGTTCAAACTAGCAGGTACAAGGATAAGGGTAGTAAATAACATTATATGGAGTGTGATACATAACTTGTTTGTATCAGTGTATAAAAGGAGAAGTCATAGGAGGGATATCTTTGTGCTGGTCTAGGGGATGGAATCCTGGTGTGTTGATTGAACCAGTACCATTGTCGTGGGCATGCATGTGTTAGTGTACCTGTAGCTCCAATCAGGCAATAGTACCATGCTTTGTTGACAATAAACCTGGCCAAGCGCCTTCACCACCAAACTGAGCCTGTGGTCTTTCTTTATGAATAACATTGAGGTCTGCTGGCTCAGCAAGCTGCACTCTCTGCTTGTGCAGCTAACACCGGAGCTCCAAGAACAGCAGCACTAGCAGCATTAACAACTTAGCAGCCTTCACAACACTCCATAGCACTAACAACAGTAGTAGGCTGTTATCCTCTTGTAGACCAGCCACTAGAGGGGGAAGAAGTGCACATTTTGCCAGTGGTTTCGCAGACAGGAGAGGAAGGGTGAGATTCAGGAATCCTGGGTTCATTTTCAGATTCTGGATGGAAGTATAAGTTAGTGATTATGCCTCTGTCCTCCCAGTCAGTCTTTTGTCCCTCTGCCCCGTTTCCCTCTGCTCCTATCGATTCCAGTCTACTTCTGTTCCCCCCACCCTCTGCTCTTCATCTCTTTCCATTGGGTCAGACTGCTTGCTCCTCATTCTCCGTGCTTCCTGGGCACTAGCGGGAGGCAGAGGGTGTTGAGAGAATAGAAGAGACAGTCTCCATACTCTCAGTTCCAGTGATTGGTGCCACAGTGGCTCCTTAAAGCCATTACAGGGAGTTTCACTCGGCCAAAGGATGGAGCATGCTCAGTTACTCTATGGGAATGGTGCATGTGGAGTCTGGTTGGCATGTAGGATGTGAGTGGGTGTGGAGCATGTGTGCTTGGTGCAGGTGGTAAGAATGTTTAATATGGGCAAAACAACATATTTTCCCCTAATCTTGTTCTCAGAAATGGCTGAAATGCTTCATCTGAAACAACCTAATGGCATTCATTATGTGCAAACAAAATACAGTCCCAACTAGTACCTATATACTAGGCATTTTAAAGAGTCAAATTTTCAAAGCTAAAAACAATTATGAACAAAATTAATTGGGGCAGGGGGAATAAACAGAAAAATGTAAATGATAATAGGGAATTATTTAGAAACATTTTACTAGATGCCAAGACAAAAAAAACAAAAAGCCACCACTGCAGCTCCATGGCCATAAAAAGTTACTTCAGCTAAAAACCCATACTGGTTAAGAAGAAGGGAAATGAAAGTAGCAAAAAAAAAAAAGTAATAATAAATGGGAAAATAAAGGGCATTAGATAGAGATGTTAGGATGTGCAGATAATTGATAAGGGAAGCTAAAGGTATCAATGAAAAATCTATTGTCAATAGGCTTAACAGATATAAGAGGGAATTTTTAAAGCATATCGGGAACAACAACAACAAAATCCTAGCGGTGGTATAGGTCCATTAACAGAAGGAGGTGGTTTAATTGTCAATAACAATGAAGAAAATGCTGAAGTGTTCAATAAATATTCACTTTGTTAATGCAGAGTTAAGATTACCTTGTTCCCTTCCAGACCATGGAGGGTGATTACATTAAACCTCTGAAAACCAGGTAATGCCTCCCACACCATATTTAGCTAAAAAAAAAAAATATTTTGGGGAAGTTCTATGGCCTGTGTTAAACAAGAGGTCAGATTAGATTATCACAATAGTCCCTTTTGGCCTTGGTATCTGTTAACTGCCCCTACACAACTTTAACTCTGCTCCCTTTGAGCCATGTCCCTGTCAGAGACCATAGGAATATAAATATTGTACTTACATTCAGTGTATAGTATATAGAGCAGTATAAACAAGTCACTGTCTGTATTAAATTTTAGTTTGTACTGACTTCGCTATGCTTTTTATGTAGTGTAGCCTGATTTGGGGTGTGTTAGTAATGTTGATTTAATGTATCTACGTAATTCAAGTTTCTTTAATTAATTTTAATTAATTAATAATATTAATAATAATTAGTATGGATATTAATTAGTATGGGTTTAGGCTCGCCAATTTGTTTGATCAGAAGATAAAGTTCGTCCTGAATCAGGCTTCACAGAGTTTATAAAAGGACCTTCGGGGTATGACAGGAAGCTTACACTGAAACAGATATAGTCATAAAGACCTTTTATTAAAATCAATGAAATAGTAAGCAAATGGTAAAACAGTTAGAATTACAGAGTTACAACTGTATTACTGTTATTCAAAAGATACATATGATGATACAATATTATGCGCTGCAAACTTGGTTAATACTCACACTCTGTTTTAATAACCCGGTGTTGGAAGATACGGGACCACGCCTGTGACAGTTCCGTTTTCACACCTCTGGCAGAGGAAGCTAAATGCAGAGTTGTTTACTCTCTAACTTAACTTAATAACCCTTAAATTGAAATAAAACATAGGGAAACCCAGCTTTAGCCTAGTCCCTTAAAACTTACAGTTTGAAAAGAAATAAAGTACGGCCTATTAATAGTTAATAGCCGTCATAGATGAGTAGCATTGATACGTTGTTGAAGGTGGAGGCAATGAAGAGTAGACAGGAGCAGATAGGTGGGTAGATTGCCTCCCTAATGGCGAGCTGCATTGCCTTTTTATAGGGCATTGGTCGGAAATCCTTCCTCTTATGCCCAAATTTTATCCTTCCCCCACAGAAATGTTAGGGTACACTTACCCCATAGGCTAATATGTATGTGCGTGTGGATGACAGGTAAGTACGCATTTGTGGTGTACTTGTTACATTTGTGGGCATAACTTTGTAAAAAGTCCCTTATGCCATCCTCCATTGTTATTGGTTTAGGCAAAAGGTCTCTAGACATCTGTGTGGGTGTTTTATCTATTATTACTTTTCTGGGTAAGGGTCCCAAAATGTGCTAACTTTGCCTTAGCTTAACATACAGGGTTTTAGCCTGTAGGTCTCTTGCATTACAGCCAAACTTATTTTTAATATAAATCTATAAACCTATTACATCAAATACTCAAATTTGTAAGAAAAGATATATTTATACAAACAAGCAGATTAATCCTTAGGGCTACAGTAGCCTGTTGTAAAACTAGGCAAATATCTAGATGAGTTGATGTACCTCCTGGAAGAGCTCTGCATACCCCTGGGGTATACGTACCCTGGGTTGAGAACGACTGCTCTAGATCTTACACCAAAGACAATGCTGGTAGCCAATTCTATAGTAAACTAATTAAAGGTTTATCAGCTAAGAAAAGGAAATGAGAGTTATTGAGAGGTTAAAACAGGTAACATATATGCACAGATGAGTCACAGTTTGTAATTCCAAATGGGGGCAGTGATGTAATAAACTGCCAGTTTCCCAAAAGTCTTTTCAGGGTACGCAGATTGTCTCTGGGAATCTCCGCTTTGCATCTGGTACACTTACTTCCCTGTAAGAGTTCAAACAGTTCAGAAATCCAGGATCTTTCCTTGAATCCATACTTATAGCTTCTTCTCATAGAAAAAAAGCTGACAGTGTCACTACCCACGTGGGCTTTTCCTTTTGTGACTGGGGGGTGAATGCATTTTGAGTCTTTGACCTCTGATCATCACTAGGGCCCTACTGAATTCACGGTCCATTTTGGTCAATTTCACGGTCATAGGATTTTAGAAATAGTAATTTTCATGATTTCAGCTATTTAAATCTGAAATTTCACCATGTTGTAATTGCAGGGGTCCTGACCCAAAAAGGAGGTGGGGGGGGTCGCAAGATTATTGTAGGGGGGTTGTGCACTGCTACCCTTACTTCTGCACTGCTGCTGGCAGTGGCACTGCCTTCAGAGCTGGGCAGCTGGAGAGCGGTGGCTGCTGGCCGGGGGTGGCAGAGCCGCCACCATCAGCAGCTCAGAAGTAAGGATGGCATGGTATGGTATGGTATTGTCACCCTTCTAGGCTGCTGCATGCAGAGCTGGGCACTCAGTCAGCAGCCGCCACTCTCCAGCCGCCCAGCTCTGAAGGCAGCAGCGCAGAAGTAAGGACGGCCTGGCACGAGAAGTAATTCTTCCGTTCTAGTCTGCACTGATTAGGCCTCAACTGGAGTATTGTGTCCAGTTCTGAGCGCCACATTTCAGGAAAGATGTGGACAAATTGGAGAGAGTCCAGAGAAGAGCAACAAAAATGATTAAAGGTCTAGAAAACATGACCTATGAGGGAGGATTGAAAAAATTGGGCTTGTTTAGTCTGGAGAAGAGAACACTGAGAGGGATATGCTAACAGTTTTCAAGTACATAAAAGTTTGTTTACAAGGAGGAGGGTGAAAAATTGTTGTTCTTAGCCACTGAGGACAGGACAAGAAGCAATGGGCTTAAATTGCAGCAAGGGCAGTTTAGGTTGGACATTTGGAAAATCTTCCTGCCAGGGTGGTTAAGCACTGGAATAAATTGCCTGGGGAGGTTGTGAAATCTCCATCATTGGGGATTTTTAAGAGCAGGTTGGACAAACACCTGTCAGGGATGGTCTAGATAATACTTAGTCCTGCCATGAGTGCAGGGGACTGGACTAGATGACCTCTCAAGGTCCCTTCCAGTTCTATCATTCTACGATTCTGCGATGCTACTAGCGGGGAGCTGCCTTCAGAGCTGGGCACCCGGCCACCAGCTGCCACTATCCGGCCACCAGCTGCCGCTCTCCTGCCTCCACTGAAGGCAGCTCAGAAGTAAGGGTGGCAATACTGCGCCCCCCCAAAAATAACCTTGCGACCCCCCTGCAACTCCCTTTTGGGTCAGGATCCCCAATTTGAGAAACACTGGTCTCCCCTGTGAAATCTGGTCTTTTGTGTGCTTTTACCCTGTACTATAGAGATTTCACGGGGGGGGGAAGACCAGATTTCACGGTCCGTGACACATTTTTCATGGCTGTGAATTTGGTAGGGCCCTAATCATCACACACAGTGACCATTTGCTTTGAAATTAGCTCTTTTCTGTTAGAGATCTTCATTTGCATTCTACAAGGCTTATTTCTCCTTTGGTGTGTTATTTATTTACAGGGGTATATACACAATATAAATGTTTGTTACTACATTATAACAGGATACAGATGAGTGAAAACAATACAAAGAACATCCCATTCGTTTTTCATGAAGTTTCAACACCAAATACACTCTTATACATTTAACAATTACTTTGATCTATATTAATACACAAGTGAATTGGCCTGGGGCTTCAGCCTGAGCTGGCACCTGTTCTGCCAGCATCAGAGCCAGTACTTGTCGACTGTAATCAAGTCACCCCTTAACCTTTAAGCTAAATAGATGGAGTTTCTTGAGTCTATCACTCCGAAACATGCTTTGAAATCCTTTAACCATTCCCATGGCTCGTCTCTAAACCATCTCCAATTTATCAACATCCTTCTTGAATTGTGGGCACCAGAACTGGACACACGATTCCAGCAGCAGTTGTACCAGTGCCAAATACAGGAGTAAAATTACCTCTTGACTCCTACTCAGGATTGCCGGTTATGCATCCCAGGCTCGCGTTAGCTGTTTTGGCCACAGCATCACACAGCGAACTCATTGTCAGCTGATTATCCACCACAATCCTCACATTCTGTTCAGTGTCCCTGTTTCCCAGGATAGAGTCCCCCATCCTTTATTGATGCCCTACATTCTTTGTTCCTAGTATTAAAATGCATATTGTTTGCTTCTGCCCAGTTTACCAAGTGATCCAGATAACTGTGACTCAGAGACCTGTCCTCTTCATTATTTATCATTCCCCCCAATTTTCGTGATATCTGCAAACTTTATCAGTGATGATTTTATGTTTTCTTCCTGGTTACTGAAAAAATGTTAAATAGTGTAGGGCCATGAACACTTCCTTGTGGCACCCCACTGGAAATATTCCTGCTCAGTGATGATTCGGTATTTACAGTTACATTTTGAGACCTGCCGCTTAGCCAGTTTTTAATCCATTTAATTTGTCGTGCTAATTTTATATTGTTCTACAGTAGTTCATTAATCAATATAGTGTGCAGTACCAAGTCAAACACCTTACAGAATTCTAAGTTTATGATGTCAGGGCTATTATCTTTATCAACCAAACTTGTAATATGCTCACAAAAAAGATAACATTAGTGTGACAGGATCTATTTTCCATAAACCCATGTTGGTTTGTATTAATTACATTACCCTCCTCTAATTCTTTATTAATTGAGTCCCTTATCAGCCACTCTGTTATCTTGTCTGGGATTAATGTCACGCTGACAGGTCTTTAATTACCCAGGTCATCTCATTTACCCTTTTTAAAAATAAGCAAAACATTAGCTTTCTTCCAGTCTTCCAGAACTTCCCCAGTACTCCAAGAATTACTGAAAGAGCTCCTCAGCCAGCTCATTTAAAACTCCTGGAGGCAAATTATCTGGACCTGGCGTAAGGGGCAGTACTCGTTCCCCTAAAACACCATGTGAGCTTCTGGGGAAGCAGTGGGTTACAGTGGTACAAACTAACTGTATGAAGAGGTACTAAAACCCTATGTAATGCAATACTTTTAATATCTGAAAATAGTTCTTGGTCTTGTTGAGTATCTGAGCTGAGAGGCAGTCCACACTATGCATTTCTTGAGGGTCAGAGCCATAGATTAATTTTTTTATTAAAGCTAATGTTAAACTTATATAATACACAGGTTAAGGAAAGAGTGTCTGTACATGTAAGTATAGTGGTAAAATTGTCCAAAAGTACAAAGTTTGGTTTAAAAGTCATACAATACATATAGTACATAATCAACAATAACCCAAATTTAGATTAATAAATTTAACAATACAGTTTAGATATTAACAGCCAAATATTCGGTTACATCACTCATGAAAAGTTATACAGAGAGTTGATTGTAGAAAGCAAATATAGCAATGAGTGTAGATTGTCCCTCAGTAATTGAGAATTTAGGATAGGTTGTCCCTCAGTAAATACAATCCATCGGAGAAGTATTCCAGTTACTTTCCTGACTTTGCTTCTCAATGGCACTCCTCATCTCTCCTGGTATTGCTGATGTCCGGTGGTGTGTTCTAAATAGACGTCCCTCGACCACCTGATGGCATCCAATAACATGAGTTGCTGCATCAGCCTAGTGTAGCACTGACCGATTCCGCATTCCCGCAACACTCACTTGTTACTGGGGTCCCATGTGCCCAAGGCTCTGACGCACAGTGTGTTTGAACCTCATAACTCCTAGCTCTCAAGCCTTGGCCAAAGGGGTGTATTTCTCCACCTTTCGAGCTCGGGCATCACGGAAATCCGGGGTCCTGTTCTCAAAGGGCACTGTGACGTCCACCATGACGATCTTCTTCTGTTCCTTGTTGGTGATGATGATGTCCGGTCACAGTTGGCTGTCCGTTCCGGGAATGGTGGAGTTTACAGCAAACTTCCTCAGGGATGGCGGGATGGCTCTGACTAGAAGATCTTGGATGGCGTTGTGCCACAGCTGCCAGGCTCTGGAATGGGGCTTGCAGCTACACAAGATGTGGGGTAGCATCTCGTTGGCATAGCCGCACTTTCTGCATCGCTTGTCCCGATTCCCATGGCGAACGGCTCTGTTCAGTGGGACGCAATTGAGCCGGGCCCTGTGGATGAACCTTCAGGCAGCAAATTGGGTGAAAGTGCCCCCGGGGAGGAAGTGGTTGCTGGTGTCCCACTTGCATGTCACCTCGAAGGCCTTGCCCTGGGCCGGCTTCCATCTCAGGTTTTCCACATATTTCCACCGGATGGCATCCTTCAGGGTCCTCTCCAGCATGGTTCTAGCTCTTAGAGTGATGATTGTGTGCTCCGTATTCTTCACCTGTGGCACCAGGACTCCCAGCTCCTGATGTTCTTTGCAACACGTCCAGTGACAGCCGATATGCTTCTCCAGCTGTAGTGTAGCATTGCGGGCACAAGTCCAGAGTGAAGCAAAGTCTCCCCCATCTCTTGCAAAGTTGCCTTCCAGGGAGCCGTTCAGGTAGGTGGTGACATCTTGGTTGGAGGGGGTCCTGGCGATTCGTTTCCTGATGACATCATGCACAGCACTCTCCGCAATGTTCTTCACCATGGTGTCTGGGCACGTCAGAAGGCAGAAGGTGTGAGTGATCACTGCAACGTTGCACAGATCACCCATTTGAGGGACGTTGGCACCGCCCTGCCTGTGCGAGATGTACACCAGTTATTGCTGCTCTCTGGGGAAGAAACATCCACTTCTTCACTAGTTGCCTTATGGAGTTGTCCGCCTTGTTAAGAGGTACCTTCATCATGGCAAATCCCCTCAGGAAAAATGAAATACCGGGGATCAGGAAGGTGTTCAAGATGTTGATCTTTTGCCATGGTGCCCTTTTCACCCCCTAGTGGGCATCTGGCTTCTTCAGCGGCTGCCACCCAACTGAGCTCCCGGGCCTGCCTTTATACTTCCTGTTCCACCCACTGACTTCTGTTGGGAGGGGTGAGTGCAACTTGGCTCCGCCCACCAGGGTTCATGGAGTGGTCCCTCCCCCTCTGGCTCAGTGGGAGGCCACTCCACCTCACTACAGTGGGGAAAAAAGCAGGATGAAATATTTAATACAGCTAAATGTAAATGTATATGTGACGGTCAGTGCCCCCGATAAGGCTTTATGGAAATATGCTTATGTATGTGTATATATATAACATAACTAGAATGTGTTGTATGCTACATATGCCATGTAATATATCTCTGTAAAGGTTATGATCTACTGAATCTATTAATCCTATTTGTATGCATGTATCATTTTTGTACTCAACGTTATGAATATTGGCCATGTACTGGCTTGATTTCTAAATAACCTTAGTAGAGCATTTGGTCAGTTCCTGGAGAAAGGAATTCGCAAAGTTAAGTGCCCAATCAGGAAGCACTTAAGGAACAATGCATCTTGGAATGCTCCAATCCACATAAGAAGTCTTCCTGGAGACATTCAAGATACCATGTGGGCAATGGCTTCTGCCTGTAAAAACTGTGAGTTATGCATGGACATGTGACTTGCCCAGGTAACTCCAGAACTCCATCTTGGAGCTGGACTTTGCAAAGGAGAGAGGAGGGGGTCTCCACCCACAAGGGAAAGTCTATTTAAGCCCGTAGGAGACACCTCCATTTGGTCTTCAGCTGGCTAAAGAGAGAGCCTCTCCACCCCCAAGGATACCTGAAAGAAACTGGAATAAAGGACAGTGACTGCAAGGGGTGTGAGTGACTGCTGGACCCAGACTAAAAGGAGATTAGTCTGTAAAAGGAAGCATTCTGGAACTGGTGAGGATCTTATCTGTATTCAGTTTCTTGCTGTATTAGACATAGACTGGCGTGTTTTATTTTATTTTACTTGGCAATTCATTTTGTTCTGTCTGTTACTACTTGGAACAACTTAAATCCTACTTTCTGTATTTAATAAAATCATTTTTTACTTATTAATTAACTCAGAGTATGTGTTAATACCTGGGTGGGCAAACAGCTGTGCATATCTCTCTATCAGTGTTATAGAGGGCGAACAATTTATGAGTTTACCCTGCATAAGCTTTATACAAGGTAAAACGGATTTATTTGGGTTTAGACCCCATTGGGAGTTGGGCATCTGAGTGTTAAAGACAAGAACACTTCTGTTAGCTGCTTTCAGGTAACCCTACAGCTGTTAGGGGACATGATTCAGACCTGGGTCTGGATTTGCAGCAGGCTAGCGAGTCTGGCTCAAACCAGGCAGGGCACTGAAGTCCTAAGCTAACAGGGCAGGAAAGCAGGGGCAGAAGTAGTCTTGGCACATTAGGTGGCAGCTCCCAAGGCGGGTTCTGTGATCCAACCCATCACAGTATACATATAGGAACAAAGAATGTAGGCCATGGTTACATGATGGGAGATTTTATCCTGGGAAGTTGTGACTCTGAAAAAGATTTGGGGGTCATGGTGGATAATCAGCTGAACATGCGCTCCCAATGCAACATTGTGGCTAAAAGGGCTAATGTGATCCTTGGAGGCGTAATCCGGGGAATCTCAAGTAGGAGTAGTGAGGTTATTTTACCTCTGTATTTGGCACTGGTATGACTGCTGCTGTGTCCAGCTCTGGTGTCCAGCTCTGGTGCCCACTATTCAAGAAAGATGTTGATAAATTGGAGAGGGTTCAGAGAAGAGCCACAGGAATGATTAAAGGATTAGAAAACCTGCCTTATAGACTCAAGGAGTGAATTTATTTAGTGTAACAAAGAGAAGAGGTGGCTTGATTACAGTCTATAAATACATACATGGGGGGAAATTATTTAATAATGGGCTCTTTAATTTAGCAGAGAGAGGTCTAACACAATTCAATGGGTGCAAATTGAAATTAGACAAATTCAGACTGGAAATAAGGCACAAATCCTGCATCTTGGCAGGGGATTAGACTAGATGACCCTTGCAGTCCCTTCTAGCCCTCTGGTTCTATACATTTTTAACAGTGAGAGTAATTAACCATGGGAACAATTTACCAAGAGTTCTGGGGGATTCTCCATCACTGGCCATTTTTAAATCAAGATTAGATGTTTTTCTAAGAGATCTGCGCTAGGAATCATTTTGGTGCAGTTCTCTGGCCTGTGTGATACAGGTCAGACCCAGTAATCAGAATGGTCCTTTCTGGCCTTGGGATCTATGAATCCATTTATATCATACAGTGATAATGGAATACTTCCCATTCCAACTAAGGAGGGAGGATGTTGAACAGTATCTATTATAGTTAGATATTTTGAAATCTATAGGACTGTGCAACTTGTACCCAAGAGTTTGTAAAGAACTGGCTAAGGAGCACTTTGAACCAGTGATGTTGATTTCTAATAAGTCTTGGAATACTGGGGAAGTTCCAGAGGTTTCCACTACGAGTCCTGTCTTTTCCAGAGTCACTACTTTCCAGAATACAGTCCCCCATCTTAAAAGTATAGTCAACATTCTTTTCCCTAGATATATGACCTTGCATGTGGCTGCATTGAAATGCATCTTAATCTCTTAAAAAATGTAAGGAAACCTGATCTCCTTAAATCCACGTGGAGTGTCACTCCTTAAATCCACGTGGAGTACACATCATTATCCCTCTTGTACAGGTTTTGGGAAGCTGAAGCACAGAGAGCAGAAGTGAATGCACTAGGTCACACATCAGGTCAGTGTAGAGCTCGGAATAGAACCCCGGTCCCTGATTGCCAGTCCAGTGCCCCAGCCACTGTACCATGCTGCTTTTGATTGCATTGTCAGTGGGGCTGAGACCTTCACCAAAGGACAAAAGCAGGGCAGCCTCAAGAAGAGTGACAGTGATGTGCTCATCCTGGACGCACTGGTTGGGGAAAGGACTGGAAGAGTGCTTGGTGATTGCATACAGAGACAGTGGATCTGTATCCTTGACGAGGCCATTGCTGTTGGGGGTTCTGCTAGGCATCCTCTGTGGCACAGATTTAAGGACAACATGGAAGGCTGAATGTGGATGATCACTGCTAGAGCAGGTGCCTGATGGTGTGGGCTTGCTATCCTGCCAGGCCAGTCCACTTTGCTGAGGGTAACCTTCCTGCACCTCCTGTTACTCCCCATTCTCCATCATGTCCCCCACGTTTTCTCCACATAATCATCACTCCACCCTTAGGGAGTGGGGCAAAGTCCGTGGCTTATTGTCCACTCCTATCACTGGCTTGCTGTGCTCTTGATGCAGTTTTAACCAGGATCTGTAGAAGATATCGGCTCGTGTTTATCAGTTTGTTTTGTCCCACTGTCAGCCTCTAATGAAACAGTCCTGCCCGATGTGCTACATGCTTACCATTGGAGGCAGTGCCTCTGCCCAGCTCCACTCTGCTTCACCCTCACAGGCCAGGACACTGCAGCAAAGAGCCAGAAGTCCCCATAGAGCCTCAGCCTGACTGCTTCAGCCTGGCGAGAGAGGGGGTGCAATGACAAACAGCACCTTAGGGTGCTAGTCCTCAAGGAGGTAGGAGGAGCATGTGTGACGTTGCACCCATATGCTTTATGAAAATATGCTTATGAATGTGAATAGGATGTAACTGGAATATGCTTTATGCAAAAGGTCTCTTGTAAGGTATCATTACAAAGCTTATAATCTACTGAGTGTGTTCATCCTATTTGTTTGCATGTGTTATGTCTATGTCTGGAGTTAGGAGAATAAGATATAAACTTGTATTACTGATGTAAACATATTAAGTGGAAGCCATTAAGAATCAATGAACTGTAAATGGCTCTGTTTACTTGCAAACCTTCCTGTGTACATGTGGGCCAGCCGAGGAAGAATGGAGGCTGGGATCTCACAGGACACATGATCATGTCACCTGATACTGGAATCCATCTTAAATCTGGTACTTTTCCATTTAGAAGGGGGGGTGGGGACCCAGAGAGACAAAAGATTCCTGCCTTGTGCCAAAGCTATAAAAGGGGGTGGAGCTTGTGCCAAAGCTATAAAAGGGTCCCAGTCATGAGAAAGCCCCTCCTGCTTACCACCTAAGATGTCTGCTGGAATGAACAAGGACTGTACCGGGGAAAGGATTGAGCCCAGACTAGGAAGAAGTCTAGTGTGTGAAAGAAGCTTATTGGAACATCTCTGAGGGTGAGATATTACCTGTAACCAATTTCTAAACATATTAGCCTTAGACTTGCGTGTTTTGTTTTATTTTGCTTTGTGACTTACTTTGTTCTGTCTGTTATTACTTGAAACCACTTAAATCCTACTTTTTATACTTAATAAAATCACTTTTTTTATTAATAAACCCAGAGTAAGTGATTAATACCTGGGGGAGCAAACAGCTGTGCATACCTCTCTATCAGTGAAATAGAGGGCAAACAATTTATGAATTTACCCTGTATAAGCTTTATACAGAGTAAAACAGATTTATTTGGGATTTGGATCCCATTGGGAGCTGGGTGTCTGGGTGCTGGAGGCAGGTAACCTGCTAAATTGTTTTCACTTAAAGCCTGCAGCTTTGGGGGCGTGGTCCAGACCTGGGTCTGTGTTGCAGCAGGCTAGCGTGTCTGGCTCAACAAGGCAGGGTTCTGGAGTCCCAAGCTGGCAGGGAAAACGGGCTCAGAGGTAATTTCAGCACATCAGGTTACAGTCCCCAAGGGACCTCTGTGACTGAACCCATCACAGGATGTTCTTCCAGTCTAGCCATCCTTGCTGTTTGAATGTTGTGTTCTAAGTCACCTGTGTGAAATTCCCTGGTGTTCTGCACAGTTCCTATCTCTGTTTCTCATTCTAGGATCTTTTGGAGCTGTCAGGGCCTGTCTCAGCCAGGAGAATAGGCCTCTGGACTGCCTCATCCATGGTGCCCAGCCAGTTCCCCATCCCCCACATGGAGCCACCTGAAGGCTGGGAGGAACAGGGGATGACTGCCAGGTGGTGGTGCAGTATGAGCCTAAGTGTTCTTCTTTGGGGCTGATTTAGATGGGAACAGAGCCCATACTGTGCCCCATGCTGATGTTTCTGCTGTGTCCTTTCTATTTCAGCACTGTGGGGTGCTGTAGGCCACTCCTGAAGAACATGTGTTTCTCTCGCAACCAATTCACACTCAGTCCAGTCTCGCTATTGGCCATTCACTGGAAAAGCAGACACCATAACTCCTGGGCTCACCACAAGCAAACTTTACTGCCACCCCATGTTTCTCTAAGCTTCTCCCAGTTCTTATAGGTTGCTCCTTGGATTTCTTGCTGTCTGTCTGGTTCTGTATCCTGCCTTCCTTTGTGTATCTCTCTGTCTCTCTCACACACAGACCCCTCAGCAAAAAGCCCTCTACCCCCACAGTCCAGAACTCCTGGGTCGGTTCACAACCTCTTTTTATCTTAGGTGAGGGCATGTGATAAATTAACATAACTGTAAGGATAAGTTAAAGGCTAATCACTCTCAGCAAGGTTTTAACTCAACCCATAACAAGGTTTTACCCAGTTCATAACAGTGCTATAGAGCTGTGTCATTCACACAGTGATGACACCAGAGTCTACCTCCTCTCACTGTCTCCTATAACATCCTCACACACAGCAGGAGGGGTGAAGGTCACCTCTCTGTGGAACCCGACAAGGGCAAATGTGCACTTTCTTGGGTAGCTCTCAGCAACACATCTGCTTCTGATAGTCAGACCCTGCCCCCACACTAGATGATCTCGTTTGCACACATGAATGTACTTGGTATAAAATAGAAGGTCAGGAAGGTTGAAGCACCATATATGAGAAAACATTTTCCAGATTTCAGCTTCCTCCAAGGTAATATGCAAGTGTAATTAAAACAGAACCTGGAAATACAGAGTACAGTACTCCATTCAAAGTGTGTTGTAGGAGCTGAACTCCCTTCATTGATAGTTTTCCAAAACACACAGCTGCAATAATCTTTATCCAGGAGCAGGGAATAAATTAAGTCTAAACACCTCCTGTGCATATAGTGCTTTTCAGTGTAAAGCACTGTGCCCAGTCTAACCTCTCACTGGGAATGGAAAGCTGCGAGAGGCACAAATGGAAAACCTCTCTGACCAGCAAACATTTTCTTCTTCAAAAAGCACACAAATGAGAAGAAAAACTCATGAAGTAAAGGCAGCTGAACTACTGTGGTGTCTTGTTCCTGTAGCTGTCTGCTCCAGCCTTCAAGGCTCCCAACTGGGCATAGTGCCAAAGTACATTCAGAAGTGGGCATGTGGGGAGAGGATGCCAGGGCAACATGGGGAGCAGGCAGTAGCAAATGGAACAACCACAGATGATCAGCTAAGGTAAACAAATGTGGTTGTTTACCATTTCATTGGACAGAAGCAGAACCTGCCAAGCGATGTAATGGTGGGTCCCAATTTCCATTCTAACCTTGTGTTTTTCACTTCCTCCTTCTTTCCTGAAGCATTCATTTTGGGGGTTAAAGTTCTGACGGCTTAGCCTCAAATGACTTGGTAAGGTGTGCCAGAGGGAACCCTGCTCTGATCAGTACATATAGTAATGAGCATGGTATAACAATCTAAATAGAATAAAATCCATCTTTGCTTCATCCCCAACTGCAGAGTTTGTAAGGGGTGCAAGAGAGGAGCAGATCAGGGAGTCAAGTGGTTTCTAGCTAAGTGATTCCAGTTTATAGAGTTAATCGCACCATTTGTAGGTTTTTGAAAGCAAGCACAGTCTCAAAGTCCTTGTAAATAATGCTCCATTTGTTGTTGTTGTTTTTTAATATAAACTTCCATCTTAGGAAGCCGGCAGTATTAAGTACAGTACTCACACAGGCCCTGTAGGTTGATTATACAACATAATGGAGAGACAGTAGCCTCTTTCAATAGTTAATAATGCAGCAAGCTTCCATTAAAAGTACTAGTTTAGCCCTCCCATAACTCTGCCTTACAAAACTGGTTTGACCTGAACATTGCCAGGTTTACTCTACAGGCCAAAGAGAATGTTTCCGTTAAGCATGAATAAAATTTGGGATCTTCCAAAGCACCTCACCCCCAATTCATAGTCAATTGGATTTAGATATTGAGCCTGGTCAGGCACTTTGAAGTCCTATTAGGCACCTAACTGCATCTGTAGGTACCTGTAACCCCTTTGAAAATCTTCCTCCCAGACACTTAGAATCATAGAATATCAGGGTTGGAAGGGACCTCAAGAGGTCATCTAGTCCAATCCCCTGCTCAAAGCAGGACCAATCCCCAACTAAATCAACTTCAGTGATAGGCTGCCTTATAAAACTCCAGGGAGAGATGGATTCAGTCTCCTTGAAAGGAGAGCACTGCTTGAAGAAAATAGTTAAGCAAATGTGTTAGCTGTTTTGGTTAAGGTTAGTTATGGGCCCGATCCTGCTTTCACTGATATCAATAGGATTTTTAAACATTGACTTTAGCGTGAGCAGGATCAGGAAGTGTGTGTATGAGCAGGCTTGTGGCTCTCTGTTGGTCAGCTGCTGATTAGTAAGAATATTAGTAGATTTTTAAAGATGGCCCTTGTCAGACCTCCTCCAGCTCAGGTGTAGGGATGGTCTGTCATTCGCTCTCCTGTCCCTGGACCAGGAGAAGGCGTTCGAAAGGGTGGACCACGGGTATCTCCTTGGCACTCTGTGGGTGTTCAGCTTTGGGCCTCCCTTTGTACGCTTTCTCCAGGTGCTCTTCTACACCTCTGCAGAGTGTTTGGTCAAGCCCAACTGGACCCTGACTGAACCCATCATCTTCAAACGAGGGGTGCAAACTCTACACCCTTGCCATTAAACCATTCCCCCACAGGAGGTCGATGGGGTTAGTGCTCCATGAGCTGGACTTGCGGGTTGTCCTGTCGGCATATGCCAGCAACGAGCTCCTCGTGGTCCAGGACCCAGGTGACCTGGTGCGGGTGGAGGCTTGCCAAGCCATCTATTAGGAAGCATCCTCTGCCTGGGTCAGCTGGGTCAAGAGCTCTGCCTGATGGTCAGGGACAGGTGGCGAGCAAGCTCCTCCCACCCACGCTTCAGGCCATCCGGTGGAGCGTGGGTCCGCTGCTGTATGTGGGCATTTACCTTTCCACCACCCATCCCTCCCTGCTAGAGAACTGGCACGATTTGGAGGGCAAGGTGGCTGAGCAGCTGCAGAGATGGACAGGGCTGCTCCGGTGCCTTTCCCTGCGGGGAAAGGGACTGGTGCTCAACCAGCTAGTCCTGTCCATGCTCTAGCACCTGATCAACATCCTGAGCCTGTCCACGGGTAGCCTGGCCCATCTCCAGAAGAAAATCCTGGAGTTCTTCTGACCGGAGCTACGCTGGGTCTTTGCGGGTGTCCTGAGCCTCTCCCTGGAGGAGGGTGGACAGGACCTGCTCTGCCTCTGCAGCCAGGTCCACACTTTCCACCTCCAGGCCCTGCAGAGACTTGTTTATGGTGCAGGTAGTCTGGCGTGGAGCATGCTGGTGCATGCCTTCCTCTGCCATCTCCGAGGGCTCCGATATGACTAGCAGCTCTTCTACCTCCATATGAGAGGTCTTCTACCTCCATATGAGAGGTCTTCTGTGAGACGTCTCCAAGCTGCCGGTCTTTTATCAGGACCTCCTCGGGACCCGGAAGCTGACCAGGTCCACTGCAGCCACTGTGGAGGAGGACCTCCTCATGGAGCCCCTGCTACACAACCCCCAGTTCAGTGTGCAGTGGTGGAGTCCCCTTTCTGCACCACCAGGATTGGCGATAGGGTGGACCCCCTGGTGTTCGGCTGGCACAGGGGTCTCTCCAGCCCTTGTATCCATGGCATAAACTCCAGGAGGTGAGGGCAGCCTTACCGCCTGCCTCTCGGGCTTTCCTTGAGCGGTCTTACAGGAGGGTGCTCCCTGCCCGCCCTTCACCCCGGGCCCTCCGGATCTCCCCATCATGCCCCTGGCTCCAAGCCTCCCCAGCTGCTCCCTCCACACCATCTGAATCGGCTGCACAACATGTAGCTGGCTCGCCTCCAAACCACGTCTAGGAAACAGCTATATGCACTTGTGCACCACACCCTTCACTTCCTCACCCTCGTTCCCGCCCTGACACCAAGTGGCGGGACCTGCTACCACCCACAGAGGGTGAAGAGCCCTGGTGGACCAGTCTGTATTCTACCCTGTTCCCACGACCCGCCAGGGATATTCATTGGCGGCTCTTTCACAGAGCCGTGAACATAGGCATGTACCTGGTGCTGTTCACCACCTCCCCTTCTGCGGTAAGAGAGACCCTGGTGCACATCTTTCTTGAGTGAACCAGGTTGCAGCCCCTTTTCTGGCTCCTCCGGAAGCTCCTCCTCAAGTTCTGGCTGCACTTTTCCCCACACCTCCTGATGTATGTGCACCCTGTCCGTGGCCCCATGAAGTTGTGAGACCTCCTGGCCAAGGTGGCCATCCATCATACCAGGAGGAGGAAGCTGGATGTTCTCTGCAACTGTGGGGCCTATTTTCGCTCCTTTCTTAAGTCACATCTCCGGGCAGAGCCCCTCTGGGCCATTTCCACTGGCTCCCTGGATGCCTTCATGGAACAGTGGGTGCTGTCTGGGGTTCTCTGCTTGGTGCCCCCCTCTGGATCCCTGATTTTGACCCTGTGACCCTCTCTCCCACCCCTGATTTTTCATTTGTTGTCCCCAAATATTATTTGAGCCCTGGGTCCAGTAGCTCCTCCCCTTAGGCTGGGGGGCCGGTCTTTAGATGTGCTAGAGCCTCAAGATGTGCAGCAGGGAGTCAGCCCTCAGGCATGCAGCAGCAACCTGTCATCGAGCAGCATCTGACCAGTCAGATGACTCTAGGCTCAGGTATTTCCACAATCCCAGCAGACCTGCAAATCAGTCTGAGCAACAGCACTACCCGGCCAGGAACCCTCCTGCTGCCTCACAGTGCAGCAGACTCTAGAGACTCGCAGCCTGCTCCTGCCCCGGCCTTGCCTGAGTCCTATCCTGGCCCTGCACTAGCCTCACTCCAGCCTCGTCACCAGCCCATTCCAGCCTTGTCTCTACCTCCTGATCCCTTCCAAACCCTGAGACTCTATCTGGTTTCGACCTTCAGCACATATCTGGATACTGACAGTGGTATTGACTTGTCTTTGGACTCTGATCTCCCAGCTTTGACCTCTGGCCTGCACCTGGACTCTGCCTATGGGTCTGATCCTGGTTTAGCTATGGACTGTGATCTCAGTTTTGACCCCAGCCTGTCCCTGGATCTCAATTTCAGAACCAGTCTTGGCCCAAGCCCCACCCTAGGCCTAGTTATGCCAATGCTCCAACCACTAGGCCTGATTATTGGATACAGTGCCTGACGGCCTGGATTTTGCCCACAAGGGGCTGGGCTAGGCCCTTCACCAAAGAATATTCCAGGTAGGTGGTCTCTTTCCCAGTCTTACACTTTGCTGGGTTTGTAGTTAGTCTTGCCCCTCATAGGGACTGAAGTACGGCAGTGATTTATGGTAGATCTTCCTCCCAATTTTGGCTGTAGATGACCACATCATCTAAATAGACTGCTGCACATAAGCCACGTAGGTGAAGAACTTGATCCATGAACCATTGGAATGTTGTTGGGGCACTGTGGAGGACAAAGGGCATAGGCCTAAATTGATAGAGGCCAAACACCTTGGCAAAGGTGGTTTTGTCTACTGTGATTCTGGTGAGAGTGGGATCTGCCAGTCTGTCTTCATTAGGTCTAACAGGGTGATATATCAGACCTCATCCAGCCAGCTTAACAGGTCATCTACTCAAGGCATGGGCTAGGCATCAAATATGGAGATAACATTGACCTTTCTGAAGCCTATGCCAAACCAAATAGTGCTGTTTGGCTTTGGGACCAATATGATCAGACTCACTATTCACTACAGGGTTCTTCCACAACCCCAAGTTCCAACATTGCCTGGACCTCTTGCCTCACAGCCGCTCATATTTTTGTGGGGAGTGACCAGGGATTTTTCCAGATGAGTTGCCCAGGTTCCCTTTAGGTATGGTGTTGTACTAGATGAGTCAGCCCCGGCCAGGAGACAAACACCACTGAGAAGGTTTTTACGAGGCTTCTCACCTGGGCCCTCTGTTCCAGATGGAGATGTTCCCCCATCTGTAGAGGGTCTGGGCCTGGTGAAGTGGGCAGTTGGGGCCCCAGTTCTGGTTCAGGGGGATAAGGATCAAAAAGAAAACTCTCTCACTTTTTCCATGGCTTCAGAAGGTTAACATGGTAGACTTGGGTTAGTTTCTTCTTCTTAGACTGCCTGATTTCGTAGTTAACTGGCCTGATTTGACATACTACTTTGTATGGTCCTTTCCATTTAGTGAGTAACTCAGCAGTAGAAGTACCACCCAATTGCCCCGCTTAAATATGTGCATATGCATCCATTTGTTATGGGATCACTCCTGGGCCTGTTGAGCACTGAGGGGGTTTTCTTTGGCAAAGATCTCTCCTGGAGCTTCAGTACATAATATGTAATATCTCTCAGACCAGGTCAAGAATTCCAGAGGATTGTCTCCCATATAAGAGTTCAAATGGGGAGAATCCAGTAGATGATCAGGGAACTTCTCAAACAGCAAGTAACAGGGGAGGGATCAGCTGATCCCAAAGACAGGGGTCCTCAGCGCTTATCTTTTTTAATATTCTTTTCATGGTCTGGTTGAATCCTCAACCAGACCATCCATTTGTGGATGATAGACAGACGTACATAAAGTTTTCATTTTTAGTAGGTTGCATACTCCCTCAGAAGATGTGAAGTTGGTGCCTTGATCAGTGAGGATCTCCTGAGGTACCCCAACTCTGGCAAAAACGTTTAGCACTTCTGCTGCAATAGTTTTTGCACTGGTGTAGCACATTGGGTTTGCCTCAGGATAGCAGGTAGTGTAATCAGTTCTAACTAATACAAGTTTGTATCCAGCTGTACTTTTTTTTCCAAGGGGCCGATAAGGTCCATCCCGATTCTTTCAAATGGGATGTCAACTATGGGGAATGGGACACTCCATTAGGCCCTACGAGTTGGCATCTGGGGAAGGAGCCGTAAGAATCTTTAACTTTTTTGTGAATCCTGGGTCAAAAGAAGTGATCCAAAATCCTGACCAAAGGATGACTTCACACCTATGAGGCCATGGAACGAGGAGTTGTGACCAAATTTCTCCCGTCAATCAGTCTTTCTCCAGGTGGTACAGTCATTCTGCCTGAAGCTCAAACTGGGGGATGCCACTTTACTCATTGTGGGTCTGTCTCCTCTCTGTTAACCACCAGCAGTTGATCATAAGCCTGGCTCCGTTTCGTCCTTCCTCTGGTCCTTTATGAAGTCCAACCAGGGCCGCCCAGAGGATTCAGGGGGCCTGGGGTCTTCGGCAGCGGGGGGCCCCCGCCGCCGAATTGCCACCGAAGACCCGGCACTTCGGCGGCGGGTCCCAGGGTGGAAGGACCCGCCGCTACGGGTCTTCAGAGCACTTCGGCGGCGGGTCCTGGAGCGGAAGAACCCCCGGCGCCGAATTGCAGCCGAAGACCCGGAGCGGAAGAAGCTCCGGGGGCCCCGGAGCGAGTGAAGGACCTCGCTCCAGGGGCCCCGAAAAACTCTCATGGGGGCCCCTGCGGGGCCCGGGGCCTGGGGCAAATTGCCCCACTTGCCCTCCCCCTCTGGGCGGCCCTGAGTCCATCTCTCTAGTTAGGGTGTCCCTCTCCTGCAGGGAGGCCCAGCATTGCTTTGTTGTTAGATGGCCCTTCTGGAGGAGCTTCCCCTTAGCTGGATCCCCCCTCTCCAGGGTCCAGTGCCTCACCTACACCTGCTAACGTCACAGGTTTTGAGAGTCTGTCTCCCAGAGCCACCTCAGTTACTCTCTCTGGGAACTCTGGATGTGGTTTAAACCCCCTCAGTACCTCAGACAAGTACTCTCAAACCCAACCCAAGATAATGGGTAGGCTAATATGGAGGCCAGCCCCACTACAAAGGACTTTGTGTTTTCCCCTACAGTCAGCCTCACTGGGATAGGGTCTAACCTCTCCAGGGATACACTGTAGAAAATAGTCTATCCAGGGGCTTCAGGGTTAGGGATAAAATCATCCTGGACCAGGGTCTGTCCACACCTGGAATCCACCAGGCCCATTACCTCAGTTCCATTTATCTGAACAGGGACTGTAACTTTCGCTGGGATTCACTTACAGGCATGGCTTTCTGCCAGCCACACTTGTCCATAACATCAATCCATAAAGGGGCACTTGTGATACTGATGACCCAGGTGCCCACATGAAAAGCAAGCCACCACTGCGTGGCTACTGGCCCTGCACTTTATGTCTGAGGTAGCCCTTCCCTATGTGGTTTGTCTGCTCCCACACCATGACTTTCCAACGGAGGAGCCCATGCAGGTCTCAAGGGCTTTTGTTTGGGCTGGGGCCCAAGAGGCTGGGATTTCACAATGGGAACCAGTCCAGGGCACAGCGGCCTGCTGTGCCCCTTGCAGCCTGCTGCTTCTGAGACTGTCCTATCTGATTGCCAATTCCCATGGTTGGGCCTTCCCTTGGTCTCAGGCAGTTGCTTACGTGATGCTGCCAGAGCTGTTTCTGCAGCTAAATAATTTTTTGTCAGCTGGACAGAACTGACTAGGGACTCTGGCCAGTGGATGAGCACCCAGTCCCTACCTCTGGCCGGAAGCATGTGAGAGAACTGCTTTACCATGATGAGCTCGGCCACCTCAACTCCACTCCAAGTCTCTGGCTTTAACTACCTCCAGCATAGGCCTCTTAATTTCTGGGCAACCAAGCAGGGCTCAGCTCCCAGGGTTATTTCTCCCCACGGGACCTCTGTCAGAAGGTCCCCTCCATGATATCAGGGTTGTTGAGTATGGCTGCTTTCACCTGCCCATAGTCTTGGACAGATGCCGCATCCAGCCCCCAATATGCAGCCTATGCTGGTCCTGTCAGATAAGGTGCCAACAGGGTGGCCCACTGGTCAGGTGGCCACTGGGCTGCTGTCGCCACTCGCTCACATGTTACCAGGAAGGCCTCCAGGTCATCCTCAAGGCCTATCGTTGTGAATTTCACTGGCAGAGGTGGGGCCACTGGGCCGGGGCCTACAGCCCC
The DNA here is from genome assembly GCF_002925995.2 of Terrapene triunguis. Classification (NCBI taxonomy): domain Eukaryota; kingdom Metazoa; phylum Chordata; order Testudines; family Emydidae; genus Terrapene; species Terrapene triunguis. The sequence continues at coordinate 12,645,711 of NW_020664584.1, forward strand.
TGGAGGAGCAGACCCAGGGAGACTCTGCATCAGTGCTATTACCTGCTGAACCAGCCTTTGCTGCTGTTGTGCCCCTCGGTTCCAGACCAGCTGTTTGCTGCAGGAGCTTTGCTGCTGCTGGGCTGCCTGCTGCTGCTGCTGGTTCTCATTCATCCACTTGAGAAGACGCTCTAAGTCCATGTTATCTGACTTACCAACTCACGTCTATAGGTCGAGGGTATTAGACCATCTGGGTCAGTTACTCCTTCTCCCTCTCCCATGTTCTTCACCAGTTGCGAAAGGGTTGACCCACTGCTGGTGTCTCCTTGTGGCCAGGCATGGCATGGCAGCTCTGTCTCCCTTGGGGGCCTGTGACCACTGGCTGCTCTGCCTCTGCAGTGGCCTGCCTCGTCCTGTGCCTTGGTCCTCCAGCCATGTCGCTGCAATATCTCTCCCCTTCTGGGGCAGTCCATAAACAAAAAACAAGGGGAATTAACACAAATAAACTGAGTTAGTAAGAGAGAGAGTGGAATGCCTCCCCTCATGATGTATCAGGATCTGGCCCTCCGATTCCTGAGGGAGGGATCTTCAGGCAGTGGTTATCAGGGAAGCTTTTGCCTTCAGTCAGCCCTTTCCTCAGGAGCTGAGGATTGAAGGCCTGTTCTCTTCCCTGGTCTGCCCACCAGTGAGCTGCTCTCTTCCTCTTTTAAACTTCTCCTCCAGCCTGTGTATGTCTTGCAGGTGTGGTGGGCAGAGCTGGCTGAGCCCAGAACAGCTTCTTAACCTCTTGTTGTCAAGTGTGGGGTTTGTATACTCCATCACAGCCATAGATTAGCAAATTTACTTTCCTTGATTCATGAGTGTTATCATCACAAATGCTGTTCATTCATTGATTCATAGATGTTAAGGCCAGTTAGACATTTTAAAATCAGAAAATAACTTGCAGGTCCAGATAACTTGTATCCAAGAGTTTTAAAAGAGCTGGCAGAGGAGCTTGCTGGACCATTAACATTGATTTTCAATAATTCTTGGAGCACTGGCAAAGTTCCAGAAGACTGGAATCAAGCTAATTTGTGCCAATTTTAAAAAAGGGTTAATGGAATGACCCTGGTAATTTATAGGACTGTCAGCCTGTCAGGGTTCCCTCCCCACTCTGAACTCTGGGGTACAGATGTGGGGACCCACATGAAAGACCCCCTAAGCTTATATTCCACCAGCTTAGGTTAAAAACTTCCCCAAGGCACAAATTCCTTTCCTTGTCCTTGGACGGTATTGCTGCCACCACCAAGTGATTTAAACAAACATTCAGGGAGGGGCATTTGGAGTCCTATCCCCCCCAAAAATATCCCCCCAAACTCCTTCACCCCCTTTCCTGGGGAGGCTTGAGAATAATATACCAACCAATAGGTTAACGAAGTGAGCACAGACAAAATCCCTGGTTTTTAGGACACTGAAAATCAATCAGGTTCTTAAAAGAAGAATTGTATTAAAAAAAGAAAAGTAAAAGAATCACACCTGCAAAATCAGGATGGAAGGTAACTTTACAGAGTAAATAAAAAGATTTAAAACACAGAGGATTCCCCTCTGACTCTGCTTCCCAGTTACAAAACAGGAATAAAATTACCTCTTAGCATAGGGAAAATTCACAAGCTAAATCAAAAGATAATCTAATGCATTTCCTTGCTATTACTTACAATTTCTTTAATTTTAGATGTATCATTTCAGGATCTTGTTAGGAACTGGTTTACCTGCTTGGTCTCTCTCTTTGTCCTGAGAGGGAACCAACAAAGAGAGCACAAACAAACCTTCCTCTCCCTCTCCTGCCCCCTGATTTGAAAGTATCTTCTTTCCCCATTGGTCCTTCTGGTCAGGTGCCAACTAGGTTAATTGAACTGATTAACCCCTTAGAGGTAAGGGGATTCTGTACCTCTGGCCAGGAGGGAGGTTATGTTACTGCATACGTAAGGGTTGTTACCCTTCCCTTTATATTTGTGACACAGCCTGATATCTATTCCAGACAAGATAATAGAGCGGCTGATATAAGGTCTTGATTCGTAAGGAATTAAAAGAGGGTATTGTAATTAATGCAAATCAACATGGGTTCATGAAGAATAGATCTTGTTAAACTAATTTGATTTTTTGAATGAGATTACAAGTTTGGTTTATAAAGGTAATAGTGTTGATGTAACATACTTACACTTCAAGAAGACATTTCTCGTGGTACTGCACAAAATTTTGATTAAAAAATATGTCTTCATAATTGATTCGGGTCTCTAGGAATTCAATGTATTACTGTTTGGACTAATTAAGGCACATTTCAGAGGCTTGTTAACCAGGTGTCACACAGACTACTGGTCTTTGCACATGCTTATATAGATGATATCGCCATTTTTAGCAGCAAGACCACAAAAATCAGGAGGGACTCAAAGGTAAACCAGGGATGCCAACAGAGGAACAGAAGCTGGGGTAGGAAGTGGCCCAGGGAGCAGGCGTAGGGGTGCCCACCCCCTAGGCCACACATTTTTGAATTATTATTTCTTTGGGCCCTGGGTTGAAATCTGGTAGAACAGGGAGGGCCTGGGTTCCTCTATCTCTGGCCACTGACTCTCACCACTGAGCGACACAGCCCACAGTATTACCACTAGGCAGTACTGCTGGGCTCAGACACCAAACACCTCCACCCCTGACAAGGAGAAGCTAAAGTCCTTTATCTATGTCATTGGGTGGGGGAAGGGCAAATTCATCCTCATCCCCTAAAGGTGGACTCTATTGTCAACTGGCCTGTACCCCAAACTAAAAAGCAAATAGAATCCTTCATAGGTTTGGGAAATTATTATTGTAGGTTTGTAGAGGATTGTAGAGATATTGTATCAGCAGTCACAGACCTTTGTAAAAAGAATAAACTAGACTACTCTAGACTGAAGCTTGTCAAAAGGGCTTTGATAAAGTAAAAAAAGGTTCTGTCAGAAAAGCTAGTTCTGGCACGTCCTGATTTTACTAAAGTGTTCGAGCTGTGTACAGAAACATCCAATACCAGGCTTACCAATCATGCAAGCAGGGAGAGCAACCCCATTGCATTCTTAAGTAAAAAACTGACCCCCAATGAACAAAACTACTTTCTCAAAGCAAGAAAGTTACACAATCATATGGGCTGTCAAACAGTTAAAACAGATCGGTTCAACAGAAAATTTAGGGGCTCCAGATCACTCTCCATTGGTGTGCTTACACAGAACCAAAGGTACCAACTCCAGGCTGTTGCACTGAAGCATAGTGCTGCAGGAACATGAAATCAAGATTGTGCACATCAAGGGGAAAGGAAATGTGGTTGCAGATGCCCTGTCCAGAAAAGAGAGCCCAGAACTGACACTTGCAGAATAGCCAGTGGCTAGCCCTACTGCATCAAAGTCAGGGGGGGAGGTGTGACACAGAGGTCTCTTGGCAAAGGGTCCCCTGTTCTTTGCAAACAACCCTCGTCACAGGCCTGACAAACTTACTACGTCAAACACATGTCTTTCAGGGTATTTATCCGCACGAGGCACCATGTAGGGTATCTACAGAAAGCTCATAATTTTTCAAAACTCAATCATTGTGAGATGTATGTAGGAGTAATATTTTAAGGAATAATGTAACGACATTGAAAGTATGCTTTATGGTCTGGAGTACAAGTTAGTCACCAGGGGATTATATATCTCAGTGATGGCTCATTCAGGCAAGAGGGAGTTGTCAGCCCTCCTGGTTAGCTGCTGATGTAATGCAATTGTCTAGCTTTGCTCCATCCCAAGACTGTCAATGGCAAAGTGCCAGAGACAACTGCAAACAATCAAAACCACTTGGAGGTAAAAAGGGAACATTACAACAGAGAGGGGATTGCTCTGACTAGGAATAGAGACAAAAGGCTGTTTCAGTACAACATGGAGTGAGGAAAGGCCCTCTGGATCCATTCACTGAGGAAATATCCTGTTAAGTGGGACTATTTCATGAAAAATTGGATCCTGGTTGCTAAGAAGCCAGCCAGCTCTGCAACGGACTGAAGTTTGGTTTTGTTTTGTTTTGGGGGGGGGGGGGGGGGCGGGGGTGCACTACATTATTAGATAGGAATTGTCACTTTTAGAAGTGCAGGGCCTACTTCACATTTTATTATTTTGTTTGGTATTGTAACTTTGTTTTCATCAGTCTCTCTTGTTTCTAGTGGAACCTCTATTCTTAAATCAGGGGTGGGGATCCTTTTTTCTATAAGGGGCCACTGACCCTCAGAAAAAAAAAATCACAGGCCACATACTGCCCCACGAGGGGGAGAGGCTCAGGGCTTCCCCCTGCAGTGGGGCGAGCTGGCGTTCGAAGCTCCAGCCACGCGGGGGGGCGCAGAGGCTCAGGGCTTCCCCTAGGGTTGCCAACTTTCTAATTGCACAAAACCGAACACCCCTGCCCCACCCACTGCCCTGCCCCTTCCCTGAGGCCCTGTCCATTCTCTGAGGCCCCGTCCCCCAACTCACTCTAGCCCCCCTCCCTTAGTCGCTTGCTCTTCCCCACCCTCACTGACTTTCACTGGGCTAGGGCAGGAAGTTAGAGTGCGGGAGGGGGTTAAGGCTCCAGCTGGGGGTGCGGCCTCCGGGAGGGAGTTTGGGTGTGGGAGGGGGCTCACGGCTGGGGCAGTGTGTTGGGGTGTGGGTGAGAGTGCGGGGTCTGGGATGAAGTTAGAGTGCGGGTGGGGGTTCCAACCTGGGGCAGGGGGTTGGGGTAGAGGCTCTGGGAGCGTGTTTGGGTGCAGGAGGGCGTTCTGACCTGGGGCAAGGGGTTGCGATGCAGGTGGGGGTGCGAGGCCTGGGAGGAAGTTAGGGTGCGGGAGGGGGTTCCGAGCTGGGGCAGGGGGATTCGGGGTGCGGGCTCCAGGTGGGTGGCGCTTACCTCAGGTGGCTCCTGGTCAGCATGGTTCCCAGCCAATGGGAGCTGTGGAGCCTGCATGGGGGGGCAGCACGCGGAGCTTCCCTGATCACCCCTGCACCTAGGGGCCACAGGGACATGCCGGCCGCTTCCGGGAGCTGCATGGAGCCGACTGGACTTTTAACGGCCTGGCAACCCTAGCTTTCCCCCGCAGCGGGGCAAGCCAGAGCTCGCAGCTCCAGCCCCACAGGGGGACACTAAGACTCGGGGCTTCCAGCCCACGGTGCAGAGATTTGCCGCAGGCTGGATGAAATTAAGCAGCAGGCTGGATCTGACCCATGGGCTGTAGGTTCCCCATCCCATCTTAAATAAACCTTCTTTTGTTTCATTACAAGTATCCTGTGTTATGCAGGAGTGCTGGTTAATGGTAAAACTGATAAACTGGGGTAAACTCTCCTTTGGGGGCAGAGGATCTGGGATTTGTGAGAATAGCCAGTGTCAGGTGCTAGGTATCACAGGGGAATACTTCAAGGGGATTCAGGGACTGGGGTGCATCTCTTTTTAAACTGCAAGGCAACTACAGGGATGGCATAGCCCTGAGGAGAGTGCTTGAGTGGCTGGAAGGCTGGAGCTAACACCCAGTTACCACAAGCAAGACTGCCTCACACTGTAGGCAGGGGTAATAAGGTGACTCACAGTACCCCAAGGACCATCTCATATACATCTAGGAACACGGAATGTAGGCCAAGCTACAGAATGGAGGAGTCTATCCTGTGAAACAAAAACTTTGAAAAAGAGTTGGGTGTTGCCGTGGATAATCAGCTGAACATGAGTTCCCACTGCGACGCTGTGGCCAAAAGGGAGCGATCCTTGGATGTATAAACAGGGGAATCTCAAATAGGAATAGAGAGATTATTTTGCATCTGTATTTGGCACTGGTGCAATTGCTGCTGGAAGTTCTGCTGCCCACAATTCAAGAAGGATGTTGAAAACTTGGAGAAGGTTCAGAGAAGAGCAACAAGAATGAGTAAAGGATTACAAAACCCGCCTTCTAGTGATAGACTCAAAAAGCTCAATTTATTTAGCCTAACAAATAAAGTAAAGGGGTGACTTGATTACAGTCTTTAAGTACCAACATGAGGGACAAATATTTGATAATGGGCTCTTCAGTCTCTCAGAGAAAGGTGTGACACAATCCAATGGCTGGAAGTTGAAGTTACACAAATTCAGACTAGAAATAAGGTGTAAATTGTTAACAATGAAAGGAATTAACTATTGGAACAATTTTCCAAGGGTTGTGGTAGATTCTCCAGCACTGATAATTTTAAAATCAAGCTTGGATATTTTTCTACAAGATGTGCTCTAGGACAATGGTTCTCAACCTGAGGTCTGGGGCCCCCTGAGGGCTGCGAGCAGGTTTCAGGGGGTCTGCCAAGCAGGGCTGGCATTAGACTTGCTGGGGCCCAGGGCAGAAAGCCAAAGCCCCACCACCTGGGGCTGAAGCCCGGGGCTCCAAGCTCCGCAACCAGCAGCTGAAGCCAAAGCCTGAGCAACTTAGCTTTGCAGGGCCCCCTGTGGCGAGGGGCCCTGAACAATTGCCCTGCTTGCTACCCCTTTTTATATGCAGAAAAACAGCTGTTGTGGCACAGGTGGGCGGTGGAGGTTTTATAGCATGCTGGGGGCCACAGAACCTCACCCAGTGATTCCTGCATCAAGCCCACTATTACTGGTTGAACTACAAGAGAGCTTTAAGAGAAAATGCATTCAAGTTCTTCAAGTGATGGAGAATCTACGACATCCATTGGTAAATTGTGCTACTATTAATTACCCTAAATTGTTAAAATATTATGTCTTGTTTCCAGTCTGAATTGTCTAGCTTCAGCTTCCAGCCATTGGCTCTCACTATGCTTTTGTCTTTTTATACCTTGATACATTTTATTATTCAAAATACTGCTGGTGAGATAATAATTACACATTGTGTGAAAAAGTATTTCCTTTTTTCAATTTTGAATTTCCCACCATTTAATTTCATTGAATGTCCCTGCTGAAGTTTATGTATCGAGGTTGCCCCCTTAGGGTGAACACAGCTTCACTTACCTCATACTTCATTCCCTAGGTGACAGCAGTCCTGTGGTCTAGGGTTGCCAGGTGTCCAGTTTTCAACCGGACCCTGGTGACTCTGGTCGGCGGCACAGTGGGGGTCTGGGGCTAAGGCAGGATCCCTACGTGCCCTGGCTCCACGTAGGTCCCGGAAGCGGCCGCCAGGTCCCTGCAGACTCTAGGCGCTGCCCCTGCCCCCAGCACTGGCTCCACAGCTCCCATTGGCCAGGAACCATGATCAATGGGAGCTGTGGGGGTCAGTGCCACACAGCGCAAAGCTGCCTGGCTGCCCATGTGCCTGGAGGCCACAGGGACCTGGCGGCCGCTTCCTCGGAGCCATGGTAAGTGCCTCCAGGACCCCGCACCCCCTCCCACACCCCAGCCCCCTACCCCAGCCAGCCTGGAGTTGCCTCCTGTGCCCCAAACCCCTCATCCCCCACTCCACCCCAGAGCGCACACCCTCAGCTGGAGTCCTCACACCCTTCCGCACCCCAACCCCCTGCCCCAGCCAGCCAGCCCAGAGCCCTCTTCTGCACCCCAAACCCCTCATACCCAGCCCCAGCCCCAGCCAGAGCCCTCACCCCCTGCCCCAGCCTGGAGTCCCATCCCGCACCCCAAACCCCTCATCCCTGGCCCCACCCTAGAGCCTGCACCCCCAGCACATAGCCCATGCCTCTGCCGCACTCTAACCCCCTGCCCCAGCCCAGTGAAAGTGAGTGAGGGTGGGGAAGAGTATGCGATGGAGGGAGGGCGATGGAGCAAGCACGGCCTTAGAGAATGGGCGGGGCATCAGAAAAGGGGGTGGGGCATGTGTGTTTGGTTTTGTGTGATTAGAAAGTTGGCAACCCTACTGTGGTCCAAACCCAGGAATATGGAATATAGCCCTCTGACTGTGCCTGTTACCAAGTCTGCCTCCTTCTGTGGGGTATAAAACAAAAAGGGAAATAGTTCCAGGGCCTGTGAAGGGCCAGGCTCTCCCTCTTGCCAAGGAGGGGAAGCAGTCTTTCAGGTTCCACAGGATGTCTCAGCTCCCACTCTTCTGTGCAACTATAGGCCAAGAGCTAGTCCTGGGGGTTTCAGCAAAAAAAATAAACTGGGCCGTCTTGTCTTCTCAGAGGGCTTGGGCTGGCAGAGCTCTCAATCCATTTTTCATTACATAACCCAGTGCTCCAGTCCGGAAGATATGCTGGGTTCAGAGTACCCCGCAATTGGGCTGAGTTCCTTTTAAAGGCCTGTCTCCAGGTCTAACAAGCCATACAGGTGTGGTGCCTTGGTCTGATTGGTTCTTTAACCCCTTCTTGACTGGTGAGGATTATCTGCCCCACCACACACCCATTCCCTCCAAGGCAGGGCTCTGAGACTCATCACCTGAGCCTGACTCACCTGTTGTGAGAATGGTTTGGAAAAGTCATCTGAGGGAAGATATCAGAAGGAGACCCGGCAATTGGAAGGCATGGGATGCATTGTCCTTGGGATGGGGGTTCCACGACCACCACTCCCAAGAGGAGGAGATGGGTGCAGAGCCGGCTCCAGGCACCAGCAAAGGAAGCAGATGCTTGGGGTGGCCAATGGAAAGGGGTGGCACGTCCGGGTCTTCGGCGGCAATTCGGCAGTGGGTCCCTCAGTCCCTCTGGGCACGGTAGAGCTGCCGCTGAAGTGCCGCCGCGGCTTTATCTTTTTTTTTTTCTCCGCTTCGCCGCTTGGGGCGGCAAAAAAGCTGGAGACGGCCCTGGATGTGTGGTGGTGGTTGGGGACTCCCTTCTAAGGGGGACAGAGGCATCCATTTGCCGTCCAGACCAGGAAACTCGAGAAGTTCTAGCTCCAGGCTACTTGCCTGGAGCTAGAACTCAGGATGTGACGGAGTGTCTGCTGAAATTGATCAAGCCCTCGGACCGCTACCCCTTCCTACTTCTCCACGTGGGCACCAATGATACTGTCAAGAAGGACCTTGAGTGGGTCACTGCAGACTATGTGGCTCTGGGACGAAGGATAAAGGAGTTTGAGGAGCAAGTCGTGTTCTCGTCCATCCTCCCTGTTTAAGGAAAAGGCCCAGGTAGGGACCATCAAACTGTGGAGGTAAATGCGTGGTTGTGCAGGTGGTGTTGGAGAGAGGGCTTTGGATTCTTCGACCATGGGATGTTGTTCCAGGAAGAAGGATTGTTAGGAAGAGATGGGATCCACCTAACGAAGAGAGGGAAAAGCATCTTTGCAGTCAGGCTTGCTAACCTAGTGAGGAGGGCTTTAAATTAGGTTCGCCAGGGGATGGAGACCTAAGCCCTAAAGTAAGTGGGGAAGTGGGATACAGGGAGGAAACACAAGGAGGAGGGTGCAACAGAGGAGGCCTCCTGATTCATACTGAGAAAGTAGGGCAATCAGCTAGTTATCTTAGATGCCTTTACATGAACACAAGAAGCCTGGGAAACAAGCAGGAAGAATTGGAAGTCCTGGCACAGTCAAGGAACTATGATGTGATTGCAATAACAGAGACTTGGTGGGGTAACTCACATGATTTGAGCACTGTCATGGATGGGTATAAACTGTTCAGGAAGGACAGGTGGGGGAGAAAAAGTGGAGGAGTTGTACTGTATGTAAGAGAGCGGTATGATCGCTCAGAGCTCCAGTATGAAACTGGAGAAAAGCCTGTTGAGTGTCTTTGGGTTAAGTTAAGAGATGAGAGCAACAAGGGTGATGTCGGGGTGGGCATCTGCTATAGACCACCAGACCAGGAGGACGAAGTAGACGAGGCTTTCTTTGGACAACTAACAGAAGTTTCCAGATCACAGGCCCTGGTTCTCCTGAGGGACTTCAATCACCCTAACATCTGCTGGGAGAGCAATATAGCAGTGCACAGACAATCCAGGAAGTTTTTGGAGAGTGTTGGCGACAACTTCCTGGTGCAAGTGCTGGAGGAACCAAGTAGGGGCTGTGTTCCTCTTGACCTGCTGCTCACGAACAGTGAAGAATTGGTAGGGGAAGTAGAAATGGGTGGCAACCTGGGCAGCAGTGACCATGAGATGGTCGAGTTCAGGATCCTGGCAAAAGGAAGAAGGGAGAGCAGCAGAATATGGACCCTGGACTTCAGAAAAGCAGACTTTGACTCCCTCAGGGAACTGATGGGCAAGATCCTCTGGGAGGCTAATATGAGGAGGAACATAGGTGCAGACTTCGTGGGTGTGCTGGAGCACCCATGGGGAAAAATTAGTGGGTGCTCTGCACCCACTGGCAGCCAAGCTCCTCTCACCCCCCGCCCCATCTCCTCCTCCTCCCCTGAGTGTGCCACTTCCCCACTCCTCCGCCTACCTCCCAGCGCTTCCCACCCGGCTGCCGCCAAACAGCTGTTTTGCAGTGTTAGCACACTCCCTGAGGGAGAGGAAGGAGCGGGAATGTGGCATGCTCAGAGGAGGAGGTGTGGAAGAGGCGGGGCTGAGGCGGGGATTTGGGGAAGGAGTTGGAATAGGGGCAGGGAGGGGGTGGAGTTGGGGAAGGGGTTGGAATGGGGGCGGGGCAGGAGCAGGGCCTCATGGAAGGGGTGGAGTGGGGGTGGGGGCAGAGTGGGGGTCAAGGAAAGAGGGAAAGTCGGCGCCTATGAGGGGGAAAGGAGTCCAGGAGAGCTGGCTGTATTTAAAAGAAGCCTTATTGAAGGCGCAGGAACAAACCATCCCGATGTGCAGAAAGAATAGCAAATATGGCAGGCGACCAGCTTGGCTTAACAGAGAAATTTTTGGTGAGCTTAAACACAAAAAGGAAGCTTACAAGAAGTGGAAACTTGGACAGATGACTAGGTCGGAGTATAAGAATATTGCTTGATCATGCAGGGGTGTAATCAGGAAGGCCAAAGCACAATTGGAGTTGCAACTAGCAAGGGATGTGAAGGATAACAAGAAGGGCTTCTACAGGTATGTTAGCAACAAGAAGAAGGTCAGGGAAAGTGTGGGACCCTTACTGAATGGGGGAGGTGACCTAGTGACAGATGATGTGGAAAACACTGAAGTACTTGATGCTTTTTTTGCCTCGGTCTTCGCAGACAAGGTCAGCTCCCAGACTGCTGCACTGGGCAGCACAGTATGGGGAGGAGGTGAGCAGCCCTCGGTGGTGAAAGAACAGGTTAAGGACTATTTAGAAAAGCTGGACATGCAGAAGTCCATGAGGCCAGATGCACTGCATCCGAGGGTGCTGAGGGAGTTGGCTGATGTGATTGCGGAGCCATTGGCCATTATCTTTGAAAACTTATGGCAATCAGGGGAGGACCCAGACGATTGGAAAAAGGCAAATATAGTGCCCATCTTTAAAAAAGGGAAGAAGGAGAATCAGGGTCAGCCTCACCTCAGTCCCTGGAAAAATAATGGAGCAGGTCCTCAAGGAATCAATTTTGAAGCACTTGGAGGAGAGGAAGGTGATCAGGAACAGTCAACATGGATTCACCAAGGGCAAGTCATGCCTGACCAACCTGATTGCCTTCTATGATGGGATAACTGGCTCTGTGAATATGGGGAAAGCGGTGGATGTGATATGCCTTGACTTTAGCAAAGCTTTTGATACAGTCTCCCACAGTATTCTTGACAGCAAGTTAAAGAAGTATGGGTTGGATGAATGGACTGTACAGTGGATAGAAAGCTAGCTAGATCATCAGGCTCAATGTGTAGTGATCAATGGCTCAATGTCCAGTTGGCAGCCGGTATCAAGTGGAGTGCCCGAGGGGTTGGTCCTGGGGGCGGTTTTGTTCAATGATCTGGATGATGGGATGGATTGCATCCTCAGCAAGTTCGTGGATGACACTAAGCTGGGGGGAGAGGTAGATATGCTGGAGGGTAGGGATAGAGTCCAGAGTGACCTAGACAAATTGGAGGATTGGGCCAAAAGAAATCCGATAAGGTTCAACAAGGATAAGTGCAGAGTCCTGTACTTAGGACGGAAGAATCCCCTGCACTGCTACAGGCTGGGGACTGACTGGCTAAGTGGCAGTTCTGCAGAAAAGGACCTGTGGATTACAGTGGACGAGAAGCTGGATATGAGTCAACAGCATGCCCTTGTTGCCAAGAAGGCTAATGGCATATTGGGCTGCATTAGTAGGAGCATTGCCAGCAGATGGAGGGAAGTGATTATTCCCTTCTGTTCATCACTGGTGAGGCCACATATAAAGTATTGCATCCAGTTTTGGGCCCCCTACTACAGAAAGGATGTGGACAAATAGGAGAGAGTCCAGCAGAGGGCAACAAAAATGATTAGGGGGCTGGGGCACATGACTTATGAGGAGAGGCTGAGGGAACTGGACTTATTTAGTCTACAGAAGAGAAGAGTGAAGGGGGATTTGATAGCAGCCTTCAACTACCTGAAGGGGGGTTCCAAAGAGGATGGAGCTAGACTGTTCTCAGTGGTGGCAGATGACAGAACAAGGAGCAATGGGTTCAAGTTGCAGTGGGGGAGGTCTAGGTTGGATATTAGGAAAAACTATTTCAGTAGGAGGGTGGTGAAGCACTGGAATGGGTTACCTAGGGAGGTGGTGGAATCTCCATCCTTAGAGGTTTTTAAGGCCCGGGTTGTCAAAGCCCTGGCTTGGAAGATTTAGTTGGGGTTGGTCCTGCTTTAAGCAGGGGGTTTGACTAGATGACCTCCTGAGGTCTCTTCCAACCTTAAGCTTCTATGATTCTATGATTGTTTTGAGACAGGAAGAACAGAAGCTTCTGATCTACCGTCTCACCACCATCCACTATTTTATAAATTTTATGTTCCCTCGGTCATCTCTTTGTACAGTAAACAATCCCAATCTTCTCAGCCTCTTCATAGGTCTGGGGTCTGTTGAAGTTGATACAGTCTGGAGCAACAATATGAAACTTCTTTTTGTAGTCACAACAACCAGTCTTTTGCATCAGAAATCTTTGTGAACAAGACACATTTGTTATAGAAAATACCTATGTCTGCAGACCCAAACCAACTATCAGAGACCACAGGTTTCGAACACTCCTCTACAGGACACATAGGTCTAACCTGCTACCCAGTGTCCTGTTAACAGTTGCCAGAATAGAACCTGAACCCTGAGAGAGGACTCCAGTCCTGGACTGTGACTGGCAAAATGCTGGGGGTCCAGATTGGTTAATAACTCCTATAAAAATCCAGTACAGGAACAGGAAGTTGTCTATGCAACTGGTATTTCCCTGCTTTAGGCTGCTTCTGATCTGGTAACCTGAACCTGCCTGTCTTCTGACTCCTGATTTGCCTTCTGCCCTGCCTTAGACTCTGATCTCCCAGTATCTGACCCAGTCTGAGTCCCAGCTCCTGCTCTAACCACTGGGTCAGACTGCCCACACCCTGAGTATGACACCAACAGGCTTCCACAAAGCTCTAGCACCACCTTTGTCTCACTCATTTATCGGGAACCAGCCCTTGTCTGAAACTCTGTAAAGCTCAGAGAGATCTAGCAGTTGAATAATACATTGAAAGTAAACGTATAATTCCAGAGGGGGAAAGAGAATGGAAGGTGGGCAGTTCTTAGCCAGGCACCCTGTCTCTTTCCCTGCCACCCTGTGGATTTGACTGCTAATGTGGCAACAGGGTGATTCAGAGACTCGTGTGCTGGGTTCATAAGAAGGTCTGGAGGAGGGATGGCAAATTGTCAACATGTGGACAGGCCTGGTGGTAGGATGGCTTTCAGGTGCACATGTTCTTGTCAGCCTGTTGTAGGGTTGCCAGGTGTCTGGTTTTCGACCAGAAAGTCTGGAAAGACACTAAAAGTCCACTTACCAGAGTAACCACGATCAGCCTCCTTGCCTAGAGGGCGGGAAGACCAGCACCTGTTCAGCTGCTGACGGAGAGCCTCAGAGATCTGGGCCTCTTGCAGCCTGGGGAGGTGGCTCCAGTTGAGGAGGGGGCTGGGCTGGGGAAGGGGAGTGCCCGCAGGTTCACACCAGCACTGCGAGCAGAGTGGGCGAGGGAAGGGCAAGCTCCGAGCACGCCAAAGAGGCCATGGAAAGGAAGGGGGCAGCCCGCTACCTGCAGGGCACGGCTGTCAGGAGAGGGGCTGTTTGGAGAGCAGCGCCTGGTGCTGCTCCACTTTCCCCTGCTGGCTGCAGAGGGGCCTGGGCTTGGCACACCGTGTGGGGCTGCTTCCTCTGAAGACTGGTAGAAGCCCAACTGCCCCTGTGCCACTCTCTGGGAACTCGGACACCCGCTCGCTCCAGGCGGCAGAAGTTGTCAAGCTCCAGTGCTTTGCAGCCAGCCCGCCCCAGCTGGAGCCGAGGTAGCCCCTTAGTGTGGGGTGCAGAGGAACCAGGAGCAAAGGCTCATTAAACCCCTTGGGAGAAGCAGGGAGGCCCCGGATCCAATATTTCCATGTAAGTTTTCTGGAGCCACCCAGCACAAGCGGATCGTGGCTGCCAGGGGTGTGGGGGTGGCTACAAACAATGGGGCAAGTTCCCTAGATGGAAGCGAGCAGCCCTCTGCCCCAGTTCCACGGACTCAGATGGGCAGGGGACACCTCGGCATGTTTGGGATGGTCTCTTGCCTCGGTGTTGGGGGCCTGGAGGAGCTGGGGGAGGGGAGCTGGGAGTCAGGACTCCTGGGTTCTCTCCCTGGCTCTGGGAGGGGAGTGGGGGCTAGTGCTTAGAGCAGTGAGGGCTGGAAGTCAGGACTCCTGGCTTCTATTCCTAGCTCCTCCACAGACTTGTGTGAGTGGCTTATGGAGAGAGCCTCCCCCCAACCAAAGGTAACTGGTGGGTGGGGAGAGTGCTGTGGTCCCTGGGCTGGGTGCAGGGAGCGGGGGGAGTGAGTGGAGGGTGGGACCCTGGGGGAGGGTGGTGGTGCAGAGGGTGGGGCTACAGGTGGAGGAGGCAGAGCAGAGGTGTCCAGTCTTCAGAAATTGGAAAGATGGCAACCCCCTGTTGTCAATGTCACCAGCTCCTCTAGACAGCAGCTTCACCCAGGGCACCAGAGTCTGCAGGCCTGGCAAAATCTGGGACATGACATTTTGTGTCATACCAAAAGGGACACCTGGACAGGCCTGATAAACAAGGACATTTTCAGGTTCCTAGAGACAGAGGGTCACCCCATTGTTATTGTTGATCATTTTGCTGGACAGCTGAGTCACAGGAAGGTGAATCTTTTCCATTAGTACTTTGCAGTAATAGATTTCAGCAAATAGTTGCTCTCCTAACACAGTCTGTCGGTTGATGCTGCTTATCCAGTCTCCTCCTCCTTTTTGGATAGCTCTTTGGTCAAGGTGTAGATTCTGTCTGAGCCCAGTGTCTGGGAGCTTTTCTCTTGATCAGCTCAGCCCTTATCACTGCACTTAGTATGATTCTTAGGTTTCAGGGGACAAGGGGATAATTCCACCAGACAAAATGATAAATGCATAAATGAACTTCAGCCTAGTTATTCTAGAAATTATCTATTCTAAGCACCCAGCAAAGGGCATTTACTATAGATATTTGTCTTCCAAAAATAAATTCAGATTTCCCTCTTTATTAGAAGTTGTTGAGAAGCAGTGAAATCTGGTGTAATTTTGTGTCTGTCTTTTAAAAATACCATTTTATTACCCAACAGCAATAGTAATTCATAAAATAACATGTGATTGACCATGACTACGGATTTTTTGTTTGGTTTGTACATTCTTATTAGGCTTGGCTAAGATGTTGTAAAAGCAGTATCTTTTAACACCTTTTATTATACAAGGGTCAAGGGGTTTTTATGTTTCTTAAAGACAGCTTCAAATAGCCTACATAGCGGGTTACTGCATCTTTCATACGGCTGCTGTATAAACAAGCACATTTTACACAGGAAATGACATAACCATGTAAAAGTGTACATGGAGTGTAGGCACATATTCAAACACTAATGGGAATGCATTGTTTTAAATGGCATACTTTTATGTTTACCTATTAGCTTAGTACCCATATTTTAGCCAAATACAACAAAAATTAGCTTTACATACCTGTCTTATAGTGTTCTGTTTATTTGAAATTTGGACCTTTACAAAGACTCTCAAGGGACAGCTAATGACCCTAAAAAGAAAATACAAATGAGGCATTCTCAGTGAAAGTGAAACCTGCTGTCATAAACATGGAAAGTTGAATTTTTAACCAGTATTATTTTATCACTCGTGTTTCTGCGTGCTTTTACCGTTGGGCTGCAAGTGCCAGTTCACCCATGGAAAATGGGGCCGCTGACAGTACCAATAATTAGGGGTGCCAGGCTTTGCACACTGTATTAGGATTACCAGTAGAAAAAACAGTGTGGAGTTTTTGTGATTCCAAGGGCCTCTGCTTTTTTTCCCCATCTTTCTCCATGTGCGTCATTCCCACATCGGTGCCCTAGAGCTGACCCTCTGCATTCAGAAAGGAAGCTGGCTGAATGAAGTCCACCTGGACTGTATTTTTGAGTTTTTCTGTGATAATTATTATTTGTAGTTGTTAGAGACAGCCACTGTTAGTAGTACTTTTGAGCCTGGAATATGTCTGTTTCTATTCTAGCTCCAAATATCTCAAACTGCAAATTTTTATGAGAAACCCTGGCAAGATTTACAATTGTGAACAGAAATATACTAAAAATGTTGTGAAATTCAAAAAAGATTTAATGGGCAACTCACTTTGGAAGTGGTTCTACTGTGTTCCCAAAATTTTATACATATAAGGAATACAGGAATTACCTTCAGAAAAGCAGATAATATTGCAGACTTCAGTGATCCATAACCATTCAGTAAATATCTGATAATCAATTATGGAGACTTAGGCCTGCTCCAGATACCCCTTTATGGCAGATACAGTACATTAGCAAAAAGTCTGCATGATAGTCTATATTCTAAACCACCATTGAGGCCATTCAACAGTTCCCAAATAAAAATTAAGGTTGAGTTATTTAAGGGTAAAACCATTATAAGGATGTTCTCCTTATTCCCCCAAACAGCATTGCAAATCAAGGAAGTGCAGAGTTGAAGTTAAACTTAAAAGAAAACCTTAACTCTGCCCTTTAGTGATGCCATGTAATTAACATACAATGATAATAAATGCTTTTTAGCATTTGTAGTCCCAGATTAGATTAAGTTGATTTTTAAAGACATAGTAGGGTTTTTCTTTCTTTATGGTCTCATTCTATGGCTAAGTTAAGGTTGTTTGGGTGCCTAAAATGACTTTTCCATACCTTAACATATTTGTATGTCTTTTATCTTTAACCTTAACTCTGAATTCCCTAGGTTTGTAATGCTTGGTTTTGGGATAATTATAACATTTCCGTAATGATTTTATCCGTAAAATACTGATATGTACGCTCAACCTTAAGTCCTGTTTAGCATAGATTTTATCTGTATGTTTTTAAATTATGTTCCTTGTACATTTTTTTAATTATTGAAAATTTTATATGAAATGAAAAATCCAAAGACATTACCTATGAAGTAGCAACCTTAAATATTTTTATATTAACTTTTACAGCCAGATACACCGGTACATTCTGGCCATTTTGCACCTTTCTGGAACAGCACAAAGCAGCCAGAAGTTCTGGCCAGATTTCCAGATTCTAGAGCTCTCAATATATGGGGGTAAGGCTACAGTCTACTAATGGCAAAGGTGCCCTATTCCAAAATAGCCACCACCTTACTGTGGGAGTGAAACCAATCTGCCCTCTGGGAAGAAAATGGTTGACTATGCTGTCAGGGGCTACCATCTTCCCTGAGAGCAGCTTGGCTTCATTCCCATTTGGAAATAAATTGGAAACAGTGGCCATTTTGAAGAGGGCATCTTTGCTAAGGGCAGTTTTATTCATATTGAGAATAATGGGAGATGGCAGCCATTTTGAAAGAGGATAGTTCTTCATGGAATTTTCTGTAGAACACTATTCTTCAGAAGAAGAAACTTTCATTTGTGAAGAATAATGGCAAAAAAATGACCATTAATCCTAACATATTGTTGCCCCTTTTTGACCCGAGCAGATACTGAAAGTTTGGGGGCCCTGGTGATGTTCCAGCTGGAAGCAGAAATTGATGGAGTCTGGTACTTAATTTGATGCAGTTTTGTTTATTTACACAGAATGTACAAAGTCCCATATCACTGAATGCAGAAGGAATCAAATAGTAGGAAACAGCTTCTTTTGTTCTCAGCACCAAGAGCAGTCTTTTCAACCTGCTCCTCTCATGCAAAAACCTCTCCTCAGGTTTCTTCCAGGGTCAGCTTCTGTGCTTTCAGCTGCTGCTTTAGGCTGTTTCCCAGTTTTCCTGTTCTGCCTCCCCCTCCCCGACACCTATCCTAAACAATACTCAGCCAAAAGCTCCAGGGCAGGTTCACACACTTGTGTTTTAGGTGGGGGCTTAACTCAGCCCATAAGGAGGTTCCGCCCAACTCATAACAACACCCCCCACCTCAGCTTTACTCATGGTCCTGATGAGGCCTAAAATGGTGGCAACCACTAACGCAACCCAGACAGAAAGGAAAAGAAATAGTTTCACAAATTTAAAGTGATACAAGCTACTGACATATATACAGTGTCTTTCTGTTAAGATGTTTTCATATCACCAACCCAAAAGAACTTTATTTCCACCCAAATCTCATTGGGGCTTTTCGCTCACTGGATTTCCATCCAGTGTGCTCCTGAGGTGCATCTAGTGTTTCTGTGGAATTTGCTGGCTGACTCAGACCCTGCCCATTTTGTTCTAATGGGGAATACACCTCTGTACCAACTTTTGCAGCCTCAACTTCCACAGATACATTCTCAGGCCATGTCTACATGTACAGTGCTGCAGTGGCACAGCTGCCCCGATACAGCTGGAGCACGTCTGGTGAAGACGCTTTATGCTGACAGAAGAGAACACCCCTGCAAGCAGTAGAAGCTATGTCGGTGGGAGAAGCTCTCCTGCTGACAGCGCTGTGCACACTAGTGCTTATATCGGTGTAACTGATGTTGCTCAGAGGGGTGGTTTATTCACACCCTGAGCGACATACGTTTTGCCGACATAGACGGCAGTGTAGACATAGCCTCAGATACAGGGGGCAGCCAAATTGAAATTCTGTCCCCCTGATATCTTTACAAATGGTCCTTATGGATAAGGTTGGGTTTAGTCCTGGGACCCCACTGTATCCTAGCCTTCATTTCTTTGTGTCAGTACTGTATAGGGTCCCTCCCAAGGTTTATCCAGTTTAGGGCTCCTATCATCTTTTGTCTAAGACTGTGGGATCAGTCCAGGCACCCTCTTTTAAAAGTTTCCCCATATGATCATACAGACTTTTCATTTTGTCAGAGGCTGGCCTCACATTTTCCCTAGCATTTCTTTTGTTTCAGTTTCTGCCATTGGCGGCCCCACATGAGAGCTCTCCTGCTGCAGGCCACAGCATGACACACACCTGCCTCAGTTTCCCTCCTTCAGAATCCCCAGGAATAGTCCACAAAGCCTTTCTGAGGGCAAACAGCCCTGGTGGGGTTCATTTATCACAAAAGTCCCACAACTTTTGTCCAAAATCTAGTCCTGGGGTAATTCTGCGCTAAAAAAATCTAAAATTCTGCACCAAAAAATCCAAAATTCTGCATATTTTGTCAAAATAATGCAATATAATCACACCAGTTTCACTTATTTTGGTAATTTATTTAAACTACACCTCTACCCCTATATAACGCTGTCCTCGGGAGCCAAAAAATCATACTGCGTTATAGGTGAAACCGCGTTATATCGAACTTGCTTTGATCCACTGGAGTGCGCAGTCCCGCCCCCCCGGAGCGCTGCTTTACTGCGTTATATCCAAATTTGTGTTATATCGGGTCACTGTATATCGGGGTAGAGGTGTACCACAAAGAAAAAAAACCACAACAACTGTTCAGCATTTTCTAAATACATGAAAGTTAAGTTACAAATACTTGGTAACCAATACCCTGCATTCCAGTTATAATCCTGGATTTTCATGTAAATTACATCACTTTTATTTTGGTGTTTTGTAAAGTAGAATGCCGCTTTAAATTGCTCAGACTTTCACACCTGAAAGTCATACAGTTTTGCTAATCATTATCCTGAATTTTTTTTTAAATGGATAAGTAAATTAGATCTTGAGCTGTCATCTAACCCCATTGTGCCTCTCTGGCACAGGGAAAAAAGCGAGAAAGCTCACAGACCTTCCTAGCTGAGGATTCTGTTACAGGCGAGTCTCATCTTATGCGCATTTAACATGCGCGAATTCAGCTTTGCGCGTTCAGCAAAACCAAAAAAAAAAAAAACCCAAAAAAAGAGAAAAATAACAATTTAAATACTGTACCTGTAGTACGGGCGATTCCGCCCGCCATTACACTCAATGTAATTTTGACTATACGCGATTTTCACTTTACGCGCTGACAGCGGAATGTAACCCCAGCGTAAGATGAGACTTGCCTGTACTGTCATTTACAATAAGGCTCCTTTACACCACCCTGGCAAGGTAAAGGAGCCTTAATTGACTAAGAATGGGAACAATTAACTAACAATGGGAACATTAGCAGCCTGCCTGCTTAGCTGTTACATTTCTGCTCGGTCTCAGGGACAGAGCCTGCTTCACACAGCCCTACGCCTCCAAGCCCGGGATGCAGCAACAACGAGCGAGAGGGACGGGGACAGAGTGAGTCTCTCACCCGTTCGCACACAGGCACGTGCCCAGCCCCAGCCCCTAGGTCTGTCCACAGATGCACGCACGCATGCCCAGCCTCCCCGCTCCCCCCCCGACTCACCCCGTAGTGATCTGCTCTCTGCTGCTGGCTGCTCACAGCAGACGTGCCCGAGCTGCCGGAGAAGGGGCATGTGTTCCCCACAGATTTCTTGGCTCCCCCATTTAGGGTGACCAGATGTCCCAATTTTATAGAGACAGTCCTGATTTTTGGGTCTTTTTCTTATATAGGCTCCTACTTACCCCCCCCCCCCCCCCCCCCCCTATTTTTCCCCCTTGCTGTATGGTCCCCTACCCCCATTTTTCTGCAGGGGAGCCAAGAAATCTGCAGAAGAGATGAATTCTGCATCCCTGCAGGGGAGCAGAGTTCCCCCAGGAGTAAAAATCCCCCAGCATAGTCCCACAAGTACACTCAACATACATCTCTGCCATCCCTCACCACATCCCAGCTTTCCAGCGCAGTCCTGGCTTCCCTCACCATGCCCTGGCTCTCCAACACAGTCCTCTCCTGTCCTTTTACCAGCATAGTCTCTGTAGCTCTTCTAGCTGGACTGCAACCGGCTCTTCCTGGGGGAACCTCCACAGCCTCTCTGCTGGGGCCATCCTTGCCAGGGGAGCATCCCTCACTCCCTCTGGCTCTCTCACAACTCCTCTGGATCCAGCTCTCCGGCCCTGGAGATGTCAGTAGGTAAGCTCCTCCACTGCTCCCCCGCCTTCAGCCCTTGGTTCCAGCTCCCCAGCTTAGCGCCACCAGGCAGCTCCCTCTAGATGCTCTCCTGCCGTCAGCCTTCTTCCAGGTCCCATAAAGTCTCATAGACAATTCCTCCCTCTTCCCAAGGAGGGCCAACACAAAGTTTTCTGCTCTCTACAGCTTTCCCCAGAGACCCTCACCAATCTCCTGATTGATTCTCACCAGGACTCTCTGAGTCTCCCTCTTACTGGCTCCCTCTTCTCTCTAGAACCCAGGTGCCTTGATCTTTTGGGTATGTCAACACAGCACTTTGGAGCAAGCATCATAAGAACAGCCATACTGGGTCAGACCAATGGTCCATCTACCCCAGTATCCTGTCTTCTGACAGTAGCCAATGCCAGATGTTTCAAATGAACAGAACAGGCATTCATTGAGTGATACATCCCCTGTTGTCCAGTCCCAGCTTCTGGAAGTCAAAGGTTTAGGGACACTCAGAGCATGGAGTTACATCCCTGACCATCTTGGCTAATAGTCATGGATAGGTCTATCCTCCATGAACTTATCTAATTCTTTTTTTAACCCAATTATAGTTGTGGCCTTCACAACATCCCCTGGCAATGAGTTCCACAGGTTGACTGTGCATTGTGTGAAGAAGTACTTCCTTTTGTTTGTTTTAAACCTGCTGTCTATTCATTTCATTGGGTGACCCCCTGCTTCTTGTGTTATGTGAAGGTAAATTACACTTTCTTATTCACTTTCTCCACGCCAGTCATGATTATATAGACCTCTATCATATGCCCCCTTAGTCGTCTCTTTTTCAAGCTGAACAGTCCCAGTCGTTTTAATCTCTCCTCATATGGAAGCTGTTCCATACCTTTAATAATTTTTGTTGCCCTTTTCTGTACCTTTCCCAATTCTAATATATCTATTTTGAGATGGGGGACCAGATCTGCATGCAGCATTCAAGATGTGGGCGTACCATGAATTTATATAGAGGCATTATGGTATTTTCTGTCTTGTTATCTATCCTTTTCCTAATGGTTCTTAACATCCGGTTCGCTTTTTTGACTGCCGCTGCACATTGGGCAGATGTTTTCAGAGAACTATCCACAATGACTCCAATTTCTTTCATCAATAGTAACAGCTAATTTAGATCCCATTATTTTGTATGTATAAAAAGATCAGCCTAGCGGGACTTGTGCTGGCTCTCTAAAAGTAGCATTATAGGCAGTGCTTTGAAGCTGCAGCTCGGGCTTTGAAGCCCACTTCCCTCCCTAGGCTTCAGAGCCCCAGCTCCAGCCTGAGTTGCAATTTCAGAGCACTGTCTGTACAACTATTTTTGGAGCGTGAGGGTGAACCCCACAAACTTGAATCTATTGACCCATGCTGGGAGACTCACTCCAAAATGCTGTGTAGACATGCCTTTATGGCCCCGGAGAGCTGATCCACCCTCTTAATTGGCCACTGGTTTTGGCACGGGGAGCTGGACCTGCTTCATTTACAGGGGCCAGCCACCTTGTGACAGTTTCAAATTGGCCAGCTTCAGCTTATCACAGACCATTCGTAAATGTGTTACTTCCTGCTCAAATGTTTTAGCATGTACCAGGATATCCTGTAGGCATAACTGCCAGGCTGAGCGGGGTATGTCATGTAACAGCCTCTCCATTACTCTCTCAAATGCATCTCGTGCATTGCACAAGCCAAAAGCCAGCACTTTAAATTACCACAAGCCTTGTCCTGCTGTAACAGTAGTTTTTATCTGTCTTTTGGATCCACTTCCACTTGCCAATACCCATTTCTAAGGCCTTGTCTACACTGGGGGGGGGAGCGCAAGAATCGATCTAAGTTAAGCAACTTCAGCTATGTGAATAACTCACTGCGGTGAGTCGACTGCTGCCGCTCCCCCATCGACTCCGCCTGCATCTCTCGCAGTGGTGGAGTACAGGAGTCGACGGGAGAGTGCTCGGGGGACGATTTATCGTGTCTAGACTAGACACGATAAATCAATCCCCGCTGGATCGATTGTGTAGACATACCCTAAGATCCAGTGTGGAAAACCAGACTGAACCTGCTACAGCAGCTAGGGTACCATCTATTTGTGATAACAGATAAGAATCCTTTAAACTGACTTCATTTGATTTTCTATAGTCCACACAGACTCTGGTGCTGCTGTCCTTTTTCTTAACCAGAACTATGGATGAGGCCCAAAGGCTGTTTGAAGGCTCAGTTATGCCTTCCAGAGACATTTCTTCAAGGATTTATTGTGCTTCTTTCATTTTTCCTATGGGTAGATAATGGGGTGGCTGTTTAATGGGTCAGTTCCCTCAGTATCAATCTTTTGTTTGACCAGGGCAGTAAAATCTATATCTTTGTTGGACTAGGAGAACAACTCCTGATTCCTAACCAGGAAGTCTCTTAGACTTAGTTCTGCTGTTCCCCATTTTAAGTGTACAGCACTGTGCTGGAACAAGTCCAACAGAAACTCTGGGAGCCTCTTCCCCCTTGTTGTTTTCTTCTATATCAGCATTTACCAGAACCACTGGCTGGCTTTGCAACTGCAGACCCTTTTTTCACTGTTTGCTCTTTGTCAGAAACATTCAGCAAACAAGCAGGGATCAGTTCTTGTTTCAGCTCCACAAGCGCTTTAGCAACTAAAGTTATGTCTACACTGCAACTAAAAACCCACAGTTGGCCTGTGCCAGCTGACTTGGGCTTGCGCTAAGGGGCCATTTAATTGAGATGTAGACTTCCAGCTTGGGCTGCAGCCTGAGCTCTGGGACCCTCCCACCTCTCAGATCCTAGAGCCCAGGCTCTAGCCCAAGCCCGAACATCTACACCACAATTAAACAGCCCTTTAGCCCAAGCTCCACAAGCCTGAGTGAGCTGGCACGGGCGAGCTGTGGTTTTTTAACTGCAGTGTAGACATATTCTCAGATTCCCCCAAGACCCTGGATCTCAGCACAGATTCCAAATACTCCCCATCTTTCTGTTGCTGGAAACCTTCCATAGCATGTAGCTGTTATAATGATTTCTGCCCCCAGAGGAAGGGCAGTTCATTCACTGTAAACCAATTACCTATAAACCATTTGTCTCACCCGGGCCATATCTTTAAAGGCAATTTCCATAGACTGAATTTGTAAGACACCTTTCCTGGCACTGATTACACATTATTAGCCATAATGAAATCTAAGCCAATTATTAGCTCATCCACTATTTCATCCACCCAGACCTCTTGCTCGAATTTTGAAAGTCCAGTTTTCCCCATTTTTGGACATGTGGCCTTGCCCGTGTCACTATCTCCGTTTCAGACCAATTAGGCAGGTCAGTTTGGGATCCCCTATTCCCTAACCTTTTTAGCAAGTCTGGTCTAATAACTGTTATATATGAGTTCATGTCAATTATCCCTATACACAGCACAGGTCTTATTACACACATAATAGCCAAACTCCCGTTATTGTTGTTTAACTGCCCAGATTTAAACATAAGCTGTGGGGCTCATCTTTGTACCCCCAAGCTTTGCCCCTTCAGTCTGATGTCCCTCCATTTCCCTAACTGGGAGAGAGGCTTTCACTAGGCACTTGCTACAGTGCATCTTGTCCTGTCTCAAATTTATAACAATCCTTCTTTTTGTGGTGAATGTTGTCACAGTACCAGCACTTTCCTTTCCTTTAATTTTTGCATTATTGCCAATTTTTCTTGTTTTACAAACCAATTTTATCATTGTTCCAATCACTCAATAGGGCTGTGGACAAGATTAGAATCCCCCTTTCATCATACATATTAGAAAAAGAGTTGTACTTACAGGACTCATGGTAGTCAGCTTCTCCGTCACTAGCAGCTGCTTCCTCTTATGAACTGCTGCAAGATTCAAGTCCTGTAGCAAATTGCACAGCCTCTCAGAATGTTTTTGGCCTCCTTTTACTGTTCTTGATCTGCAAGTCCAAGTCCAGCTGAGCATCTAGACATCGGTCCATTGCCCATCTATCCTGAAAGGCCTTGGTGGTATCTGGAGATGCTAGAAACACAAGTCTCTGCAGGTCCTCTGCTAGTTCAGGTGAGGCTTCTTCTTTCCTTCTCCTTCTAGCCCTTAACTGTGCCCAGGCCAGTTCAGATTGATGGCTAGCGCCAAACCACATGTCCAGGGCTAGTACCAGGTCTGAATATCTTAGTCTCTTTTCTGGTGGTAAGTTCTGCAGCACTATCAGAGCTGGGTCACCCCTTTGACCACTAGTAACCTCCCTTTCTGCCCATCTTCCAGCCATTGATTTGAGCTATAATGTTGAACTGAGCCAAATAAGCCTCCCAGGGAATTTTTCCTCAAAGATAGTGGGGTTTTGCATTGCTGGAGCTCAGAGAGCTTGACCTCTCCCCCTCTTGGCCTCTGTGGGTTACAAACAGGGTAGAAAACTGTTGTAAATGTCTGGTCTGACCCAGGCCTGTGTCTGATTCAATTCCTCATCCAGGTGGCTGCCTTCCATTGTGATCTGTGACCCTTTGATTTCCTTCTGGAGTTGAATTTTCAGCACCTTAAGTCCTTGGTGCAGCTCATCTCTGTTAGAATATTCCAAGCTGGCTAAAGCTTGCTTTTTCTCCACTATTTCATGGAAGAATCTCTGGTCTATGGCAGTCAGGTTTTTGGTTACCTCTTTGATCTATCTTGCCATTCCAGCCTGGAAGCTTTGCAGCTTGGCTTCCCAACCTGTCTGGATACTTTGTAGTAGTTGCTCCAAAAGAGATTTGACCTCCACCTGCAAGTCAATCCTCAGCCCTTTCTGGGAATCCTCCAGATGCTGCTTTAGTTCCTTTATGAAGCCTTTGAGTGCTGTTTTAAGTCTTGTTTTAATTCCCCTTGGCCATCTTTTATTTCTGCAAGCATTCCATCATTTGCTCCATCTTGATTCAGCAGGAGTACCAGCTCCCTATTTCTCTCCTTTTAAACTGGATCCCAATCCTCAGAGTACCAATGTTGCTCCTTTCTTATCCCAGGAGCTTGTCAAAGTTTTGGGGTTCTGGGGATGTTCCAGCTGAAAGTAGAAATTGATTAAGTCTGGTATTTTCTTTCATGTAGTTTTGTTTATTTACAACGAATATATAAAGTCCTGTGTCACTGAATGCAGAAGGAATCAAAGAGCAGAAACAGCTTCTTTTGTTCAACAGCACCAAGAGATCTCTTTTCAGTGTGCTTGCCTCATGCAATAACCTCTCCTCAGGTTGTTTCCAGGGTCAATCTCCATGCTTTCAGCTGCTCCTTTAGGTTTGGCTGTCTCTCTATGTCTTTCCCAGTTTTTCTGTTCTGCCTTCTCCCCTACACACACAACTACCAAAACAATACTCAGCCCAAAGATCCAGGGCAGGTTCACACACTCCTTTTATGTTAGGTGGGGATTTTAACTCAACCCATAACAAGGTTCCATCCAGCTGATAACAATATTTCTTCAAAAGTAGTCTAATCACAAGATCTCACTGAATGTTAACTGTATGGGGAATCTGAATATCTGTAATTAGGTTACTGATATCATTTGGGGCAGAAAGAACAGGAGTACTTGTGGCATATTAGAGACTAACAAATTTATTTGAGCATAAGCTTTCGTGGGCTACAGCCCACTTCATCGGATGCATAGAAAGGAACATATAGTGAGGAGATATATATACATACAGAGAAAATGAAAAGGGAGTTGCCCAACCAATTCTAAGATGCTAATTAATTAAGATGAACTGTTGTCAGCAGGAGAAGTTTTCTTTCTCCTGCTGACAACAGTTCATCTTAATTAATTAGCCTCTTAGAGTTGGTTGGGCAACTCCCACCTTTTCATGTTCTCTGTATGTATATATATCTCCTCACTATATGTTCCTTTCTATGCGTCCGATGAAGTGGGCTGTAGCCCACGAAAGCTTATGCTCAAATAAATTTGTTAATCTCTAAGGTGCCACAAGTACTCCTGTTCTTTTTGCGGATACAGACTAACACGGCTGCTACTCTGAAATTTGGGACAGAGAAAAGGTTGAACAGAGGGTGCTAAATTTCTCAAAGAGCTCATTGTTAATTAACTCTAACTTGTAAAATAACTAATGGATTTACTTGTAAATTCTCAGAAAACTCACTCTGTTCCCAAAGAGTAATTGTTGTAAATTTGGGGAGAATTGCTTTAATTGCAAAATTCATCTCAATCTTAACTATGGAACCTCACCTGATGCTTCCTTAATGCCAGCTGAGTCCAGTAGATACTGTTCACAAGCTTACAGATTTCTCAACAGCACAGGACAGTAAAAGAGAGATATGGTAACAGGAGGTGTGGCAGCAAGAAATCATAGAATCATAGAAGTGTGGGACTGGAAGAGACCTCAATAGGTGATCTAGTCCAGTCACCTGCACTCAAGGCAGGACTAAGTAATAACTAGACCATTCCTGACATGTGTTTGTCTAACCTGTTCTTAAAAACCTCCAGTAATGGAGATTCCACAACCTTCCTAGGCAGTTTGTTCCTGTGCTTAATTACCGTGACAGGAAGTTTTTTCCCAATGTTTTCATAGAATCATAGAATATCAGGGTTGGAAGGGACCTAGTCCAACCCCCTGCTCAAAGCAGGACCAGTCCCCAACTAAATCCCCAAATCCCTAAATGGCCCCTCAAGGATTGAACTCACAACCCTGAGTTTAGCAGGCCAAAAAACCTCCCTTGCTGCAATTTAAGCCCATTGTTTCTGGGCCTATTCTCCTTGTAACAACCTTTTATGTACTTGAAAACTGTTACCAGGTCCCCTCTCAGTTTTCTCTTCTCCAGACTAAACTAACCCAATTTTTTCAATCTTCCCTCACAGGTCATGTTTTCTAGATCTTTAATTATTTTTGTTGCTGTCCTCTGGACTTTCTCCAATTTGTTCACATCTTTCCTGAAATGTAGCACCCAGAACTGGACACAATACTCCAGTTGAGGCCTGGAGTAGAGTGGAAGAATTACTTCTCATGTCTTGCTTATAACACTCCTGCTAATACATCCCAGAATGATTTTTGCTTTTTTTGCAACAGTGTTACACTGTTGACTTATATTTAGCTTGTAATTCACTATGATCCCCAAATCCCTTTCCGCCGTACTCCTTCCTAGGCAGTCATTTCCCATTTTGTATGTGTGCAACTGATTGTTCCTTCCTAAGTGGAGTACTTTGCATTTGTCCTTATTGAATTTCATCCTATTTACTTCAGATCATTTCTCCAGTTTGTCCAGATCATTTTGAATTTTAATCCTAGCCTCCAAAACACTTGCAACCCCTCCCAGCTTGGTGTCATCTGCAAACTTTATAAATGTACTCTCTATGCCATTATCTGTCATGTGCAGAGGTATGGCAGTATGCAGAATGGTGGCAGGAGGCATGACAGGAGAATGCTGCCATAGGAGGCACAGCATTAAGAAGTATGGCAGTAAGAACGACAGCAGCGGGATTGGCAGAAAGAGATGGAATCAGGTAGAATTGTAGTAGGGCATCACAAACAAATCCTCCATGTCTCTCTCCTATTGTCATGCTTCCAGCCATCATGTCTCCTGCTGCCATGCTCCCTGGTATAATGTTTCTTCTTCTTGCCTTCTGATGCAGCATTAGTGACAAAAGTACATTTGGGGCAGACACTTTTCATAAAGGGTTGTGGCAGTGTGGGATCAGGCAGTGAAGGTAGGTGGATAGGCGGTAGTAACTGGACATGTGAGAAAGAGCCTGAAATCTATGGTCCTTGGAATTCTTGGCAAATCTCTTTGTAATTTCACCTAAAAGTTCCAGCTTTGTAGTGAAAGGTGGGGTTTATCTACTTTACCTTCCAGATTGGAGGGCAGCAATCGATCCAGCGGGGGACGATTTATCGTGGCTAGTATAGACGCGATAAATCGACCGCTGAGCACTCTCCCGTCGACTCCGGTACTTCACCAGAACGAGAAGCGCAAGCAGAGTCAAAGAGAATGCCAGCTGTCAACTTACCGCAGTGAAGACACCGCGGTAAGTAGATTTAAGTACGTCGACTTCGGTAGCTGAAGTTGCATATTAGATCGACCCCGCGTGGTAGTGTAGACAAGCCCGTAGTGATGAGTAAAGCTCAGAGGTTTGGTCTGAAGAAGTTCCCAGCAGTTGCTTATCCAAATTATCTGCATTAGAATGTGTGAGATGAAATTAAGAAGGGGGGAAATTAGGCCATATTTTCCCTACAAATGGCTGGAAAGACAAGCTGGTTTTGCTCATGTCTGAAGTACATGACTCTGTGGTTCTTTGAGCTACATAATTGGGTTGCAAATCTCAGGGTGGTTTTTGCTATGGTACTGAGTTCCTTCTGCTTCCTGCCACGCCCCAGGCTTCAAGAGCTGTCAACAACCTCCATCAAACAGAATAAGAAACTTCACCAAATTTTTCTACCTTCAGGAAAGGTTGTGTTGGTTTCAGTCCAAGGGATGGGGGAATGCTTTTTTGTTTTAGACAAACCAGTGTATGGATCAGTACAAAAAATCCTTATGTAAGTTCAGCGAGCCTGTTTACACAGCATACACAGAACAATGGCATTTTTCCTTTTCTAATAGCTACTTGAATATATAGCACTTGTGTGTGGGTGATAACCATGAGGCAGATTTCAGAACTATGGGATAAACTGCAGAGCCATGCATGTTTAACTACCTCACCTGCTCATTGATCCATCTCCCCAGGACTTATTCTAATACGGTATTACAAAGCCCTGAGCAGCTTCAGGCAGCCGTCACTTTAAAATGTATATCAACCTGCTGTCGAGTGATGCTTCCCCCTTTAGTCCCCAAACACAGAATTCTCATCTCCCCCAGCCCTGTAAAAAAAAAAAAAAAAAAATCACCCTGGCACAAGGCCCAGGATGGGTCATATTCAGTCCTGCAGGTAGAAGCTTTATACCATTGGAAAGGGATCATACATTGGGAAGTTACCTACAATCATTTTTCTAGATCTAAAAATATAATTGCCAGATTCTCCATTATGATCAGGCACCTTTGAGTTGCACAGGCAGCACAACAGAGCTGGCGTCTCACTGTGTTTCACCAGAGGGGTGGCACCCCTCTGGCATAAAGCCAGCAGAAGTCAGCTTCTGTGCCAACTGCCCCACCCCACTGCAGCACATGGGGCGAGGTGGACAGAGTGGGGCTCCTCATGCCGTTGACCCACAGTGGAGGGATACAAAAAATAGTCCCAAGACAAATTCATACCTTAAAATATTTCTAAAATAGATGCAGCATGCACACAATACAGTGCAGTAAAGGTTAGGGGCACTCATTTGCAATCACCACTCTCATCCCACACTCAGCCTAATAAACCCTTTACCCCACACCCTACCATCCTGCATTCTCTCAGCAAATAGTTCTTCTGATACTTCCACAGTGAACAAGTGCAACTGGAGGCAATCAAAGGTACGCACACAAACATGGGATCGACACCGTTAGCACCCTGCCTTACTGACAGCTCCCTTTCCATTGTATTTATTGTACAGGATTCAAAGCAAATGATGTTAGTAAAATTATAATTGTGCAGATTAAGAGAGCTAGCTACACCACAGCACTGTGTCAATAATTTATTACATTTTATGCTGTTACTGAGTAATTTTACTACGAGCACTTGAAAACAGCTTGAACCTTATACAGAGTAATACAACTTGCAACATACCAGTGGATAGGGTGAATAGTTAAGAAAGAGATGAAGCTTGGAACAAAACATACATTGAAACAAATATGCTTCCGCATTTATCTAGCTCCATGTACAATCGAATACTAAATCAACATATTATATTTAATTATTTTTTTTCATATACACATCATTTTAAGAGCTAATTGGAAAAGTTCATCTTACAGTGTAACTATTTACACCAAACTCTGAGTGTTTAGGGACATTACTTTCTCTTACAGACATTAGTATTCTCTTCACACATTTCCTAATGGACATGGTGAGGAAGATATTGGAAGTGGGACTCAGACTTGTCTTAAGAACAACATTTAAAGGAACAGTAATGTTTTTTAAGAGGTGTATATGCTGCTTATTGACTTTACATTTAACAATATCCTTAGGGATTAAAACAGCAGAGCTTTTTGTGGTATGGAATTTTAATTTCCTTGGAAGTGATCTTTAGTGAGAACAATTCTCTTATGATTACGGAATTCTTTACTCAAAGCCCCATTCTGGGCTAACTTTGGAGTGTGACAGTATTGAACTACTGCTAAAATGTGTCTACCACTAAGAGACATACAGACACAGTCAGGGCCGTAGCAACAAAGAACGTGGCCCCCTCCGAACGGTGGCCCCCTCCGAACATATGTCTGGGCGGGGCCCCTTACAATGCAGAAACTGGAATGCGGTATTTATTTTGCCACTTTTAGGGGCCCCCTTCCTTGCGGGGCCCCCTCCGGTCGGAGGGTACGGAGGGCGCTCGCTACGCCTCTGGACACAGTGAGATTTTAGCAGATTGTTTCTTATTACCATTGTTGTAAACATACTTGTGCTAGGGCTAAAAGGATTAGTTACTCTTGTTTGAGAAGAGGTTCTTGTCAATTTTTGTAAGTATCTTTGTTAATGTATTAATGTGAGGGATTGTGCTGCTACCTACAACCACATGACTCCACTACCATGTCTTCATATTGTTTGTAGACCACGTTATTTGCAGAGTCTATAAAGAGAATGCTAATAGGACTCAGTCTGGTTGGAACACAGCAAGTTGGAGGAGTAGATTCTGGGTCCATTGAGTTCATTAACGTTTGGATAACTGCGTGATTGGTGGGTTCTAAGTGAGATCGAAGAGGAAATTCACAAAGCCCTTCACAGTGATAAGCTTCATATTCCAGAGGGGCTATTATCCAGTCATCCCAGCCCATATCCTTAAAATTCACATGGAGAGCTTTTTTACTACACCTTGCCTTCAGGTTCTTGTTGGGCCTCTTCCCCTGCCTCGTTGCTAGAGGAGCCCTTCTCTTCCTCCGCTGATTGAATAAGTATTCATAAACAGTTTTGTCATCTTGACCTGATCTCGCCTTGATTTCATTGAAAAACAGGTCCCTTTTTTTTGTCCTCCCAAATACCAAGAAGAGAGCCTTTTCATTGACCTGCCTCCCTGTTCTATTCAATCCCATACTCCTTAGATCAATAGCTCTCCCCCTATCAAAAGCTTCGAGTTCGAAACACAAGTTAACGGAGTTTTTAAAATTCCTAAAAAGTTTCCAAATGTCAAATACTTCCCATTTTGGTGTATCTGCAATGCTGACAGTGCGAGAGTCCAGGAGAGTTGCTGCTTGTCTGTTTGTGGGGCAACTGAACAATTTCACTTGGGAAGTTTTCCCAGGAGAATGAGGCTTCCAGGTCTCAGAGGGCTTTTTCCTTAATATCCGCAGCTCTGCCCCCAACAAACCATCTTTTTCTAATGCACTGATGTCAAAAACATATTTTTGTTTTCTTATGGCTGGAGCTCGGTCATCTAAAACAAAACAAAAACCACACACACTTTTAAGTTTATTGTAAACAAGAATGAGTATTAGCTCTAAAATTCCTCCTGTTACTTCTGAAGTTTGCTCAGAAACTCACAAGGTCACTCGCTATTAGCCCACAGTCTTGGAAGTCATAATAAAGAGCCTTTTAATCAATACGGACGCAGTCATAAAAATCTGCTCTGAGCTGAGACTCGGAGGAGCTTAATGACTCAGTAGTGAAATGGCATTCTGAACTCTTCTTGTTTCAGCCAAAGAAATGTCATCTCACCTGTGTGTGTTTTCTGGCCCCAAAGTATCAATTAGCCAACTGGCAGAGATTCCTCCTTCAAGTGTGAGCCTTCACAGTACATAGCCACCACTTACATTCTTGAAATAGGACTGAAGTGGGGCTTAAGTGGTCCCTGGACCTCATGCTGGCCCCCTGTACAGAGGTGAGTTTCACCAATAGACAGTACAATGGTTAATTTGTCCTTTAAAACCCAAATCCTCCAGGAACTGCCAGGCACCAGGACAACTGCTTTATTAACTACACAAGGCTCACAACTTATTCTGACGGAGCAAAAAATATAACCCCCAGAACCACTGCCTGGTAAGGTTCATAAGAAGCATTATTAAGAAACATGGCTATTTAAATTCAGCATGTTACATTGACATTGCCTTCCAAAGGAGAATCAAGTATTTCATCTGGAATGCAGCTCTGCTGAACAGCATTCCATTTCTCTACAGCAGCCAAATTGTGATCATTAAATGCCTTCTGTGTCCCCATTTTAGACTGGATTGTCAGGTGACAGCCTCATCATTGCTCCCTCATCCATAGCATTCCCTGGAGCTGCTCTCCATGGGCACCATCAATGCTCACTGAAATCCCTGAAAAAATGCATCCTAACATCACGGAGAGCAGCATTAGGCTCCAATTGCCCTACTTGAGCAGTCAGGTGAACACCTGATCTGTGACACTGTCCATCTCACCAATAAGAAGCTACGCGATGAACAGGAAATGAAGCATGTTCATTTATTGGAGGAAGGGGTGCACTAGGCTAGCTCAATTTTCTCAAAATTTTCCACAATCAGAAACTCATGCCACAGAGTTTCAGGTCTCCCCTTGACGAGGCCAGCATTTTCACAAAGAAGCTCTTTGTTTTGCTCCTGGAAAAGCACAGAAATAGCACTGTCTTTACAGCGCCATATGCCTGTAGACATATGACTAACAAGAAATAAAATGGTATTTTACCAACTACTGTAGTTTAAGTATGAAAAAAGCTTCCGAGTCATATTTTCAAAGGTGTTTAGGCACCTAAACATGCAGATAGGCAGTCAGTGGGTTTTCAGAATCACCTAGGCATCTAACAGCCATTCATTTCAATAGGAGTTAGGTGCCCCAGTGCTTTTGAAAATCCCATTAGGCACCGATCTGCATCTTCAGGCATCAAAAAGCCTTTGAAAATATGTCCCTAAATGTTTTGCTTAACTAGCGTACAAATACTATGTCCTGCTGCCAGAAGAATCTTCTAAGCTTAAACTGAAAAGACAAAAACTGCCTATAAGTTACATGATTCTGATTACATTCGAATCAGTCAAGCTATTTTTAATGAGCATTATTTTTCAATTAACAATACATGCAGACATGCATCACACACATACCAATGTCACGCACACACACTCACACTCACAAATGCTGTAGCTCCTTTCTTACCTTGTCCTTTATCTATAAAGCTTGTTATTGTATTGGCAAGTCCAGTCTCCAGTTTTACACTTCCATTAATGCCTTTTCTTTCTGCATCCGAGAGAGTCCTGTAGAGGGAGAGCATGTATTCATGTGGCGTTATAGGGGGGTGTTTGAAAGTCTCTTTAGGTTCCCTTTGTGTTACAGGCTCTTTAGTCTTTTTGGTTTTGTAAGAACTGGCATCAGTATTGCCTGTGCCAGTTTTTCTGAGCGAGGCTTTGCTGCCAAGGTTCTGAACCTTTGGGGTCACTGTCCTTACTCCAGATTGTCTGTTTGGGGACTGCCCTACCTTTGTGTCTGTGGTTCCTTCTCTAGAGAGACTCTTCTTTGGTTCATTATTCTTTGCCAAGAGAGCTGCTGCTTGAACAGTATTGCTTTTAGCTCTCGTCTTTAAGGTCCCAGCACTATATCCATGGTTTCCAGTCCTAAAGGTACCTGCCCTTGGCGAGGGATTTGTCTCTTTTCCTTCTGCTTTTAACAATCCTAACTTGGATCCTGGATTACTCTGACCTGCTTCGGAATTACTCAACACTACAGAAACTAGAACCAGGTAAAACCAAGTCAAGTGCCAAAGCAATAAAGTGAGAAAGTGCAAGATTTTCATCCTCTGGTCTTCCTTTGAATGCCACTAAAGAAAAAATCAGAAAAGGTTCCTCCAGTTTGGCATAAGAAAACATGAAAGAAATTAAAAACTGAAGTCAGCAGGAATAGTTTTCTTTTAAGCTTAAAACACTTTAAATCTGTTTGTTTAACATTTGTATCCAGTCCCATAGTGGAAATGCTCATTTATTCAGATCTAATCTTCTCCTGGCCTCAGTTAGCAGCTAAAAAGAACTTGTTCTTGAAAAGAGAAGGTTTACCACCCCTTTTTCTTCTGTAAAACTGACTGAAAGCTTGAAGGAGTCTTGTTTAAATCTGAAGGGTTTTTTTTCCAAGAAGGAAGAATGGCGTAATGCTGCCTCTGTGTTACAAGTTTCTTTTTCTTTCTTTCTTTTTTTTTTTTTTTAAGTTTTGAATCCTTTCCAGTGAAAATATTTCACACACAGAGACCTGCAGGTGCTTAGAAATTTTTTACAAACCTGAACTCAGGAATTGGAAACGGAATTCCAACAAAAACCTATTTAATTACTCTCTGATGTCATGCTGTCTAAACTAATTTAACTGCGATATATTTCTTTAAAAAAAATCTTCTTTACCCTTTCCATTAGCATGAGTCATACTCTGCTTCATTGAAACAACTCTGTACGATCAAAACTCCAGAGGATGCCTTTTAAAGTGGCAATACGACCTTTACATTAGCCTTAGATGAACTTCACATTTAAACAGAACAAAGTACAAACTAACAGTATGAATCTTGTACAGAATCTATTGGAATAAATACATTCAAATATCTTATGATTCATAAGACATATTTCAAACAGTTCTGGACTTGGAATCTTTTCCTGATAATTGCAACAGTGAAGTCGCTTTTTCGTTTGGTAACTGAAGGACTTTGCTAACAACGTCATATGCATCCATTCACACAATGAACATATTTTGAAGCCATTTATTGTTACACTTTTAGAAAATAAAGTTAATTTCAGTTTGATGCAAACACTTGAACAAATGAACTGAAGCCTCATGAAATACAGAGGGAATGTTTCCCTGTTTTGTAGACAGCATTTTCATGCCTCTCCAGATTTCCCCATTTCTGTAATGTTCCCTGACTGTAGAGCTTACCTATCAGTTCTGATTCTGTCCAGAATTAAGCAGCAGTGTCCCCTGCAGGAAAATAGAGTTTCTGTCAACCTAAGGCACTGAGGGAGCCAGAGAGACATGATTCTAAAACTCCCAGTCACAGGCTTGGTTTACACTAGCAAGTTATGCTGGTATAACTAAATCGCTCAGGGGTGTGGAAAAACCCCTGAGCCACATAGTTATACTGACCTAACCTCCAGTGTAGACAGGGCTATTTTGATGGAAGAAGCCCTCCTGTTGGCGTAGGTAGCTGTGACACCCTGTACCTTGGGGGAAACACCCTGCACCCCCATGTTCATCCTTATAATATGATTGTGTGGTATCCAATGCAAAGTTTGTCATGTCGGGTGTCTTCGAAGGCTCATGATGCACTGAGCATTGTTGTTATAGTAATGTTATAGGTTGTAATTTCATGTATATAGTTATGAGGATGAAAATGTGTCCTCATGGCTTAAAACAAGCCCAGGCAAAACTCTCCAGTTCATACCTCATCAGGGCATGTATGGGACAAACCCAGCCCAGCCTCACAGGAACAAAGGACACTGGCCTAGGCAGCAACAAAGGATCTGTTGGACTCTCGAGTGAGTCACCCCCCCTTCCCTTGGCCAGTTTGGGACTGCGATGAGGTAATGCTCACCTGACCCTGAGGGGGGGAGGGGCAAAGCCAAAAGGGAAGAAAGAACATGATAAAAGGGAGAGACGTTTGCCATGTTCTTCCTCTCTCTTCCACCTACATCTACAGACACCACCACCAAGCGACTGAAGCGCTGATCAAAGGGGAGAGCCTGGCTGAAGGGCGGGCAACCAGCCAGCCTGTGGTGAGAAGCATCAAAGTTTGTAAGGGCACTGAAAGTGTTAAGATCAGCTTAGAATGCGTTTTGCTTTTATTTCATTTGATCAAATCTGCCTTGTTGTGCTTTGACTTATAATCACTTAAAATCTATCTTTTGTAGTTAATAAATTTGTTTGTTTATTCTACCTGAAGCAGTGCGTTTGGTTTGAAGTGTGTCAGAGACTCCCCTTGGGATAACAAGCCTGGTACATATCAATTTCTTTGTTAAATTGACAAACTCATATAACCTTGCAGCGTCCAGCAGGCATAACTGGACACTGCAAGACGGAGGTTCCTAGGGTTGTGTCTGGGACCGGAGATATTGGTTAGTGTCATTCCGTTGCATAATCCAAGCAGCTTACATGCCAGGGGCTGTGCGTGAACCGCCCAGGAGTGGGGGTTCTCACAGCGGAGCAGGGTAAGGCTGGCCCCCAGAGTCAGGGATTGGAGTGACCTAGCAGATCACTAGTCCAGATAACACCAGGGGAACATCACAGTGGCGCAGCGAGCAGGGTGTATGTACAGCTTGTTACCCCAAGTGGAGTTCACACTTTAAGCACTGATATTTGTGATTTTAAGTGAGTCTTAAGTGCAGTGGCTAAGGACAGTTAGGAGGAGGTCACAGTTTTGTTATTTTCTGTTTGTTTATTTTGGGTGAGGGAAATAAGCACAAGAAAGCAGAAAAATGACTACCAGTGAAGCAGCTACAAAATTAGAGCTGGCCAGATTGGAAGCGGCAGAGAAGGCAAAGGACCGCAAGTTTCAAATGGGGCAGGCAGAAATGAGGCCCAAAGAAGAGGAGGCTGCACACAGAAGGGCTATGGAAGAAAGAAAAAGAGAGAGAGAGAGAAAACACCAGCAGGACTTGCTAGAGAAGCAGAACCAGAGGCCCTCGACCCAACGACTCCCATCACTCCAAAACCCACAAATGGGAACACTTATGTCCTGCATACAGCGAGGAGGACGATATTGCTGAATATCTGACTACCTTTGAACGGCTGTGTGTAATACATGAAATCCCTGATAAGAGAGTTCCTGTTTTGCGAAGTTTCAGATTACCCCTGAAACATATAGGGTTAAATTTAGGAATCTTAAGAGGGATATTGGCGTGAGTAATGGGGAATATGTAAACAAAATGAAAGATTTGTTGGGAAAATGGGTGAGGAGTAAAGAGGTGGCAAGTTTTGAAGTAATGCTTGATCTTGTTGCTCAAGAGCATTTCCTAAGCGTATGTAAGGCTGATGTAAAGCAGTGTCTATGGGATAAAGATGTAAAGACTGGATGTGTCGCTGGGGGGGTGGGGGGGGAGGTTAGGGAAAGGTTCTCCCCCCGCCCCCCCGACTCACCAGTGGCGGGAAGCGGAGCCCCGTGGCTGGGAGCTGGCGGAGTAGAGCTGGCTGGGGCCGTGTCTCTCCGCTTCCCGCCGCGGGGGGGGTGTCCTTTCCCCAACCTCCCCGGCCCCCGCACTCACCAGCGGCTGGGAGCTGGCAGAGTACAGCTGGCTGGGGCCGTGTCTCTCCGCTTCCCACCGCTGCCAGTGAGTGCAGGGGGGGATCCCTTCTCCCAAGCCCCCTTCCCTGAGCGACATGGCTGGGGCTTGGGCGAGGGAAGCAGAGTGGGCTGCTCCCGGCCCCCCCGCTAATCCCCCGGGCCACTCTGGGCCCGCAAAAGTGCCCCCCCACAGCTCCTGCCTCCCAGACCCTGTGGGGAGGGAGGCCTGGGGGGCTGCGTAGGGCACCCAAATGGCTAGGGACAGCCCTGACGGTACCCCAATCCAGGTCCCAGTTTTTCAGGATGTTATTTCTGATAAGTTTTTGGAAAGTAACGGTCTCTCTTTACATCAAGATACAACTCCAACGCCTGGGACAGCAGAAGAGTTGAGACCAGGAAATTGCCAGGTGGTAGTTTGTGAGAACACAAATGACCCAACTGACAGAGAAGGGGTGTTTTCCCCCAGGCTGGTGAGAGACAGGAAGCAGTTATGGAAAAGCAGCTGGGAAAATGTGCATCTGATTAAAGGGTAAACACACCTAGCCCAGAGAGCACAGGTCACAGCCCTCTAGGGGGCAGGGAAGGACTCAGTGCTGGGAGGGGGAAACACCAGGTAACCCCAAAAGGGGAGCTGGATTTTCTGCATATGTACAGTCCTGGGGTTGGGAGACCGCTCCCCAAAGGGCCAGCTGATGTGTAGGATCCCCCTGGACCCTTATCTTGCCAGACCCTGAGATACCAAAATTCCAGAAACATGATTAAATTAAGAGCCCACACAGAGGGGAACACTGGAGGGAAAGAAAAGCCAGTGACTGATTACATGGGGGAGTGTCAAAGGACACCATGGGTAATGAACAAACTAACTTCAAACTACACTATTTGAACAGAGGACGTGGTATCATAAAGATACTTGTAAACACACATCTGTGATAAAATTTTTGGTATTAATGTTAAGTTTTGGGGATAAGAATTTTGACACGGACGTTAAACCTTATGATAATGCTACTTTTCAATTAATACCTGTAAAGAGACTTAAAGCTTACTACAGCGGAGAAACCATAACAAACCTAGTTTGCTGGGTGAGGGGGAAACTGAGGCACGCTGCCTCATGGCCTTAATGGCTGGATGCCAAGAGAACTATAACACAAACTGCCTTTGAAATACTCAGTGACTAACCCTCTTGCAGTAAACTAAGGGCGCAGGTGTGACGCCCTGTATCTTGGGGGAACACCCTGCACCCACCACATTCATCTTAAACCCAGAAGGGCCACTTCTGGATAACAGTGGCTAAGGGACACTGTAAAAAAAAGAACTATAGAGCATGCACCAACTGGGGGTAATTGAGTTATCCCACAGTGAACGGTCTGGTCAAATCATGCTGCTCCCAAAACCAGACTACAGTATTCAGTTTTGTATTGACTACCGCAAAGAAAACAGAGTATCTGAATTTGATATGTACCCTATGCCTAGGATTGATGAGATACTAGATCAGGGGTTCTCAGCCTTTTTCTTTCTGAAGCCCCCCCAAACATGCTATAAAAACTCCATGGCCCACCTGTGCCACAACTGTTTTTCTGCATATAAAAGCATAGTTGCTGGAACTGGGGGTGCAGCTGCACCCCCTGGCTTGAAGTTTTTTCCATCATGTACAGGGTTTACAGTTTGGTTCAATGGCTCTCAGCACCCCCACTGTACAAATTGTTCCAGCACCCCGTATAAAAGCCAGGGCCAGCACTGGGGGCAGAAAGCAGGGCAATTGCCTCAGGCCCCACGCTAGAGGGGTCCCGCGAAACTAAGTTGTTCAGTCTTCGGCTTCAGTCCCAGGTGGCAGGGCTCGGGGCGGCGGGGCTTCGGCTTTCTGACCTGGGCTGGGCTCTAGTGAGTCTAATGCCAGCCCTGCTTGGCGGACCCCCTGAAACCTGCTTGGGGGCCTCCCAGGGGGCCTCGGACATCTGGTTGAGAACTCCTGTGCTAGATGGACTGGGGAAGGCCCAATCCATAACAATGTTGGACCTTACTAAGGACTAAGGATTATTGGCAAATCCTCTTACCTCCAGAGTCCAGGG
This sequence comes from Terrapene triunguis, assembly GCF_002925995.2. Classification (NCBI taxonomy): domain Eukaryota; kingdom Metazoa; phylum Chordata; order Testudines; family Emydidae; genus Terrapene; species Terrapene triunguis. The sequence goes on from NW_020664584.1 coordinate 12,686,273, forward strand.
AGTTGACTGCATTTGCCACACCTTATGGCCTCTATCAATCCCAGCAACATTTTAAAGACTTATGGGTCAGATATTCCTACCCCACTCGGGCCTACCTGGATGATGATGTGATTTATACACATACCTGGGCAGAGCATCTCCAGGGGGTCAGAGCAGTATTCCAATCCCTCAGGGAAGCAGGCCTCACCACCAACCCTGCCAAATGATGTATTGGATGTGCAGAGACAAAATACCTGGGAGACACTCTGGGGAACGGAGAAACAAGCCGCTGTTAGACAAGGTAGACTCGCCAGTCCCCACCACTAAGCAACAAGTGAAATCTTTGTTGGAGCTGACTTGTTACTATTGGCAATTTATATCCCTGTTCTCCACACTCACAGCCACTTTAACAGACCTTCTGCACAACAAGACACCCCAAAAGGTGCACTAAATTCCCACATGTGGGTGCATTTGGGGAAATAAAGGGGATCTTTTGCAGCACACTAGTACTACATAGCCCAAACTTTACTAGGGATTTCATCCTGCAGATTGGTGTCTCTGGATGGGGGTTGGGGACAGTGAATTTGTAAGTGTCTGCTTTAATACATGGCTTGACTTTGGTTCACAGCCTTTCATTCAGGCCTCAGATCTTGCACAAGGCCCAGTGCTCCAGACTTTCTCTCACTACTATATTCCCCTGCTTTTTGTCTTTTTATGGGGAGGATGTTTACCCATCATTTCAGAAAAGCATAAGATGACCTGGGGGCCTAAACACTGTTTCTTGGCCATTTTGCTTTAACCATCCATGCATTCATGTCCCATGTGTTCAATGGTTTGCACATTCCCTCATACAACCTGTTGACAGGTTTTTTATTTCAATTGTTTTTAGGTTCATATCGTGGGCCTGGGTGTATGTTAGGTTCGGGACTTTAGCTGAGAAGTGTAGTTTTAGAGTTGTTCTGAAATACTGTGATAGCACTGTGAAACACACTGTAATAATGCCTATGTATCTGAGGGGTAAAACAGAACTTTGGAGTAGTGACATTACAAATAGGACCTTTATATATAAATCTTTTATAATTAGTTACTACACAGTACTGTCCATTCATATTATAGGTTACTCTTACTGCTGGTTGTCACCATTTGGGATACACCAGTAGTTGATGCTGATTAATTGTTTTTGTAGATGCTGTTTTTCAGATATATTGGTTACTGTCCATTCAGCAGGTTATCAGATATTGCTGTCAGAATTCAATATTGGTAATCTGACTGAACAAACTTGTTTTGAATAACATGTGCCTTAGTTAGGATGCAGTGTCACTGATTGGCAGCATGCCTCAGTGGGTCACAGCTGAGGATGCCAAACTCAGGACAAACTGCTGAGAAAAAGGGCAGACACACCCCAGACTGGTGGTTATTCTACCATCAGGTACACTAAACCAGCAACAAAAGCAAACATCTGTCTCACCACACTGATTAACAAGAAATCCAAACAACAGTCCCCTTAGCCATCCCAGCCCTTGTTTCACCACCCAGACACTAGACTTAATGATGAGCGGTTATTTAAAACCAATTTCATCAAACAAAGGGTCCTTCTAATCCCAAGAGATCAGTCATATAGCCAGATCAATATATAACTCAGATCTTACCCAATAATCACACTGTTGCCAATCCTTTAGTATCTAATATCTAAAGGTTTATTTATAAGAGAAAAGAAAGAGGCGAGAGTTAAAATGGTTAAGGAAGTTATATACATACAATAATTGCAACGTTCTTGAATTAGGTTTGTAGAGGTGATGTTACAGACTGCTGCCTTGCAAAGTCTCTGGTAACTTCCAAAAGATTGGAAGGTCCTCAGACCACTGATTGGAATGCTCCTTTTAGTGTAAGTCCATAGTCCAGAGATTAGAGCAGGAAAAAGGCAAAATGGAGATGCTTCCAGGGTCTTTTTATGTCTTCTCCCTTAAGTCTTAGTTTGTAGGAAATTACAGGCACAAGACAGAGTCCAGGGTCACATGAGCAAGTCACATGCCCTTGCGTGCTTTGATGACTCATAGGAGCAGCCATTACCCATATTCTGGCTAAAGCCATATTCACAGGAAGGCTCACCAGGTGGGGATGAGCTTCTTCTATGGCCCATTGTGTTCTTTAATGGGCCACCAACTTGAATGGTCCATTCACAATGTGCGGGTTAGACTGGATGTAAATTACTTTGTGGGTGTTACCCTAGGAGCAAACACATTTGAAATATTGGTACATAGTCAATATGCATAACTTTAGATACAAAGATGATACATGCATACAAACAGAATCATCATATTTGATAGATTGTAACTTTTCCATTGATACCTTACATGACATACTTCCTACAGGATTTGTTGCAATTTTCTAACAGAGGCAATATTAATGATATACATAGACTCATAGACTCATAGACTCATAGACTTTAAGGTCAGAAGGGACCAATATGGTCATCTAGTCTGACCTCCCGCATTATGCAGGCCACAAAAGCTGACCCCCCCACTTTCCCTTAACTCTGCTGTTGAAGTCTCCAGATCGTGATCTAAAGACTTCAAGTTGCAGAGAATCTTCCAGCTTGCGACCCCTGCCCTATGCTGCGGAGGAAGGCGAAAAACCTCCAGGGCCACTGCCAATCTACCCTGGAGGAAAATTCCTTCCCGACCCCAAATATGGTGATCAGCAGAACCCCGAGCATACAGGCAAGATTCTCTAGCCAGACCCTCATTTTACCAGCTCGTATTTCAACCATACAGCATCACACTGACCTCAAATTATAACTGGCACTAACAAAAAATTGTCTATACAAATGCAGATTATGTACAGCAGTGCTATGCTGAGTTGATCAGACTTAAATGTAAGGGAGTTGGATGCAGGGTACATTACAATTTCAAATTTACACAGAAACCTTTTTCCTTTATATTGTATACAGTTTATTTTACAATATATTGCATTTACTATATATTGTGGGCATGGTGGCACATGCCTGTAATCCCAGCTACTTGGGAGGCTAAAGCTGGTAGATTGCTTAAGCTCAGGGGTTCTAGGCTGCTGTGTGATATGCAGATGAGCTGTCTGGTGCCGCTGACAGCCTGGCCATCCGGTTGCTGAAGGACTGGTTAGAAAACACAAACAGCATATTGTGATTGGCATGGCCTCAGTGAGGGCTGATGGACCAGTCAATCAAGGTGACTGTTGCATTACACATGCTTGGCTTGGTTTCTTTGCAGGAACCAATGCCTGTGCAGTATGTGCTGATCACACACTGACCATGGTTTGAATTTTTTAAAAATATTTTTAAATTTTATTTGTTATTTAGTTTATAGTAAATAGTTTTTGGGTGTTTTTTCTTTTCTTTTAGTTGGCTTGGGCATTTTGCTTTTTAGCCCGCTGACCTATTTACTTATCTTCTTTAGCACATTTTGTTTTTAACCTAATAATTTTTTTCTAATTCTATTTTTTGAAAAAATTAGGCCTCCATTCATGTGTTAATTACTTATGTAAGGCCAGGCCTCAGCTTTTTTCTGCTTTTTTAGTAGCATTTGTTTTATTTGCATAATATTTTTGTTTTTTTGCACTTTTTTTTGTTTGTTTGTTTGTTTGTTTGTTTATTACCCAGCAGCACAGTTTCAAGATAACAGTGGTAGTAATTATTCAAACCACCATTAATATTAGGCTTAAAGCAGTGGTTCTCAATACTTCCAGACTACTGTACCCCTTTCAGGAGTCTGATTTTAGTCCTGGACGGTGGGGCTCAGACTTTGACTTCAGCATGTATCTTAGCTTCACAGGCCCAGTGCTTGCCAGCCTCTAATGATAACCCTGCACTTGCAACCCGAAAACCCATCCTGCCACCCCGAGGTTGAGAAACACTGATATGCTATCTAGAGCAATATAAACAAGTCATTGTCTATATGAAATTTTAGCGTGTGCTGACTTTGCTAGTGCTTTTTATGTAGCCAGTTGTAAAATTAGGCAAATATCTAGATGGGTTGACGTACCCCTGGTTGAGACCCACTGGCTTAAAGTATGAACCGGGGTGCAAGCTGACTCATAGACTGCTGCAGCCCCAGGCTTGAAGTGGATTCTATTATATACAGGGTTTATAGTTTGATTCACCGGCTCTCAGCACCCCCACTGTAAAAATTGTTCTAGCACCCCTGAGCTCACCTTCTCTGGTACAGCCCACCAGGGTATTTTCACTGCCTGTAACAGTATTGTTCTCAATTTTCTGTTGCTTAGCTATGAGTTGGGCAATGGGCACCAATTGCTTTATTTTTCATTGTACCAAATTAGGTGGTGGTAATTGACAAGGGTGATTTTTATTTGGTGGTGTTTGTTACAGCTTCTGTCACATTTTTCTTCATCTGCACATTTGGCCATAGGGTGTGAGTACCAATATGAGAGAGGTGAGGTTCAGACAAAATTCATTCAGGTTTCCCTGGCATAGTGTTGTCTCCACTGAGAAGCTGTGATATTCCAGAGCACATACTATGTTTTCGAGCCATGCCACCTTCTTCATTTTTTTCTTAAATGACTAGATGGGCCCACAAAGTTGCTTGATTACTTTCAATTATTTTTATTTCCTGCATTAGATGCATAACAAGTTTTGTAGTATATATGCTGCATGCACTTGCCTGAGAAACATTATTATTTAATAAATGAATTACAGTTTTTACAAATATAGAATTAATTTTAAAATTTGTGCAATGGAGTGCATATTACTAATAATGCCTTTTGCTGGATGGTTAAAGTGCTAATTCCTCCTCCTTTTTTAATGTCTTGACCTAATTTATTAGTTAGTGAATTAATTAAGTGATGGGCACAGCAGGCATTAACTGAAGGTGGAAGGGCCAGGAAGAAGAGAAGACAGGCTAGTCAATGAAGATACCCAGAGTTCAGAGCCCCAGGGTGAATCGCAGAGGATTGCAAGGGAGAATAAAAAACAAGAGGACTTCAGTAGACCCGCTCCCACCCCTGGCTCAGTGGCATTGAGGGGTGCAGGGGAGAGAGTTACCCTGCTGGGAACCGGCTCCGCCCGACTGGCCCTTGCACCATGTTGTTGAAAGGAGCCGGTGGGGACCCATGGAGCCACCTCCCCAGCCCGCTATTCACCCGCCACCCCCAGGAGCAGCAGTGCTGCAGCCGCCAGTGAGAGGAAGGCCCAGGGCTGCGGCAGGGCTGTTAGCTCCATGGCACCGCCCACTCGTGCCGAGATTCAGCCTCATGCCCCCCTCCCATCCCGAGTCACACAGAGACCCGAGCACCCCGCCCCTGACGCTGCCTACCCCAGTCCCGCAAGTCCCGCCCCCTTCCCTTTAAAGAAAGAACTAGCCACCCTGACACAGCTCAGGATGGACACAGTTATCCCGGCCTGGGGGCTGCAATCCACCTGGTCACGGTCAGCGCTGCTCCTGAGTGGCTGTTAGCCAATGGAACTGCCCCTTCCTCTCACCTTAATCTGTTCCAGTTAGCAGCCACAAACCCAATATAACCAGAGTGCAGAAGAAACATAGGTGCTGGGGGGGCTGCCGCACCCCTTGGCTTGAAGTGGTTTCCATTATATACAACATTTACAGTTTGGTTCAATGGCTCTCAGCACCCCCATTATACAGATTGTTCCAATGCCACTGTCTACAGTGTTAACACAAATTGTCATAACAGCTTATAAAAGCTTTAACTTTTGAATTTCAGTGTTGTCATTAAATAGTGCCCCCCATAATGTCCCACAACTACAAAAATGTAAATTGATCAAAATCTTTAAAAATGCTTAAAAATAAACATCAATATTATCCGTTGAAATTATTTAAAAGATAAAAATTGAATTCTGCCAAGTCTACCTGAGGGGCTTCCATTTGCCTTTTAATAGGGCCTCCAGTATTGCTAAAGTTTCCTGTTCTAGTAGTTTGATTGTCTTACACAAGGCTGCAAGGTCACTTCTCTGACTAGCAGCTTCAGGCTCTTCACATTTTCTATCAATATATGCCCTTTTCTTTTCCAGCATTCCTTTTTACCTCTCTGTCTAAGGCCTAGTTTACACTGGCAAGTTTCTGGGCAGTAAAGCAGCTTTCTGCAGTGTAACTCCCGAGGTGTACACACTGCCGAGCCACTCAGTGTGCAGAAACTGCACAGTTGCAGCGCTGTAAAAAAAAAAAAAAAATCACCCCAACGAGAGGTGTAGAGCTTTCTGCGCTGGGGCTAGAGTGCCACACTGCCAGCATAGACACCCTGGTCGATTACAGTGCTGCGATTGGCCTCCGAGAGGTGTCCCACAATGCCGGTTCTCACCTCTCCGGTCATCGGTTTGAATTCTACTGCCCTGCCCTCAGGTGACCAACTGGCAGCACCATCCCTTAAATTCCTTAGGAATTTTGAAAGTCCCCTTCCTGTTTGCTCAGTGACACGTGCAGTGGGCTCAGTGCATCTTTCCAGGTGACCATGCCTGCTCCACACACCTGGCTATCCCCCATTTGGAGTAATGCCAAGCTGCTGGACCTCATCAGTATTTGGGGAGAGGAGGTTGTCCAGTCCCAGCTGCGCTCCAGCCATAGGAATTCTGATACCTACGGACAGATTTCACGATGCGTGACAGAATGTGTCCCGGACATGGCCCCTCTGCAATGCAGGGTCAAAGTGAAGGAGCTGCGGAACACCTACCACAAGGCATGGGAGGCAAACCACCACTCTGGTGCTGCACCCATGAGCTGATGGTTCTACAAAGAGATGGACGCAATACTCGGTGGCAACCACACCTCCACTGCGAAGGCCACTGTGGATACTTCGGTGGCTCACGTGCCAGTCGAGAGTGGACCAAGCCAGAAGGAGGAAATCTTGGATGAGGATGTGGAGGGCGAGGGGGACCCAGAGGCAGAGGATGACTCGGAGGTCAGAGATGCATGCAGCCAGGAGCTCTTCTCTACCCCGGAGGAGGCTAGCCAGTCACAGCTGTCGGAGCTTGGCGAAGCGCAAACAGGAGAGGAGGCCCCTGGTAAGTGGTTTTGATTTTGGGAATCGCTGAAGCGAGTTGAAGCAGGCTTGTGTCTGTATGATGCACGTACCACCACATGCCTAGTCTGAGCAGCGGAACAGGGTGTTGATTAACTCCCTCACTTTACGGGAATCTCCCTCAGAGAGCTCCACAAAACTCTCATGGAGATACTGGGCAATCTGCTGCCGCAGGTTCTTTGGCAGAGGTGCTTTGTTTCTTGCCCCATTAAGGGTAACTTTCCCATGCCACTCTGCCATCACTGGAGGATGGGGAAACCATTGCTGCACATAGCCAAGCTGCATAAGGGCCAGGGCGGAAGCTGCAGGCTTGGAGAAGACCCTCCCTTGATTCACTGCTCACCCTCAGCAGCGAGATATCTTCCATAATGAACACAGCCTGGGGAAAATGTGGGGACAGTAATGCCCCCCCCTTACAGTGCTGGCTGTCCCCAAGAACCACGTGCCCAGTACGGTCCTGGCACACTGATTTCCCCTGCCCCTGCAGTTACTCACCATTTTGGGGGTCTTGTGGCTCATGTGTGCTTGCCTGGGGTCAGCCAGCTAGTGACAGGTGTGTGAGTACTGTCTGCGTTTTAAATCACTGAATCAGTATCTGTGTGTTGCAAACAATACTGCTTCTGTAAAATGTTGCATTTTGGCTTCATAGATATGACCTTGGGAGCCCAGCCTCTCTCTTTGTTATCGCCGGCTGACCGGCTGCACAGAATTAGAAAGCAGCCACAAAGAACTAAAGAAGACTGTCTGTGTGAGATCATGATGTACTTTGTGGCCAAAAAGCAAGAATTGAAGGAGTGGCAGGACAGCGAGAAGAGGGACCGAAAGGAGAACACAGCATGCCAGAACAAAGCCACGGAGCAGCTCTTAAAAGTTATGGCGTGTCAAGCGGACACGACCCAGGCACTACTAGCACTACAAACTGAGCAGCTCCGTGCCTGCCCTTCCCTCAGCCGCTGTTACAAAACCCTTTCCCATTTGCCACCTAGACACCGCCAACACACTGTTATCAACCTCCTGGCTCCAGTGTATACCCGTGGCACTCCACTCCTGCCCCGTCTCAGTCCAGCCCTGTGGACTCCCAGTTCCCACTGCACTCAGTACCCATCCCTCTGCAGTTTAGCCCTGCTGAAGTACAGTACCCGCTGCACTGTACTCCAAGGACAAGGTTGCATATGATACCTGGACATACACAAATCTTTAACCATCCCGGGACCCCACCTCCTCCTGGGATCCTCCATTCCCCCATCCTCCACAGTGCTGATGTGTTTTTTTGTTTGTCTCTCTCCTCCAGTTGTTGTTTTTTAATAAAAGAATTGTTTTGGTTTTAAAGCAATCTTTATTCCAGTAATTGAAAGTAAACAGAGCCCTGCAAAGCAACAGGCAATTTTCTTAAACCTTCATAGTGCATTGTCTGCACCAATCACAGTCACCTCCTAGCATTACAAGCATTGCACTCCCGAGCACAGCAAATATTAGTGGATTTCAGCTTCAAATTGCTGCCTCAAGGCATCCCTGATCCTTATGGCCCCATGCTGTGCCCCTCCAATAGCCCTGGTCTCTGGCTGTTCAAATTCAGCCTCCAGGCGCTGAGCCTCAGTGGTCCAGCCCTAAGTTAAGCTTTCACCCTTCCCAAATATTATGGAACGTACAGCACCCAGCTATAAGCATAGGAATATTGTCATCAGCCAGGTCCAGCCTCCCATATAGGCAGTGCCAGCGGGCCTTTAAACGGCCAAAAGCACACTTGGATCTCCCAGGATCACCATGAGCATTTCAACACTACCGTGGCTCTTTTGGGTAATGTTGATCGCTAATTTGGCTCCTGAACCACTGAGGTCTGAGTATCACTGCTTTACACTTCTCTTTTCCATTGATGCCCAAGTAGCTTCGTTAATCCATTCTTCCCTTTTAGATTCTGCTATTAGAACTGCCTTTGCACTTTCTTGATAGCACTCGGATGTTTTCTTATTGAGTATCAGTGTGAGGAGTAGGATGCTGGTAAAAATATTCTGCTCCCTTGCGGAGACCTGTTGTCTTCTGTTTGATTTCTTGGAGGTATCACAGACCGAAGCTGGTGTGTGCCAGATTGATTTGGTGGGTTTCAGCAGCCCATCCCTGATTAGCGTGACCAAGCTCCCTGGAGCTGTAGAGTGGAGAATATCCAGGAGTTTATGTTATACAGGGGAGCAGCTCTGGGAAGGGGTAGTATGTGTGTGTCTGGAGTCGGGGGGCAGCGCCAAGGGGCATGGGTGGTGTCTGGGGTGGGTGGGGGTGTGTCTACAATGGTGGGGCAGCTGGGGGGGACAGTGTCTGTGATGGTAGGGCAGCTCTGTGGGGGGTGGGTATGGGCAGCAGGTATTGAAGGCCAGGGCAGGCTAAGCCTCCCCTGACACAGGCCGTGGCCCCACCACCCATGTTCCCCCAAGAGGCCCTGCCCTCCTCCCCCCCCTAAAATCATAGGACTGGAAGGGATCTCGAGAGGTCATCTAGTCCAGTCCCCTGCACTCATGGCAGGACTAAGTACTCTATCCTGAAGCCAGCCCAGCATGGGCTCAGCTCCATGCTGGTGGCCTCAGGGCTCCTCCAGTCATTGTGTGTGTGGGGAAAGACGAGGGGAGAGCCAGCAGACTAGCCTCCCCAAAGGGGGAGGTCACTCACCACCATGGGGGTGCAAGGGTGTAACAGAGTCACACTCATCTCTCACGAGCACCCCCTGGCTGAGTGCATGTGCCTGCCCTCTCTCTCTACCTGTTTGTGTTGGGTCTTCAGTAACTCAGCCCTCCAGCCGAGGTTCACACACTCTGTGTGATAAAAGCAAAGCAAACCACATCCAGGGTAGAAGTCCAACAGGGGGCCTATTTCAGCACATTCTAAGGTCCTTCGATCTGCAGCCCTGTCCTGGAGCTCACTTTTCAATCAGTCCAGGAGGGCCTATCACAGTACCCTGATCCAAAGTGTCTCTCAGCCCCTTCTGGGCTCTCTCAAGTTGTCCCTGCTCTTTAAGCAGTCCCAGTCCTGGTATGGGGCCACGTCCCCCAGGGCTCTCTCCTTGGAGACTCTTCACCTCTCTGGGCCTTTCTAGCCCCAGCTCTTCAGCTGGACCACTAAAAGAGTTCAGTTCCCCTTCTAGGGTGTATCAAAGTCCAGGCCACTTTCCCAGTGGCTGGTGGCAGGGACTCAGGCCTGCCTTCTACTCCAGGTCCAAGCCCAGCCATACACCATGTCCCTTTAAATACACTGCATTGCTGCTACAATTCCCTGGGCCACTTCCCCATGGCTCCAGCACAGTCTTCACCCTTACCTCAGGGCTTTGGCTGGGTGGAGTCCCAGCAGCCAGCCCAGAGCCATCCATACTCCTCTATTGCTAGCAAAGAACTGAACTTGCTCTGGCACTGCAGCTCTACTTATACTAGCCTGCTGGGCCCTGATTGGCTGCTTCCCACACAGCCAGTCTAGGCAGCTTGGAGGACCTCTCTACTGCCCTTTTCTGGGGCAGGGTGTGGCAGGGCCATCAAGCCTCCAAAAGGGGGCCCCTCAGGGCCTAGTCCAACCCATCACAGGGTGTCTGGGTTGGAGGGGGCAGTGCCACGGTGTGTGGGGATGTTTGGGATAGTGGGCAGGTCAGGGTGTCTGTGTCTTGGATGGGATAGAGGGCAGGTCTGGGCACATTTAGAGTTGCCAGGTGTCTGGTTTTTGACAGGAATGCCTGGTCAAAAAGGGACCCTGGCAGCTCCAGTCAGCACTGCTGACTGGGCCATTAAAAGTCCGGTTGGTGGCACAGGCAGGCTCCCTACCTGGCTCCACACAGCTCCCAGAAAGCTGCCGGCATCTCCTTCTGGCTCCTAGGTAGAGGGACGGCCACAGGGGCTCTGCATGCTACCCCCACCCCCAGCGACAGCTCAGCAGCTCCCATTGGCCAGGAACCGCGGCCAATGGGAGCTGAGGGGGCGGCACCTGTAGGCACAGGCAGCATGCTGAGCCATGTGGTTACACTTCCACCTAGGAGCCAGAGGGAGATGTCACTGCTTTCCAGGAGCTACCCTGGTAAGCGCTGCCTGGATCTGCACCCCAAACCCTCTTGAGTTCCCCAACCTCCTGAGCCCCTTCCTGCACTCTGAACCCCATGGCCCCAGCCTGGTGCCCCCTCCTGCACCCCAAACCCCCACCTCAGAGCCCACACCCCCAGCCAGAGCACTCACCCCTCCCCCGCACCCCAACCCCCTGCCCAGTCTGGATCCCCTTCCTGCACTCTGAACCCCTTATTTCTGGTCCCACCCCAGAGCCCACATCCCCAGCCCAGAGCCCTCACCCCCTCTCATACCCCAACCCCCTACCCCAGCCCAGTGAAAATGAGTGAGTGACCGAGGGTGGGGGAGAGCAAGCAATGAAGGGAGGGGGGATGGAGTGAGCAAGGGACAGGGCCTCGGAGAAGGGGTGGGGCAAGGGTGTTCAGTTTTCTGCAAATAGAAAATTGGCAACCCTAGGTGGGGTGTGTCTGATGGGATGGGAGGGCAGCCTGGGGTTGCGTCTGTGAGGGGATGAGGGGTGGGGGGATGGGATGGAGGGGCTGGTGGACTGCTGTGTGGGGTGGATGTGTGTCTGGGATGGAGAATCGGGGGGCAGCTCTGAAGGAGTGTGATGGGAGGTGTCCGGGTAGCTCTGTGTGTGGGGAATGTGTCTGGGAAGGGATGGGATGCGGGGGCAGCCAGGGGTGTGTGGGTGTGTGTCAGGGCAGGGTGGCAGCTTTGGTGTGAGGCTAGGCTGGGCAGGGGGGCAGCTCCTGGGTGGGGCTGGGCCAGGATATCTGCTCTTGTGTGTCTGTCACTCTCCCTGCATGAAGCAGCTGCCTTGGCCACTTCCTCCCAGGCTTGCGGTGCTCTCAGCAGTTCCCCTTCCTGGAGCCGGACGTTCCGCTCCTGCTGGCCAGACCTTATCACCCACCCGCAGCACCCTGCATATGCCCTTCAGGATGCCGGAGCTCATCTCCGTCCAAGACTTCATCTCCCAGACTCTGGAGGATCTGAGCTCCCCAACCACCTCCTCCTTCACCAGCCACATGGGCAAGTGCCGAGGCACCGTCTGCAGCCTGGAGGAGGTGAGGGGGCTGGGGAGGTGCTGGAGCCAGGGAGGGGGTGCAGCGGTGGACAAAGTCCCGCTTCCCTGCCCTCTCCTGTCTTGGAGCACAAACAGCTGGTGGGGTCTGCCAGGGCTCGGCTTATTGCTGCACTTTGTCTGCTGCTGTCTCCAGACATCTCTCACCTCCCCACCCTTCAGACCTTGACTTCCTATTCTACAATCTGCTTGCGCCTGCCTGCTTCTTCCCCATTCAGTTTTTCCATTGTGAGGCCTAAACTGAATGTCCTGGCCCCACAGAGTCACTAAGAAAGTTACTGTGGAATAAGGTTTAGGAGCCTGCCCTGGGTCCAACCCCGCACAGACTAATGGATATAATTAAAGTTGGATATAGGGAAGCATTAATTTGAAGGAAGATGAGACCAGAGTCATTACAGGGAGGTATTTGCACCACTATGGTAAAGGCTGTAACTTACTATGTAACAGACAAGTTTTCTAAGAGCTTTTCTTCACCGGAAATGTAGAACCATAGAATTATAACCCTGAAAAGGATTAAAATGGATTGCAAGGGTCATCTAGACCAGGGGTTCTCAACAAATTTTTTAGTGGCCTCAGAGTGTGGCCACCCAGGGTCGGTGCAAGGAAGTTTTGCGCCCTAGGCGAAACTTCCACCTTGCGCCCCCCGCAGTCGTGTGGCAGCTCCCCACTCCAGCTCACCTCTGCTCCGCCTCCTCCCCGAGCACGCCACCCCCCCGCTCTAATTCTCCTTCCCTCCCAGGCTTGCGGCACCAAACAGCTGATTGGCGCTGCAAGCCTGGGGGGCGGGAGAAGTGGAGCACCGATTGCGTGCTTGGGGAGGGGGCGTAGGAATGCTGTAAAAAAAATTGGGGGGACTGCTTTTTGGCACCCCCAAATCTTGGCACCCTAGGCAACCGCCTAGTTTGCCTAAATGGTAGCACCGGCCCTGTGGCCACCAACTCTTGCTGGGGGCCATGCTGACAATTTTTCCGAAAATACTTAATTAACTTTAGAAAAAACAAAAATGTGCATATACATGTCCAAATCATTGTCATTTATTTATATAGGACTTTTTTCAGACTCAGTAATAAAAATAATGTACATTTGTCTCTATTCTTTACTGGACCTAAACAGAATAGAAACACAAATAAGGTGCTTTGCATGTTCTTGTCTTTTTGTTGTTGCTTCTTTTTTAACTTGCTAGATAGTAAGTCTGCTGCTGTGAAAAGTGGCCGCAAGAAAAAGCCACTGGTGGCCGCATTTGAGAAATGCTGAATTCTAGTCTAACTTCCTGCAAAGCTGCAGGATTTGTTGTGTCTAAACCATCCAAGACAGATGCTCTCCAGCCTCTTTTTGAAAACCTCCAGGGAAGGAGATTCCACGACCTCCCTAGATGTCTGTTCCATTGTCCGACTGCTCTTACAATCAGGGCCGGTGCTTCCATTTAGGCGACCTAGGCGGTTGCCTAGGGTGCCAGGATTTGGGGGGGCAGCATTTTGCCGCCCTTGGCGGCAATTCGGCGACAGGGGGTCCTTCCACGCTCTGGGTCTTCGGCAGCAATTCTGCGGCGGGTCCTTCACTCGCTCCAGGACCCACCGCCGAAGTGCCCCGAAGACTTGGATCTCGGAAGGACCCCCCCCCCCCCCGCCAAATGGCCGCCGACCCCCGGGGGCGCGGAAGGACCCCCGCCTAGGGCGCCAAAAACCCTGGCAATGCTCCTGCTTACAATTAGGAAGTTTTTCCTCAGATTCAATCTGCTGTGCTGTAGTTTGAACCCATTGCCTCTTGTCCTGCCCTCTGTGGCAAGAAAGAACAACTTTTCTCCATCTTTTTATAGCAGCCTTTCAGGTATTTGAAGACCATTATAATATCCCCCCCTTTAATCTCCTCTTTTCCAAACTAGCCTTCAGCCTTTGCTCATATGGCTGCATTCCCTGCTCATATGGATGATCCCTTTGATCATCTTTGTCGCTCGCCTCTGGATTCTTTCCAGTTTCTCTTCATCCTTTTTATACACTAATGACCAAAACTGGACACAATGCTCCAGCTGAGGCCTAATCAGCGTGGAGTAGAGTGGTACTATCACCTCCTGTGACTTGCATGCTATGCCTCTGTTAATGGAACCCAAAATTGCATTTGCTGACTCACGTTGAGGTTGTGAGCCACCACAACTCCCAGATCCTTCTCAGCAGTGCTGCTGCCAAGCCAGTTTCCCCCATTCTGTATTTGTGCATTTGGTTTTTCTTCCCTAAGTGTAGCACCTTACATTTGTCTTTGTTGAATTTCACTTTTGTTATCTAAAGCCCAGTTCTCCAATTTATCAGGATCCCTCTGAATCTTAGCTCTATCCTCCAAAGTGTTGGCAACCCACCCGCCCCCAGCTTTGTGTCGCCTGCAGATTTGATCAGTTTGCTCTCTAGTCCTCTCATTGTCACCACCTGCGTAGCCATGTATTTACTTCCCCGATTTGACACCAGGGCCGGCTCGGGCTTTTTTCCCCCCCCGGCGGCCGGGGGGAGGGCGGCCAGAGCGCCGGGGCGAGGGCGGCGAGCCCTGCTGTGGCCCCGCTCTCCCCGGCGGCCAGAGCGCCGCACCGCCCCCCTCCAGGTGCCGCCCCAAGCACCAGCTTGGTTGCCTGGTGCCTGGAGCCGGCCCTGTTTGACACTCCTTATCCAGGCCTTTTCCTTCAAAAGGGAGGATGGACGAGAACACCACTTGAACCCCACGCTCTCTTTTATCCTTCTTCCCACAGCCATATAGGGTTGCCAACTTTCTAATCGCACAAAACTAAACACTCTTGCCCTGCCCCTTCCTGAGGCCCCACCCTGCCCCTTCTCTGTGGCCCCATCCCCACTCACTCTCCCTCACCCACTTTCACTGGGGTGGGAGGGATTGGGGGGGAGAGGATGAGGGCTCCAGCTGGGGGTGCAGGCTGTGGGGTGGAGCTGGGGATGAGGGGTTTGGGGTGCAGGAGGGGGCTCAGGGCTGGGGCAGGGAGTTGGGGTGGAGGAGGGAGTGAGGGGTGTGGGCTCCAGGAGGGGGTTCTGACCTGGGGCAGGGGGTTGGGGTGTGGGAGGAGGTTCAGGGTGTGGGCTCCAGCCAGCTCTTACCTCAGGTGGCTCCCAGTCCACAGCACAATGAGGCTAAGGCAGGCTCCCTGCCTGCCCTGGCGCTGTGTGGGTCCCAGAAGCATCCAGCATGTCCAGCTCCTAGGCACAGGGGCGGCCAGGTTGCTCTGCACAGTGCCTGCGCCCATAGGTGCCCCCCTGCAGCTTCCATTGGCAGCTGTGGAGCCGGCACTCAGTATGGGGGCAGTGTGTGAAGCTTCCCTGATGGCCCCTGCACCTAGGGGCCGCAGGGATACGCCGGCCACTTCTGGGACCCACATGGAGCCAGGGCAGGCAGGGAGCCTACCTTAGCCCCACTACACCACTGACCGGACTTTTAGTAGCCCAGTCAGCGGTACTGTCCGGAGCAGCCAGGGTCCCTTTTCAATCAGGCGTCCAGTCGTAAAACGGATGCCTGGCAACCCTAAAGCCATGTAATCTGCAGTGATCCGCTCAAGGTCATTCTTGGCAGTATTGCTGGTGCCCATGTGGATAAGTAGGAAGGAGCAGTGGTCCAAGGGCTTGATGAGTCTTGAAAGACTCTGTCACATCCTGAATTTTAACTCCAGGCAAGCAGCACACACTTTTTGGAATTCCCTGTCTGGGTGGCAGCTAGATGAATGTCTCCCTTAGGAGGGAATCCCCGACCACTCTTCTCCTCCTTTTGGGAGTGGTGGTTGTGGAACTCCTATGCCTAGGACAATGCATCCCATGGCTTCAGGTCAACGGGGTCTCCTTCTGACTCCTTCCTCAGATGACTCTTCCAAGGCATTCTCATCAGTAGTACCTGTGCAGAGAGCCTAAAAGCAGTTGTTTACCTCTATCTGTGCTGGGGTATATTGGTTCTCCTCCTCCTTCTTCTGGAGGTCATATACTGCAAACTTTCTTCTTTGTTCTTCAGTCCCCCCCTGCACTGCCCTCTCCAATTCTTCGGCATGCTGTGCCCACAGTACCAAATCCTGACTTCTATCCAGGAAGTCTACATTTTTTCTGATGCAGTGCACGCAGGGTCATTACTTGGGTCTCTAGTCCTTTAACCTTTTCTTCCAGTATGGGGGCCAGCTTGCACTTTGTACAACCAAAGTCACTTCTAAGCTCCAGGACAAAGACGGCACATCCCATGCAGGTCACAGCAATTCATACTTCACTATCCATATTTCCAACCTTGTAATGTATCAAGAGTCTCTTCAGATGCTGTAACTACTGCTTGCAGAAGCCTGAAAGGCAAAACCCTGTGTGGGCTTTCCCCCTAGGCAAACTCCCTCTGTTTGCTTCTCTTCTTTTTGCTGCAAGTCAAGTGTTGCCCCTAGCTTGGGTCCTGGTCACACACACGCAAAACACGTAACTTGAGCATAGTGGTGCTGGTAACTGGACTTGGCTGGCCTGTCCAGGACCATAGGCTACAGTCTGAGTTAGGCCTGGACTACACTTACAGCACTGCAGCGCCTCAGCTGCACCAGGGCAGCTGTGCCTAACGCTTAGTGAAGTTGCTGCCTATGCCGACGGGAGAGCTTCGCCCATTGGCACAGGTACTCCACCTCCCCAAGAGGTGGTAGATGTGTCAACAGGAGAAGCCCTCCCACACACATAGTGCTCTTCACATTGGGAGTTCGGTCAGTACAACTGTGTCAGTCGGGGTGTTTTGCACCCTCCTGAGCAACGTAGTTTGTAGTGTAGACCAGGGTTTACACACAATGCAGCAGCAGCTAATGCAACCATTCTGTACAGCTCCCATGGTATTGGGCAGTGAGACTGCTCTCATTCGAGCTAGGCTAACTCAAGAGGAAATGACTTATGGGAGTTAACTCTACAGTAAAGACATAGCCTTGGTGCTCTGAAACCCATATGCTTATGTAACCCTTCTGCCCGTCAGAGTTGGCAGCAACGAGTGCCAGGTGCAGTATCTAGGGGTTCTGTTTCAATAACGCAATGCAAAACCAGCTCGAGCCCCCACCCAGTGACCTGGGACAATTACATACCACCCCCCGGGTGCCTCAAAGAGGCAATATTCCCCTCTCGCAAGCACAGAGTCTGAGCGTAGCAAAAGCCTTTTAATAAAGGAGGGAAACATTGCGGCATTATGTTGGGGAAACATCACAAACAGGATTCATAACACAAACCATGAGCAAAAGACCCACCTCCAAGTAAGTTTGGCAGTGTCCTTTTCCCCTCAGGGTCTTAAGTCCAGCAACCCCACAGTCACCCCCACCCACAGTTTCTGTCCTTGGTCAGTGCAGCCCCCAGAGTTCAGAAGCTCATCTGCAGAGTTTACCTCCCAGCCTGGGTGGAAGTGGGGGAGGTATGAGGGGCAGCTTACATGCTCCGCTGCTCGGGTTGACGACTGATTGCCCCACACCTCTCTGTGGGGTTCTGCTAGTCTTTACTGTCCGGCTAGCCGCTCCTCTCCACCAGCCACGTGGCTAGCCGCTCACCAGTATGTCTTCAGGCCCCCTCCACACTTAACACAGCTCTCAGCTGTGTGTAGGAGGGGGCCCTAGTGCCAGCACACTCAGAACCACTTGCCCAAGTCAGTGATTTCAGCTCTACAGCATGTAACAAGACTCCTAATGGCATCAAAACTGCTCTGTTATTACACAGTGGAGAGAGAAGGGGTCAAAGTGGTGTTTCAGGCCCACACTTCTGGGTATGCATACATGTCCCCAGCCTCTCTCAGTTCACTGGCCTTTGGAACCCATGTCCCTTGCCTAGCAAGTGCTACTTAGTTGAGGGCGAGTCCCTCCGTCATAAAATGCCAAGTACAGTTCTACTATCCCTGATTCCATAATCAGGATAACAACTTATTACTCCTGCCCCAATAACAAAGAGACTAGGGGTCCCACAGCAGACAAAGTGACCATTTGGGCAAGCAGTCCCTTCAGGCTAGGCGGGGTGGGTGTGCCCATGCAAACAAGATCAGCCCCTGAAGTCCTTTTCCACAACTCACCACCAGATGTCAGGTTAGAACTCATTCTGACTGCTTACATTTGGATAGATTGCCTTGAAATTTGCTGTGCCCGCTGAGGGGGGAAATCTATATTGAAGGTTGTTTGAGCCAGGGGTTCTCAAGATACTCCACCCAAAATGAGGTCATCAATATTTTACTGTTTTTATTATTTTTTGTGCACACTTGGAGCTCAGAGGATAGCTCTGATCCTCCCCAGACTCGCATCACCCACTTGTGTTTGATCTCAGAGGTACCCACTAGCCCTTTGGGGAAACAGATGCTATTTACTGTAAATGTTGACTCTACAATGTGACAAACTATTGACACATGTGCAGCAGGACTGAGCCTCTGCTACAAGCCAGAGTGTTTGACAGCCTAATATTAGAGTGAGTGGGTGGCTCAAGGTGCTATGCTCTGCCTATTCACCCTGAGCACGAGCACTCCCACTTCCCCCCAATGTATGGTGAGTTTGAGTCCTACCTTGGCAGCTTTCAGTCTGTGGTGGGCATATTAGTTGCTCTTGCCTGTATTCCTTCTGGAAGGTTTGTTCTCTTCCTGGTTTAAGAGCTGATGTTTCAAAGTTCTCTGAACAGATTCCTTGATAATAATTCTAAAGTAACATCTGAAAGTAGCATTAATTAAATAGAAGGAAGATG
The DNA here is from genome assembly GCF_002925995.2 of Terrapene triunguis. Lineage (NCBI taxonomy): Eukaryota > Metazoa > Chordata > Testudines > Emydidae > Terrapene > Terrapene triunguis. The sequence goes on from NW_020664584.1 coordinate 12,705,073, forward strand.
AAACAATATTATGGTAATATAATCACACCACATCCTTCCCAACAATTTCCTGACTAATAGGGCTGATTGTAACCAAAGAAAAGTAAGTAGTTGCAACTTTTGATCAATGTCAGCATGATCAAGGGGGTGTTGCTGAGCAACAGGAAATGAACCCCTAATACACCAGTCTTTAGAGTACAGCTGTCTAAGGTCAGCTTAGACTAATGCTGTGCCAGGATAGCGTCAGTCAAAACCATAACTTATATTTCTCATGAAAAACAAACAGAAAACAAATTGCAGCTTTCTACAACAATTCATTGACAAACCTAGGAATGATACTTATCCATTTCACCATCAAAGTGTTGTAGTTCCCATGAGCCCCTCCCCCACAAGAGTAAGCCTCTTTGGCTTCAGGGCCTCCTGGGACCCCAACTTCCACAGTCAGCAGTGACTCTCAGCCAGCCTCGTAAAACAGAAGGGTTTATTAATCATCTGGAACACAGCTAGAACAGTTCTTTGTTAGCTGTAACTTTCTGGTTTCTGTGCTAAGTACATCTTGGGCAGGCCCAGAGCCCTGGCTCCCCCCCCCAGAGACCCAAACCAGGAGAGTATCCTGTTTCCAGCAGCCCATCCTCAGTCATGCCCATTTGCTCCTCCTCTGCCATTGTCATCTTTCCTATGCAAAAACCTGGCCTCCACCTCAACTCTTTGTTCTCTAACACATTACAACTGGCAGGCTTCTTGCAGAGGTGGGACCCCTTGTCCATCAGTTGCCTAGGTTACAAAGTGCCCAGCCATTGTCTGGGCCCGAGCAGCCAGGCGATAATCATACCTGGTCCTCCGTGTCTCTACAGATATTAAACCACCTTTCCCTCTACCTAGGTAAACATGCAGCACATAGGGGAAACTGAGGCACACAGTATTCATACAAAATGTTAAGAAAATCCCCAGTTTGTCACAAAGGCATACATTTTTAAAGATGAGTAATTAACCACTGGAACTATTTACCAAGGATCATGGTGGATTCTCCAGCAATGACAATTTTTCAGTCAAGATTGGATGTTTTTCTACAAGAGCTGCTCTAGGAATTATTATGGGGAAGATCCTTGGCCTGTGTTATACCGAAGGTCAGACTAGATGATCACAATGATCCATTCTGGCCTTGGACTCTATTAATCAAATCTACCAATATCTGTGCCCAGCACAGCTCCAAATAGCACTCATAGAATCCTAGGATATCAGGGTTGGAAGGGACCTCAGGAGGTCATCTAGTCTAAGCCCCTGCTCAAAGCAGGACCAATCCCCAGACAGAGTTTTGCCCCAGATCCCTAATGGCCTCCTCAAGGATTGAACTCACAACCCTGGGTTTAGCAGGCCAATGCTCAAACCACTGAGCTATCCCCCCCCTCAGTGCTCTGGGGAGCACCCCTGATTCAAGGAACACTTGCTGCTGTTTGGGATAAGGAACAGGGACCTCACTGAGGGACTCTGCAGGGCAGGGATCAGAGAGGGCAGAGGTAGTTTTTTGCATGTGAATAGGGATGTGAAATAGTGTAATGGGTTGCAGGACTCACCACCCACTGGTTGCTCTGGGACTTAGCTCTTTTCAGCTGGGGAGTGCCCTCTGCACGTGGTGTCTCGCCCATTGTCTGCTCTGCTGGTTTGGGACCCACGTTGCTCCCCGCTCAGCAGTGCCCTCTTTAGGACACTACCCTCCAGCAGTGCCCACTACTTCTTTCTCACCCCCCTTCCAGGGGTCACAGCCATCCTTTGGCTTGCACCCACCGCAGGGGCCAACCACAACCCAAAGTCTAGCCCCTCACTTCAGGGGCAAGTTGCAGTCTGTATTGGCCACACTCCTCTGCAGCCAGGTGCAGTGCAAGGGGGACAGGGGGAAACCCAGCCCCCCACCCCGGGTCCAGACCCAGGGACCCTCTAGCAGCAGCCTCTCTGCTCTCCTTCTCTCCCCTTGTCTGCCTATTGTCCCTGGGCCACCTCCCTTTGGCCCTTGCACCTTCTTGGCCCTTTCTAGCAGGGGCCTGCAGCCTAGCAGGTAACAGGCCAGAGCTTACTCTCTGCTCCCCTGAGCCTGCCCAGCACTGCTCTATTTCAGATGCTATCCCTGGGAGCCAGTTCTCCTCCTTTGCTGGTCAGGGAGAGAATCCCCTCTGCTCTGCCGGGCAGCTCCTTATATCTGGGCTGCCCCAGCACCTGCCTCCTGTCTGGCTCCTAACAAGCCTGGCTGTAATTAGCTGGAGATTTCTACAGTCTCCCTGGCTGCTTCTGCCCCACCCCCTGCTGGAGTGGGCCACCTGCACCACTACAGTCTTCTTTGAGTTCATTCTCACATCAATCTACTTGCCCTTTTCCAGTGGTATTGACCTTGGTGACTAACACGGGACATGGTGCAATTTCCTTGTGTTGCTTCATTCTCAACCGTCACTACTTGTATCTCTCTCCAAAGCCAGAATCTCTCATTTAAAACAGAGCTGCTACATCAGGAAATTGTGGTTATGGAAAATGTTGTTTACTACTGAGTCCAGGCCTAGGTCTCTGCAGACATTAAGGAATAAAAGGTAACTAGAAAACCAGTGGGGTTGTGCCCCTCTGTGCTGCTTTATGGTACATAAGGAGGGCCTGGAAGTGTTGGTTTTTGCTTTAACATGATTTTTACAGCTTGTTTTTACCTTAGAAAGGTCAGGAAGGAGACCACTAGCTAGTCTCTCCAGCAAAACCAGGAGGCTCCTCGGTGCCAGGGTGGTAGGGTGGAAAGGCTCAATAATGTGGCCATTGGGCTTAATGGAAATGTGCATTTTTATATGTGCATCTTGCACTCTGGAGCACATATAAAAATTGAAATACAATGGTGAGAAGGTCAGAGCTGATGGGGGGGGGAGGGGAATTGCAGAGATGTTGCTCGACATGGAGCATAAGTTATTAAAATAACATCCACTCTCCAGATTCTTAGATTCCAAGGCCAGAAGGGCCCACTGTGATCATCTAGTCCAGGGGTTCTCAAACTGGGGGTCAGGACCCCTCAGGGGGTTGCGAGGTTATTACATGGGGGGTTGCGAGCTGTCAACCTCCACCCTAGACCCCGCTTTGCCTCCAGCATTTATAATGGTGTTAAATATACAAAAAAAGTGTCTTTAATTTATAAGGGAGGTTGCACTCAGAGGCTTGCCATGTGAAAGGGGACACCAGTTCAAACGTTTGAGAACCACTGATCTAGTCTGACCTCCTGTATAACACAGGTCAGAGAACAGCCCCAGAATAATTCCTAGAGCACATCTTGTAGAAAAACGTCCAATCTGGATTTAAAAATGTCAGTGATAGAGAATCTACCACAATCCTTGATAAATTAGTCCAATGGTTAATTACTCTCACTGTCAAAAAATTACATCTTATTTCCAGTCTGAATTTGACTAGCTTCAGCTTCCAGCCATTGGATGGTGTTATACCTTTCTCTGCTAGATTGAAGAGCCCATTATTAAATACTTGCTCTCCATCTAGGTACTGATAGAGTGTAATCAAGTCACTCCTTAACCTTCTCGTTGTTAGACTCAAAGAGCTCAATCTATTTATTCTAGCACCGTAAGGCAGGTTTTCTAATTCTTTAATAATTCTCAGGCTCTTCTCTGAACCCCCTCCAATTTTTCAACATCCTTCTTGAACTGTGGGCACCAGAACTGGACCCAACATTCCAGCAACAGTTGCAGCAGCGCCAAATTCAGAAGTAAAATAACCTCACTACACTACTACTTGAGATTCCCCTCTTTAGACATCCCAGGATTTCATTAGCCCTTTTGGCCACAGTGTCTCACTGGGAATGCATGTTCAGCTGATTATCCACCACAACCCCCAAAACTCTATCCTGGGAAGCAGTGACTCTGCAAGAGTCCCCCATCCTATAAGTATGGCCTATGTTTTTTGTTCCCAGATGTATACATTTACACTTAGCTGTATAAAAAACATCGTCCAGCTGAGCGCTTTACAAGCATAACCCTTATGTAGATAAGTCAGTATCATAGTCCCTGTTTTACAAGTGGAGGGAAACTGAGGCAGACAGAGGGAAGTGGCTTGCCCAAGGTCATACTGGGCATCTGTGTATAGAACTCAAAACTACGTGTGTTACGAACTTGCATTTAGCTGTAGGTATATCTAGGAACAAAGAAGTTGGGAGGTGATGTTATCTCTGTACAGTGATGATCAGACAGTTCATGGATACAGCATCCAGTTCTGGTGTCCACACTTTAAACAGGATATTGAAAAACTGGAATAGTTGAAGAGAAGAGCTACAAGAATGATTTAGGGTCCAGAAACCCTGGCTTACAGCGAGATACGTAAGGAGCTCAATCTGTCTAGCTTCTTGAAGAGAAAGTTAAGCGGAAACTTGACCAGGATCTATCAGTACCTACCCAGGCACAATTCTGATAGCTCTTTAATCCAGCAGATAAAGCAGAACAAAATCCAGGGGCTGGAAAGTGAAGTTTGACCATTTAAAATTGAAAATAAGGTGCAAATTTTGAACCGTGGGGTGATTAATTACTGGAGCAATCTACCATGGGATGGCTCTCTACAATGTATGCTCTAGGGGGAGGTTCTCTGGCCTGTGCTCTGGAGGAGGTCAGACTAGATGATCACAATGGTCCCTTCTGGCCTTAATATCTAGGAATCTGAAGGCAGAGTCTGAGCCAGGCATAAGTGATCTGACAAACAGCCAGAATCTCCCAACACTTTCTACCTTGGCATTGAGGGCATGTTCTCCAAAGTATCAAGGGAGACAACTTCTCTGGAACCAAGGGTAATGGCAAGTAGCCCCAGGAGTCGTTGGTACAAACAAGGGCATTGGAGGGGGGTCTGTGAGATGGTGCCAGTGTTGTGGTTTGGGTCTCGTGGCTTCACAGAGCAGGACCCCACCCTGTGAGAATACTGCATCTCATAAGAACATAAGAATGGCCATACTGGGTCAGACCAATGGTCCATGGAGCCCAGTATCCTGTCTTCTGACAGTGGCTGGTGCCAGATGCATCAGAGGGAGTGAACAGAACAGCATAGTTCTCAAGTGATCCATCCCCTGTCATCCAGTCCCAGCTTCTGGCACTCAGAGGTCTAGGGACACCCAGAGCATAGGGTTGCATCCCTGACCAGCTTGGCTAATAGCCCTTGATGGACCTATCTCATTCTTTCTTTTTAACCCAGTTATACTTTTGGCCTTCACAACATCCCCTGGCAACAAGTTCCACAGGTTGACTGTTTCATATGAAGTACTTTCTTTATATTAGTTTAAACTTGCTGCCTATTAATTTTATTAGGTGACACCCTCCCCAGTTTGTGTGTTATGTGAAGGGGTAAATAACACTTTCTCCACACCATTCCTGATTTTATAGACCTCTGTCAAATCCCTCCTCAGTTGTCTCTCTTCTAAGCTGAACAGTCCCAATCTTTCTAATCTCTCCTCATATGGAAGCTGTTCCATACTCATAGTAATTTTTGTTGCCCTTCTCTGTACTTTTTTCAATTCTAATATCTCTCTTTTGAGATGGGGCAACCACATCTGCATGCAGTCTTCAAGGTGTGTGTGTACCATAGATTCATATTGTGGCATATTTTCTGTTTTCTTATCTATCCCTTTCCTTATGGTTTCTAACATCTGGTTCGCTTTTTTGACTGTCGCTGCACATTGAGCAGATGTTTTCAGAGAACTATCCACAATGACTCCAAGATCTCTTTCTTGAGTGGCAACAGCTAATTTAGATTCCGTCATTTTGTGTGAATAGTTGGGATCATGTTTTCCAATATGCATTACTTTGCACTTATCAAAATTAAATTTCCTCTGCCATTTTGTTTCCCAGTCACCCAGTTTTGTGAGAGCCCTTTGTAACTCTTCGCAGTCAGATTTGGATTTAACTCTCTTGAGTAATATTGTGTAGTCTGCAAACTTTGCCACCTCACTGTTTACCCCTTTTTCCAAATCATTTATGAATATATTGAACAACACTGGTCCCAGTACAGAACCCTGCTATTTACCTCTCTACACTGTGAAAACTGGCCATTTATCCCTACCCTTTTTTTCCTGACTTTTAACCAGTTACTGATCCAGGAGAGGACCTTCCCTCTTATCCTGTGACTGCTTACTTAAGTTAAAAGCCTTTGGTGAGGGACCTTGTCAAAGGCTTTCTGACAGTCCATGTACACTATATCCACTGGATCACCCTAGTCCACATTTGTTGACCCACTCAAATAATTTGAACAGAATTCTCTGAAAATTACTTTTTTTTTGTGGGCCTTCCTTGATGCCAAGGAAGTTGGTGATGGCACAAGTGTCCATGGGGAGTCGCTGTGCTGCCTGGCTACAAGTTGTTCCACCCCAAGAATGGTAAACTTGGCCTCTTCCCTAAGGAGGACTCTCGGGCATCTGCATGAGCCCAAGAAATAAGGAGTAAATTTGTGTGCTTTTCCCAGAGGGAGTGACTGTCACTGCATGAGAATGGGTCAGAACTATTGTGATGGGTTGTCACCCCCGGTGCAGTCTGACAGCTGTGAGAACCACTGCGCCCCTCTAACCAGCCAGCTGGGTCATCCCTTCTCACCCTACTTCATTGATGATTTAGCCTCTCCAGGCCGTTACCACCCAACACGACAGCAGGTGGCGCCACACACCCAAGTAAGCTACCTGAGTGCTTACCTAAGCCACTCACAGACAGACAAGAGACAACAGCCAATTTCCCAGGCTTGCACCCCCCATTGGAGTATAAACCCAAAATTATACCATTTTGCACTGCACAGGGGTCTGTACAATGTAAGCTCATAAATAGTTCACCCCTCCCTAGGATGACCAGATGTCCCGATTTTATAGAGACAGTCCCGATTTTGGGGGCTTTTTCTTATATGGGCACCTATTACCCCCTCACCCCCATCCCGATTTTTACACTTGCTATCTGCTCACCCTACCCCTCCCTCAATGTGGAGAGGACAATGCACGCTTGTGTTAACCAAGCTGAGACTTTCCCCTGACGCTTCACTTAAAGGCACACTAGTTTAGATTAAAACATAAAACAAGTTTATTAACTACACAAAGATAGTTTTAAGTTATTAGAAGTGATAGCAAACAGATCAAAGCAGATTACTTAGTAAATAAACAAAACTGCAAACTAAGTCTAAAATACTAGAAAGATTGGATATTGTCAAGCCAAAGGGGGTGAGGGGGGCTCGGATACACTCAATTAAGCCACACCAGGTGTATAAATATAACCGGTTTTATTGCCAAAGTATAATAAGCTTCCCAGCCTTCACGCGTTACTAAATACGTGCTTTCCAGCAAGCAGGCAGGCAAGAATCAATGCTTACGCCCCCTTCTGCTACTGACAGTCCTGGGCCCTCCAGTCTTGTCCTTGAGGGCTCGTAGCAGGTGCTGCTCCAGCATGGGGAATTCCTGGGCACCCGCAAGGTCAGGGTCCGCAGGTGAAACTGTTCATCTAAAGCAATTCTCAGAGCTGCTTTTATCATCATCTCCTTCTAAGGGGGGGCGGATTCACCCACAAGCAGGCTCTGGCAGGTAACACAACTGCTCTCCATTCCCACACTCAACACTCTCTGGCCTTCCTTATCAATTTACTTGTTTATCCAGTCGAGTGGCTGCAAGCCAGCCCAGCTGGTCAAAGCCAGTCCACTACTAGCTCCACCCAAACTATTCTGTAACAACAGCCCAAGGTAATTTGTGGTCAGCTCCAACAGATATGAATTAGCAATCGCTCACCCTGGCTGATAATACAAGCAGGCTTGCAGATTCTCAAGGAACAAGCTGCACTTGCTTTGCAGCTTGGGCTCCCCACCCCCATTCCAAGTCCTTTTCTTCCAGAGCTTCTCTCAGGTGATGAGTTGTGGGGGAGTGAAGAACAAGAGATGATGTCACTCCCAGCCTTATATAGCTTTTCCATATGGCGGGAACCCTTTGTTTCAAACTTGATTTCCAGACCAGTTTGTCGAAAAATACAGGTACCCAAAATGGAGATCAGTGTCATGTCATCTGGTCACATGCCTTTGTATACCGTGTGTTAGAGGGCTTTCCCTTCACCCTCTCCCCTGGTTCTTGTCATGCAGACAGAAAGCAGAAGACCAGAAGTCCGAAGTGCAGGCAATGGGATGTTTATTGGGATTACTTTCCAGCAAGCATGTGTCCCATAACTCTGATGCCTCAGTGTTCCCTCTTCCCCTCCTCAGCAGGCATAATTATACCTGAAATGCACATCCACAATCCCACCCCTTATAACTTAGCATCATGTTCCATTTTGGGTCTGGGGTCTTCGTCTCAACTCTTTTGTACCCCATGGGAGGGGTAAGGAGTGAGGTTGTCGTATGGTCAGGGACAGGCATTTCTTTGGTCTTTTAGTGTTTTATACCTTCCCCCAAATTGCCCTTTGCCCCTCACGACTGGTTGCTTGACTTTGCCTTGAGATAAGGGTTGAGGCAATCTTCAAGTGTTCGTTCAAGTAACACTTTAACCGCTTTTATCTGTTCCCATTGTACTAACAAACCCATCTGACTAGGCAGAAGCAATAAACACAGGCTTTGTTTACACATATTAGTGTAAGATATAAGAGTATCAAAAAGTCAAACCCAAAATTCTATCCCAGGCTAACAAACAGACTTATATACTAACACCCTGCTGAGTCAGAGCAGCCGTACCCATAGGCTGTCTGGAGCGTTCTCAGGAAGGCTCTCCAGGTGGGGGATAAGCTTCTCCTAAGGCCCATTACCTTGAACAAGACCCTCCCCAAACAGCTGTCTAGGCTGGAAGCATCTTTCCTACAGATGATGTCACTCAGGTGTCACTACGTTTGAAATACAGCTACATAGTCAATATTCATAACTTTAGATGCAAAAATGATACATGCACACAAATAAGATAGTCATATTCAGCAAATCATAACTTTTCCCTTCTTCTCTGGTGATGTGTAAGGTGGCCTCGAATGTGCCATCTCTTTCTTACGTACTTTTCTGGCCCCCATGGGTGTAATATCTGAGCACCTCAGAGCCTTCGGAAATTAGAAAACAGGTCTTACGGTCATTGACTCAAGGAGCTCAATCTAGTTAGTTTAACAAAGAGAAGGTTAAGGGGGGGACTTGATACAGTCTGTAAATATCTACATGGGGAGCAAATATTTGATAATAGGCTCTTCAATCTAGCAGAGAGAGGTCTGACACAATCCAATGGCTGGAAGTTGAAGCTAGACACATTCAGGCTGGAACTAAGATGTAAATTTGTTAGAGTAATTAACCAGTGGAACAGCTTCCTAAGGGTTGTGGTGTAGTCTCCATTACTGGCAATCTTTAAATAGTGATTGGATGTTTTTCTCTAAAATCTGCTGTAGTTCAACCTCAGCCAGAGGATTTAGAACAGGAGTAACTAATGCAGGGATACCATGTGTTATGCAGGAGGTCAGACTCGATAACCTTAAAATCCATTAATCTAATGTGTCCTCACCCACCCCTGTGAGGCAGGGCAGTGCCCACTCCCCATAGTACCATCAGGGAGCAGAGAGATGGGTGACTTGTCCAAGTCACGCAGGAAGGCTGGGGTGGAACAAGGCACCTTAATGCTGCCCTGCAATAGCCATACAATTATCATTAAGGCAGTGTGGGATTGTGAGCCTTGTTTAGATTACACTAATTTAAAGACACCATCATTTTTCCTCTCATGGTGTATCCTGACCCTCATGTCTTGAACCCAGGTCTGTAGGAGAGCCTCCAACCCTCCACTTGGCAGCCTGCTGGCTAGCACTTACCTGGGACCTGTGAAGCCCAGCCCCAGTGTGAGGCTCCACCCCTGAGGTCCCATTGGTAGAGTTCCATGGTGGTTGATTAGCCACTGGCCTGCTGAAGCTATCAGCAGAGACAGAGAGCTGTCTGAGCAACTGGGCTCCAGCCCTGCTCTGGACTGTGTGCCTTGTGTTCCCTGCTCCCCCAGCTTCATTCCTGGCATCTGACCTGGCTTGACTTCTGGCATCTGACTTGTGGTTTCTGAGTCCAGTTTGCCTCTGACCCTCTGGTATCCTAACCTGGCCCGACTCATGGTTCGAATCTCCAGTTTGTCTCCTGCAGCGGACTCTGGCTCTGATTTCTAGGTCTGGCCACCCATGCCCCGGCTGTGACATGGCAGAGTTAGGGTCTGTGGGTGCCCTACCCTTTCTTACCTTAACAGATGGGGATTTCTGGCAAGTGTAACCTTAACTCTGAATTGCTTGGGTTTGCAATGCTTGGTTTAGGGCTATTTACACTGTCTTAACCATGGTTTTGTCATATGTTACCCAGGCAATTGTAATCCTGGCATTGGAGTGCAGGGTGTTGCTACCTTAATAATGTACTTGGAGCATGGGCTGAGATGGGCAAAAGTTCCTGTAGGAGTTGGGTGCAGTGAGCTTTGGGCACTGAGGGCTAGATCCACAAAGGGACGTAGGCCCTAAGTCCAATGCTTAGGCACTGCTGAGATCGTCCAAACCCTCACTCGGCTGCCACCTAAATTCCCTAGGCCCCTAAGTTTTTGCAGCTGGGCATGTGGAAGCTGCCACGTCCTGATGCTGGTGTGCTCTGAACATGTCTAAACCCTCGCAAAAGACAGCTGTGGGTTAGCAGGTCAGGAGTTTTGGGGACGGGCTAGCTGGTGTGTGTGTCCCAGAATACCCACAGATAAGGCCTTTTGTGCGTCTAGCCATGACTGTTGAAAGCCCCACCTGCAGTATTTTGTGTGTAAAGAGGGGAAAGATAGGGCTACCATATTTCCACAATCAAAAAAGAGGACACTGGGGGGGGGAGCCCCACCCCGCCCCCATCCACTCCCTCCCACTTCCCACACCCTGACTGCCCCCCTCAGAACCTCCAACCCCCCCTGCTTCTTGTCCCCTGACTGCCCCCTCCTGAGAACCCCCCACCCTAACTGCCCCCCTAGGACCCTACCTGTCCCCTGTCTGCCCCGACCCTTATCCACTCACATGGGTGGCAGGTTTGTAGAAATTTTGGTGGTGCCCAGAACCCGCCCCCCACACCTGCCTGGGAGGGGGGTTGGGTGGGGGGAGGAGGTCTGGGGTACAGATCCTGGTCTGGGGATTAGGGTGCAGGAGGGGTGCAGGGATAGAGTTTGGGTGCTGAGTGCAGGCTCCGGGCTGGGGCAAGGGGTGGGTGTGCAGGAGGGAGTGAGGGGTGCAGGCTCTGGGATGGAGTTTGGGGGTGGGAGGTGGTGCAAAGGGAGGGGGTGCAGGCTTTGGGAGGGAGTTTGAGGGCAGGAGGAGGTGTGTGGGAAGGGGGAGGGAGTTTGGGGATAGGAGGGGGTGCAGGGGTGAGGGGTGTGGGTCTGAGGATGAGGGGTTCATGATGCAGGAGGGGGCTCAGGGATGGAGCAGAGGATTAGGGTGCAGGGGGATGAGGGTTGGGTCTGAGGATGAGGGGTTCATGATGCAGGAGGGGGCTCAGGGCTGGGGCAGAGGATTAGGGTGAGGGGGGATGAGGGCTGGGGATGAGGGGTTTGGGGCGTTGGAGAGACTCAGGGCTAGGGTGGAAGGTCAGAGTAAGGGCAGCCTGCCTTGCCATTAGTGGATGGGGGGCATTAGGCCCCTGGGGCAGCAGACAGCAGTTGCTGCCGGGAGGAATGTGGGCAGCACAAGCAGACATGGGAGAGGCATGGGGGGGGTGGCAAGTGGAGGCTGGGGACCCATCCAACCCTCCCCCTGCTCCCTGACTGCCCCCCAGGACTCCCCTTACCATGCCCATGCCGGTCAGATGCTGGCTCCATGTGTAGGCAAAACACGCTGCTGGTGGGGCTGTTTGTGTCCTTACACCGGCCTGCAGGCAGCAGGGGGGAGCAGGGGAGGGGCTCTGGCTGCTGGAGGCCAATGGGAGCGGCTCAATCAGGCCCAGCTGCCCAATCAGCCGCCACACTCTGCATGGAGGGGAGGGGGGAAAATCCTGGACCTTTTAACCTTGTTACCAATTCCTCCCGGACGGCTATTTAAAGATGCAAAAGCCGGACATGTCCGGGGAAATACGGACGGATGGTTACCCTAGGAAAGAGCAGGGTATGCGCAACAACCGGTCTGTTGGTTATTAGAGCTCCTTCTAGCAGCTTCCCTCAAACCAAGCAGGATGGACAAATGAGCAGAGGCTGGGCAGGGCAGTGTGTGCTCCTTGGGCCCTGGGGTGTGCTGGTTGGTGCCCATAGGCTGTATAAAGCAAGCCACCTCCTGGCTGTGTAGCCCATCTGCAATGTGGCTGGGTCTAGTCTCATGTTTAGAGGATTTGGCAGGTAGAAACCCACAAAACCTCTTTTGTTGTTCCTAGGCCTTGGATTCTGATCGAGCTGTATTGCAAAAAATGAGGAAAGCCACCAAAGCAGAGCATGCTTCTGGACAAGGTGAGAGCAGAGCCGGAGACCCAGAGTGGGCCAGGGGGAGGGAGGCTTGTCTGTTGGGCTGGAGAGTAGGCAGGGGGAGCTGGGGTTTTGGAGACATGCCCCCATGTTTGTGCCTGTTTCTGGGTGTGTTGGAACCCCTCCCATTGCAGGGGTTGCAGGGGAGTCCCCCAGTCCTGCTGCTCTCTCCACACTCCTCACTGCCATCTGCTATCCAGCCCTGAGCCTTCCTCCCAGCTTTGCAGTGGACATCAGGGCTGGTCTCAGCTGCCTTTCTGCCCTCCTCACAGAAACCCTGCAATGAGTGCTGGGCATGAGTGGGAAATGGGGCAGGCCAGGCCAGTCAGCGCCCTTGTGAGCAGCATGCACCCCAGCCACGGCCCCACAGCAATGCCCTCTGCTTGGCGAGCAGCTGAGGGGCAGAGACCACCCCCAGCAATAAGGATGGCATTGCATAACTAGTAGCCATGGCATCATCAAACCCCACTGTGCCACCCAGCTCGGCTTACACGCCCCTGCTTGCGCCACTCAGCTCCTCTGCATCTCCCAGCCCAGACGGGCCTGGGGTCACTAGTGCCAACAGGCCCTGGCACTCCCTGCCCAGCCCAGTGAGCACGGAGCTGACAGGGAGCAAGTGCCAAGGTGAAAGGAATGGCTGTTCCCCTGTCCCAGCCCGGCTCCCTCACTCCGCTGATGGGGCTGGATGGGAGCTAGCTCTGCACTGGAGCTTCATCCTCCTCCCCTGCCACCCCTGCGTTGACCGGAGCATTAGCCCGGGGACCCTGCAGTGTGCCAGGAGCAGGAGGAGGTAGCGCCGCTGCTCCTGCTGCCGCTGCCGAGGGGCACAGCCAGGGCTGGGGGCAGGGGGTGGAACCTTGCCAGAGGCTGTTTCTCAAGGGCACCTTCTGTGCCCAGTGCCCAGAGCGGGAGCCCACCGGCTCCAACTGCCCTGGTGCAAGGTCCTCCCGCATCACAGGGGAGGGGCTGTAGGAGACACACATACACCATCACCTCCTGCTCTGCCCCACTCACCTGCCCCCCCCACCCCTGCCTTGCCCCTCCCCGACCCCTGTTCTGCCCCACTCACCTGCCCATCCCTGCCTTGCCCCTCCCCGACCGCCCCACTCACTCACCCCAGCCCTGCCTTGGCCCATTCCCCAGCCCTGCCACTGTTCTGCCCCACTCACCTGCCCCACCCTTCACCCCTGCCTTGTCCCTCCCCACACCCCCAACCCTGCTCTGTCCCACTCATCTGCACATCCCCCAATACTTCCCCTGGTTTGCCCCACTCACCTGTCCCATCCCCCCATTGCTGCACTGCCCCAGCCCCCTAGCCCCGCCCCTGCTCCCCTCACCCCCAATCCCCACCTTCCGCCTGCACTCACCTGTCCACCCCCCCAGACCCAGTGATCCTCTCTCCCACTTGACTCCCCCTTCCAGCCCTGTCCTACTCTGGCCTAGACGCTGACAGCTGTCTGGGGAGGGGGTTGAGGTGTGGATGACTGGACAGCCGATGGTAGCTTCCTTCTCTGCTCTCCTTATCCATGTTGATTGGGGCTTGGTGTTTCTGTGCTTAGATCTCACTAGCCACATAGAAGCTCATATTGCAGCCCAGGAAAAATTCTCTGCAAACTACCAGAGTGATGGTGACGAGCAACTGGCCGGTGCCTTCCTCTCCTTTGCCGAGTTCTCCCGGGAGCTGCTGGCCCCAGTCAAGGGTCTGGTAAGAATTGCTGCCCAAGTGCCCCAGGCCTGGGTGCTCTCCCAGCCACAGGGCGTATGTCAGGGGTAGAGGGGCCCAGTTGGTTTCCTCACCCAGAAATGAAGCCACTGTCATATGGACAAAATAGCATGTGATGGTGTAATTGTGGACTGAGTTGTTGTAACGCTGCCTGCAGTGCTCAGAGCGTGAGTCCCCCCTCAAGGCAGGCTGTTAGGGTGCAGGGCCTAAACCCCACAGTGGTGGGGAGTTCTATACTCAGATATCACCAACCAAGTATCAGGTATAATCCTCAGGCACTACAACAGCCTAACCATGGAGTCAGATACAGTCCCCTTGGCTACTCCCATCTGTCTTATCACCTAGGTGAGCCTGCCTTTGTGATAGCTGGTCCCTTACACCAAGAATCAAAGCAATACTCAGGCTACTCCTAGTCCCAAAGGGCCAGTCACTTACCCCAGGTCAGTTGCACCTTAGATCTCACACCAAAGACAATGCTTGTAGCCAGTCCTATAATAAGCTAAATACTGATATATTTACTAGGAAAAAGAAACAAGAGTTATTTACAAGGTGAAAGCAGGTAAACCTAAATACACAAATGAGTTCCAATCTTAAGTTCCAAAAGGTAATAAAAGCTTCTATAATCAGCGCTATATGTTCCTTAGGGCTAACCCAGGCTAAGCAGCTGGGGATCCTTTGCTTATGCCTTGAAAACTTTGTCCCCCAGAGTTCAAGCAGCAGAAAGAACTCAGGTTCCTTTTGTTTGGCATTTTTATCTCCTTCCTGCCATGTGCTGTGATCTGCAAACTCAGTACAGTTGATGGGAGGAGTCCACTTGCCTGGCTCATCTTCATGGGGAGAAGCAGAACAACAACAAAATCTTTTGTCTTCTTTTTGCAGTATCCCACAACTGTCCATCTGGTATGGATGACCCCTTCCTTTTGGGAAGGGAGAAACACTTGTTAGAGGTCAGCCCTTCATACTAGTCAGTGGCTCTCTCCTGTTTGGTCATTTACACAGTCATAGAGACTCACAAGACAAACTGCTCAAATATCACTATCCAATCTGGGATACGATGGTAAAGGTGAGATTGGTGCAGGCAGCTACGCATGAGCATTCAATAAAGTCTGAGCATTAAACACATTCTTATGATTCTTATCATTCTAATACTTGTTATAACAACGCCGGGGAGCCAGCCTGATTTCAGCTCTGTATTTGTCAGGGTTCAGCTGAGACTGAGGCTGTTTCGATGGGCAGCAGCAGGAGGCGGATCCGTTTTGTCTGTGCCCCGTGTGCGGGTTCCATGCCATGTGGGCTTCTGAAGCGAGGTGTGGGGTAGAGCATGTGCAATGCGAAGGGAACACTGGGGGAGCTTGGGAGCAAGCCCAGGCCAAGCTGGCTGTGTGAATCGTCGGCAGGCAGTGGTGATTTTTAACAGTGTGTAACTCAAGCAAATCTGAACAGATTCCATGAGGTCCCCACTAGGTCCCTCCCTGGGCCTGGGCCCACCCTCTTGCCAAATTCCAAAATGCTAGTGCAAGCCATGGGGGCATTAGAGCTCTTCACCACAGCTGCAGGAACTGTTTATAATAGAAAGTGTTAGGCAACTGAACCACAAGTGCCATTGCTCTGCCCTGCAATAGTAGGGAGGGACAATAGCTACCTAGCTCCCGCCTCTTGGGGAGGTGCCGTACCTACGCCGGCAGGAGAGGCTCTCCTGTTGGCATCAGCAGCATCTTCACTGAGCGCTATTGTGGTGCAGCTGTGTCGCTGCAGTACTGTTCAAGGAAGGGCTTTTAGCTCTGCTCACCATGGGCCCAGCACCATTCACTGGACCGTGGCTCCTGTACTATTCTGCAGGCAGCCCAGCTGCCCAGCCTCACCTCTTGCTCCCCTTATCCCCTCCTTACAGGCAGGATTCCTGCTCTGGCTCCCCAGTCCCTGCTGCCTGTCTCCATGGAGCAATGCAGGGAGCGTACACGGGTGTCTAGTTAAGACCCCTTGTGCGAGGAGCTAAAGAGAAAGTGGCAGCTAGAGGCAGGTCCAAGCAGGGCAGGGAGACAAAAATAAATGTCAGGCACCTGGCTGCAGGAAAACGGTGAATTCCATGGCAGAAATGGTGAATTCCGTGGCCAGATTACTTGGCCGCAGAATCAGAGTCACCAGGGCACTGACTGAGATAAATGGGGCAGTTCACACCTTTCAGAGTTACTGTTTCAGGCTGTCTGCAGACTCAGGCATGCCACACTACATCAGTCATACTCAAGGTTAACTACGTTCATTTAAAAAAAAGTGGAAACTCAGGTTTTGGAGCCCAGCTCTGCACAAGTGGTGAGTTCTGCAGCAAATTTGATGACTTTGGTCTTGTGCAGTACAGGGCCCCAACCACACCGACACCTACAAAAAGAAAGATAAGCGCTGAGCCTGCAGTTCCTACTGGGAGTAGTTCCTGGATGGGAGTAAGTGGCAGTCTTAGTAGCAAGTGTTTGCAGGTTGAGCCCTCTGGTTTGAGCCTACTGACAGCTTTCATCTAATATATTCTGTCCCAGTCGAGGAGGCTCTGTGACAGACTTGCAATATCCTGACGAACCTGATGGAATGAAGATAAGCTTTATTGAGTTAAGTTAAACTGTATGGAATTTGGGTTAACACCTTTGGGCACAGTATGAAAAATGCAGTTGTGGCTGTGTTGTTGTGGCAGTGTGTGCCCCTTCTCTAGCAGGGAGGGGGGATACTAATGTACCTCCTCCATTCCCAGCCCTTTGAAGTCACCACCTGGGGAGACCTGCATATGCTTGTGCAGACTGGATTCTCCAGAGTCCATCAGACAAAGAAAAGACTTTTGCATAAAAGCCTGGGGTTTAACCTGTCTCAGGGCCTTCTCCCTACTCCAGCAAATGGGCGGGACCCCTGGACCCTGGAGGGCCCCAGTCCTTAGGGGAGGGTTGGAAGGACTTGGCCTACTGAAGCCTCATATGACTGCGTGCTTGCTCTGAGCTGAAGCTCTGATGACCTTGTAACCACAAGGATGCTCCTAGGGTGCGGTATTAAAAGGAGTTGGGGTAACTCTGGTGAGCTTATTAGCATGCGGGTAGGTTCTTTTGTTCTTTTACTGTTTTCTCGGTAATGCTTTGTACCTATGGAATATACTTGGCCTGCTTAGGAAGAGTTTGGTGGTAACTTGTATCTGTAGCAATTGCTCTGTTCTCTGTCTCTGAAGAGCAGGGCTGGCTCCAGGCACCAGCGAAGGAAGCAGGTGCTTGGGGCGGCCAATGGGAAGGGGCGGCACGTCCGGGTCTTTGGCGGCAATTCAGCGGCGGGTCCCTCAGTCCCTCTCGGAGCTGAGGAATGAAGCGGCGCGGTAGAGCTGCCGCCGAGGTGCTGCCGATCGCGGCTTTTTTTTTCCTCCTTCGCCACTTGGGGCGGCAAAAAGCCTGAGCCGGCCCTTCTGAAGAGAAAGCAAACAGGTGTCCTTGGGCAGCTGGTCTGTGCTGGGAATGACACAGTGAAGACAGGGAGCTGTGAAGCCTGGGAATACCCTGGTCAGAGGGGAGAGAGCTGTGGGTCTCCACCCAAAAAGGCAATGGCTGGGGAGCTACCAGCCTGAGAGTGGGTGCCCTTGCTGAACCACAGAGGGGAAATCCAGGTGCAGCCACCCTGAACCACAATTTCTATGGTGGCAGCATTGGTGGGATCTCTTAACAGTGTCAATTGCATAAATGCCAACAGCAGGAAAAGCAAGTTACTTAGACAGGAGAGGCACAGAGAAAAAAGCCTCAGTAGTCTTTCTGGGGAAAGGAACAGTGAAAAGGGAGATGGGGGAAATGAATTATGAACAACTGAAGAAAAGTCTGTTGTTGAGCTATGCAGAGAAAGGGAGATTAGCCCTGAAGATAGAACAAAATCATATATAGTTGATTTGCTATATTCTAATGTCAAGGAATGATGGTCCATGTTCACAGAGAATATCCAGTCGACTGACAGAGGGCCCAGCAGACAGGGAGAAATTTGGACCCAACGCCCTGGAGAGAAACAGGGAAGAGGCTGACAGTCAGCTACTGTGTTCCATCCTGACCAAGGCCACCACTGCAAGAGGAGTGCTGGACGCCCAACAGCTAGAGCAAGAGAGGCTTCAGCTGGAGAGGGACAGAGTGCATCTGGAAACCCAGCAGCTTGCAGATCTAGAGCAAGAGAGAGCAGTCTGGGACCCGCAGCAGTGCCGGTAAGACCCAACGTTAGCGCCAGTACCAGCAGTAGAAGAGAGAAAAGGACAGGGAGCATCAATATCAGATCAAGATGGAGAAACTGTGGCAGCAGAACCATTGTCCAGTAGGTGGAGCCAGACGCCATGGACCTGTGCCCGTGAGTGGCATAGACTCCAAATGACTTCTTCGCTATGTGAATTAAATAAGCTCGGACAAGGGCACATGGTAAGGGACCTGGCTCCACTGCTTTCTGGGCAAAGGCCCTGGACATCTTTACCCTTATGGGAAGACTGCAAAGATTATGATAATTGAAAACAAGCTTTGTGGCTGAAGTTTAAACTGACCCCTGAAGCGTATTGGAGAAGGTTTCTGGCAGTTCAAAAGAAAGAGAACATAACCTATATTGAGGCGTCAGCTCAATGGGGAACTGGTTGGAGGTTTTCCACAGTCCATGAGGCCTCTGAGGTAATGGGTATAGAACAGCAGTTCTTAAAGTATGGGCCACGCCTCCCAAGGGAGGCATGGGAATGTGTAAAGGGAGGCGCAAGCTCTCTGTATGTATGTGTGTGTGTTTTTTAATAGCTCCAGCTCTCAGCCTGGGCTCCCGCTGTCACAGTGGGGCAGGTTGTGACTCTGGCTCTCAGCCCTGGCTCCCGACACCAGAGCCGCAGCCTGCCCCACGGAAACAGGGGGAGCCACAGCCACACCGGGCACTGCAGGGCTCTTCACTAGTCCCACACAGGGCTCTCTTAGCAACTGTGACAGGTCCTTTGTGTGGTTTTCCCCCCAAGAACTTAAAACCATTAGCAGCAACACGCTTACAGCGAGAAAGAGCTAACACGAGAAATGGATGGCTTTGTGACAAAGGGAGTAAAGTGTACAACACAAGCCGAAGTGAGGGCAGCAGCAGACGTTCCAGCAAAATGCAAAAGCTGAAAATATGACAAAGCTTATTTCAAACTGAGCTTTACATGGAGCGGGTCCAGCAGCTTCAATGTGTTGTATGTGGCGAAGAACTGGCAAATGACAGTATGCTGCCCTGCAAGCTACGCCAGGATCTCAAAACAAGACATGCTACCTGAGGAGCTAAACCTAGAGAGTTTTTTCAGAGGAAGCTCCATGAGTGAATAGGACAGAAGTTGTTGAAGTGTACAGTATTAACATGAAGGCTACTCAGGTTTCTTACTGTGTGGCTTTGCGCATTGCCAAAGCTGGTAGGCCGCACAACATAGATGAGAAACTACTACTTCCAGCTGCAAAGGATATACATGCACGGTCATGATAGGAGAGAAAGCAGCATCACAGCTAGACGTGATCCCATTTTCCAATGACACAGTTTCATGCCGTGTTGTGGAGATGGCCCCGATGTAAAAGAGACGCTCCTAGAAAGTATTCGTCAGAGCCCATATTATTCAATTCAGCTAGATAGATCAAGTACTGCACAGCTACTGGTGTATAGTCGAATTGCTACAGCAACAGAATTAAAAGAGGAATTTCTGTTTTGCCGTCCACTTCCAACACAAGCAACCGATATAGAACTTTTAAAACTATTAAATAATTTTGTCCAAGACACCGGTCTTGACTGGGGATGTTGTTTTGGAATTTGCAGCGCTGGAGCATGGTCTATGACAGGATGGCATAGCAGGATTGTGAGAAAGGTACAAGAAGTGGCCCCTACAGCTACCTGGAATCATTGTATGGTCCACAGACAGGCATTGGCTGTTAAGATGATGCCAGAGGAGCTCAGCAATGGTCTTTCAGTTGCAGTAAAAATTATAAACTTTATAAAGTCGCAACTGGTTAATTCAAGGATTTTTGACATTTTATGCAAAGAGATGGAGGCAAACTTCACACAGTTGTTGTTACATGCAAAAGTTTGTTAGTCTTGTCAGCACTTTGCCCTTGGACATCCATGTGAACTGCGTGAGGAAGTCCGTATTCTTCTTGCCGATACCTCTCCACTTGTACAGCATTTCAGTGACATTCATGGGATATCCTTGTTGTCATATCTGGCTGATATATTTGAGTGACTGAATTCTCTGAATGTGGCACTTCAGGGACGAGATGCAAATGTTCTCATTGCTAATGATCGGATAGCAGCATTCATTAACAGACTTAAATTGTGGTCTTCACGTGTGCAGCAGGGATCTGTTTCCATGTTTTCAATGCTGGAGGACATTGTGCAACAATGCAGTGATCTGTCTGTTGACAGCATCCAGGACGTAAGTGTTCAGCATTTAGGAGGTCTGCAGGAGCAGTTTTCTGAATACTTTCCTGAAGTGGGCAAAGACCAATGTAATCAATGGACCAGGAACCCATCAGCTTTAAGCCGAATCCCACAGATATGCTGTCTTCAAAAGAAGAGGAAAGCCTTATTGTCCTGTCAAGTGACAAGGAACTGCAGCACAAATGTTCACAAATGCCAGATGCAGACTTCTGGTTATCGGTGGGATCTGAGTTTCGTGAGTTAACAAATGGGGCTTTTAAAGCCCTCGTTCCTTTTTCAGCCACCTAACTATGCGAGTCAGCATTAACCGCAATTCCAAGTATGGCTCCTGGCTTTCTATTGAAGATGACTTACGTCTTTTCCTTCCTACACGGCAACGCCAAATTCCATTACTTTGTATAGTGAGGAAACAAACACTCTCCTCCCACTGATAAGATAGGGCTGATGGATATTATACTGAATTAATACACCATTGTTTGGTGTCATGTTTCCGAAAATGTGTGTGAAGTTTCATTTTTGTTGCTTCCATTTGTACTATTTTTGAACTTAAAATTAATACTTCTGAAACTCGTACTGATCTATAATTGATCAAATCTTTACTTTTTTATTCATTTTTGGTGGTCACTTGTATCTGTAGCAATTGCACTGTTCTCTGTCTCTGAAGAGAAAGCAAACAGGTGTCCTAGGGCAGCTAGTCTGTGTTGGGAAAGGCAATTAACTAGGGAGCTGAATGCCCAGAGTGGCTGCCCTTATTGTGGGATCCAGCTGACCTGCCCTGAACCGAGACAGGCTCCTCTCCCAGGATTTGATTTTTCCAAGTCCATCGGCGAAGTTCAGCCAGTGTCCTTTCTCCCAAGTATTTAAAAAGCCTGAGTTAGGCCTTCCAACAGTCATGAGATTTAAAAACATAAACAGGTTCTTTCACTTTGCCTTCTGCTTTTGAGCCTGTGGGCTGCACTCAGGTCGTGTTGCCACACTTTTCTCCACAACAAGGAGGACTAGAAACTTCCTTTTTTTAATGGAAGCTGATGGTCTCACCTATTCACATGACTCGAGGAGCTGGGGCTTTAAGAAAACTACCAAAGATTGGAAGAGACATGAGAGCTGCAGCGCTGTGTGGGTCATGGTTTGTATGGGGCTAAGTGCTTTGGGCTACATTCACAAGGGGGACCTGGGCATTGCAATGCCAACTCCTAGTCACCCGGCCACCTTGTGGATTCCTCAGCCCCAGTAAGGCACCCCGCTCCCCATGCCATGCCTGGAGAAGCGGGGAGCCTAAGAAAGGGTTGCTCAGGTGCCAGCATGCTGAGCGGGGAGCCACTTGGGCCAGCCAGTGGGAAATGACAAGGAGCGGCAAAAGGAATTAGGTCTTTGCTCACAAAAAATGATGGAGGTGGTGCTGTGCCCAGACCACTCATCTGGGATGGGGGAGCTCTGGGTTCAAATCCCTGCCCCAGGTCAGGCAGATTTGAACCTGGGTCTCCTACACCCCAGGGAGTGCCCTACCACTGGGCTATTGGGTATTGGGAGAGGAAGGCTCTGAGTGTGCCTATTGGATTGGGCCCCGCGGACAGCTACATAGAGAATGTCTCGTTTGAGACTCCCAGGGCTAGGCATGAGCGAGGATGCCGAGCTGCTCAGTACTGTCATCAGGACATAGGCAGTTTTGCGCATGCTTGTTGGGAATGTAGGGAATATATGTGGCAGCTGAGCAGGGGTTTTGTGAATGCCAGTGGTGCCTGCATGTTGGATGTGGGCCCCTAAAGGGCAGCTAGGCATCAAAATCCCCTTGTGAATGTAGCCCTTTGGGGCAGGGGCTGGCTCTTATTATGTCTTTGTACAGCACCTAGCGCAATCAGGCTCTGATCGTGGTTGTAGCCTCCAGATTCTTCTGAAATACAAATGATACAGAGCCTGATCCTCTTCACCTGTGTAACTCTGTCAACTCCTGAATTACCCTGCTCAGAATCCGCTCCCTGCTGGGAACACACTTGTAAGGGTCAGAGTTAAGGTTTTAATTGCATTTTGAGTTAGACTTTGGTTGCGGTTTGAAGTTATTGGGGTATCTGATATATTCAGAGAGTAGAATAGATGGTGAAATGACTTAATCTCCTTTCCTTGCAGTGTTTGTCTTGTTTCAAAAATCCCTTGTATAGTGATAACTGAAAGCAAATGAGGTTTCCTGTCTGGGAATTAGAGCTGGCACATGACCTCTCTAGTTATGGTTGGCTAAATGTATCCATTTTGGAGGCCCTTGTTTAGTTGCTTATAACTTGGTCAAGTTTCATCTTTCAGGCTGGAATTTTCCAGCTCTGGTTTCTGTCTGAGGGCTTTTTTCTCTTTCAAATATGAGCAGAATTGTTTTTTTGAGAATTAAGAAAATGAAAAGTAGCCAACATTTTTGCCCGTATCAAACTCTCTTTCTCTGTCTGAACTGCTCTGGAAGCTCTGTGTTTGGAGTGGGACAGACATATGTGTTACAGAAGGCAGGGCTGGCTCTAGGTTTTTTGCTGCCCCAAGCAAAAAAATTTTTGGCTGCCCCCCCGTCCCAGCCCTGGGCTCCTCGCCGCCCCCCCCACCCGCACCCCCCTGCCGCCCAAACCCTGGGCTCTCACCCCCCCACCACCACCACCTGCACCCTCCTTCCGCCGCAGCCCTGGGTCACTGGTAACTCGCTCCCAGGGCAGGTCATTCAGCAGGAATTTTGGATGTGCACAGAACACAGACAGGATTGGTTCCCATATGGTTACGGAACTGCAGTAAAGTGGAACAATTTTCAGCTTGTGTGACTGGAGGATATCTGGATGCATATTATAAGACTGTCCTACATAAATGAGGAAAAGTTGATGTGACTTTATTATTCTTTTGTTCCACTCTTTCTTTCTATGGGGAATTTGCCAATGCAATATCACTGTCTTCCTTTTAAACAAACAAACAAGGCAATGGCTGTTGAAAATAGCAATTCCAGTCCTAATAACCACTGGGAAGCATTTCTTGCTCAATTTTATCCTACTTTTTCTACAGCAAGTTACAGTGGATCAGTATATTTGATTTGGGAGAAACGAAGTAACTGAGCTTTAGCACTCCTGAATTTTGAGGTGTTCAAATCTGGAAGGCAGGTGCTGGGGGGAGGGGCCTGTGGCTCCGCAGGGGAGCACGGCAGCATGTATGCAGCAGTGTGTCTGGCACTGCGCGAAGCCAGACACACTGGTCTGAGTGGCACGGTAAGGGGGCTGGGAGATTGGAGAAGGGGTAGGGGGTTC
>NW_020664584.1:12728969-12797737 GCF_002925995.2 Terrapene triunguis
GTTGGATGGGGTGGAGGTTCGGGGGGGCAGTCAGGGGCAGGGAGAAGGGGGGGTAGATGGGTCAGGGGTTCAGGGGGGCACTCAGGGGACAGGCAGCAGTTGGATAGGCATGGGAGTCCCAGGGGTTTGTCAGGGGACAGGTAGGGGGTGGGGTCCTAGGGGGGAACTTGCGGGGGTGTCTCAGGAGGGGGCAGTTGGGGACACGGAGACGGGAGGCTTAGATAGGGGGTGGGTCTCAGGAGGGGGCAATCAGGGGACAAGGACCAGTGGGGCTTTGATAGGGGGTGGGGTCCTGGGGGCAGTTGGGGCAGGGGTCCCGGGAGGGGGTGATCAGGGGACAGGGAGCAGGGGGGTTGGATGGGTTGGGGTTTCTGTGGGGGGCAGTCGGAGGGAGTGGATGGGGGCAGGGTGGGGCTACCCTCCCTCCCCGTGGAGTGTCCTATTTTTTGAATGTTAAAAGATGGTATCCCTACCCTTCCCAGTGCAGCTCTCCATTCAAAGCAGGCTGTAGAATGAGGTCTCAGCTTCCTCACTCCCTCCCCCTCTTTCCTGTTGGTAGTGGCCAAGGGAATGCTGGGAAATGTAGTTCTTTCCCTGCTCCAGGGCTGGCTCTATAGGCAGGGAGCTAACCAAGGAACTACAGCTCCCAGGGCCCCCTGTTGGTTCTCAGCTCCCATGCTGGATCCCTGCCGCCCCTGCAAATGGGCTGCCCCAAGCATGTGCTTGCTTTGCTGGTGCCTAGAGCTGCCCCTGACAGAAGGCTGGTGAAAATCCCCTTGGATTTGGTTGTGGGAGAATATTTTCCACCCTGCCCTTTGCCAATGCACACCAGCTTTTCCCTCACAACCTCTGAGCTACCCACACAATGTGAGGAACCAGCAAGGGAGTCTCAGCCCCTGTTCCACCTGCCTGAGGGTGCGTGGGACGAAACAGGGCTCCCCCTGACACCTCCACACCCTGCCTGCTCCAGTTGGGGTGGAGGTTGCCAAGTTTGTCCTCCAGCTGCAGAATCAGGGCCCATGGGAAAAGATGGCAATCAACAGAATCTGTAAGACAAGTGCTTCCCCAAGGAGCCGTTGTCCAGGATGAGAGCGCTGAGGGGGATCCTCCTGTAGGCTGCAAAGTGGGTGAGACCCGCTGCCTGGCTTTGTGCTGGGGGCACTCACAACGCAGGCTTCAGGGTCTCTCTCTTTTCTTTCCAGTTGCAGAGCTTGTCTCACAACATTAACTTTTCCCTGGACTCGCTGGTAAAGAGAGACTTAAAAGAGCTCAAAGGGGTGAGTAGATGCTGAGCAGGCCTGTCAGGATGGGCCCTGGAAGAGGGCTGCACCAGCTGAAGGATGTTCCCCTCCCTGTTTCACTAGCAGCAGGCAGTAGCAGTGCTAAGAGCTGAGTTCTGAGCTTTGTGGGAGCAGCTGGGCCCAGCAATGCTCCTGAGCCCTCCAGAAAACTCCATCTCTGTCTCCAGGACCTTGGCACGCAGCCACCTGCCACTGCTGCTCTCCAGCCTGGATGCAGGCATAGATGTGATTGACAGCAGGGCAATGTCCCCGCCCACCTCTTCACTCCTCCCCCTTCTCTGACCCAATTTGCCTACAGCCCTTTGGCTGAACCGAGGGGTGTCATGGGAGTCCCCTGGGAACAAAAGAACCTGTTTACCCCCAAATACTTCATAGCTTCTCATTACATCCACTGCATGAGCACCCCCCATGGCCTCCCAATCAGCTCCCTCACTGGGTGAGTGTGCACGCCCCCTGCACTGAGTGTGCCTGGCCTCCCAGAAAGCCCTTCCCCCGGTGACTGTGTGTCCCCGTGGTCTCCCAGTGAGCCCTCAGGCAAGTGCATGTCCCCAGGGCCTCCCAGGGAGACCCTGTTGAGTGCGTGTCCCAGGGTTGCCAGCCCTCTTGGTTTTGCTGGCAGTCTCCCAGAATCAGGCTCTATCTCCCAGGGGCTACTGAAGCCAAACCAGGAGATTTTAGTCCAGCAGCGCAGCGAGGCTAAGGCAGGCTCCGTGCCTGCCCTGGCCCCATGCTGCTCCCCAAAGCGGCCAGCACGTCCCTGCAGCCCCTGGGAGGGGGGCAGGGAGTCTCTGCGCACTGCCCCCGCCCCGACTCCACAGCTCCCATTGGCTGGGAACTGCGGGGGTGGTGCCTGCAGACAGGGGCAGCGCATGGAGCCCTCTGCCCCACCAGAGGCCACAGGGACGTGCCACCTGCTTTCAGGAACGGCATGGTGCAGGGCAGGCAGGGAGCCTGCCCTAGCCCTGCTGTGCTGCTGCCTGGGAGCTGCCCGAGGTAAGCGTTGCCCAGCCGGAACCTCCACACCTCACACCCTCCTGCACTCCAATCCCCTGCCCCAACCCTGAGCCCCCTCCTGGAGCCAGCACCCCCACCCCTTCCTGCACCCCAACCACCTGCCCCAGCCCTGAGCCCTGTCCAGCACCCAAACTCCCTCACAGAGTCTGTACCCCAACCCTCTTCCTGCACTCCAACCCCCTGCCCCAGCCCACTGAAAGTGAGTGAGGGTGGGGGAGAGCGAGCGATAGAGGCGGGTGGATAAAGAGCAGGGCATGGCCTTGCGGAAGGGGCCGGGGCATAGGTGTCTGGGTTTCTGTGATTAGACAGTTGGCAACCCTAGTGTTCCCAGGGCCCCCAGGAAGCCCCCAGGTGAGTGCGTGTCCCCCATGATCTCCCATTGAGCCCCCAAGTGAGTGCATGTCCCCCATGGCCTCCTGGGGCACCCCCAGGCGAGTGCGTGTCCCATGTGGCCTGCCAGGGAGCCCCCAGGCGAGTGCATGTCCCATGTCCTCCCAGTGAGCCCCCCCTGTGAGTGCATGGCACCCATGGTCTCTCAGTGGGGCATCCCTGGGCGAGTATGCACCTCCTGTGACCTCCCAGCAGGGTCTCCCCTGGGGTGAGTGTGCACCTCCCATGGCCTCCCAGCAAACCCCTGCCCCCTCCCCAGTCAAATCATGCCCTCTGTGGCCTTCCCCAGGCAAATGTACACCTGCTGTGACCTCTCAGTGGGGCCCCTTTGGTGTGAGCGTACGGCCCCTATGGCCTCCTCGCCCCCCATCCTCTGGTGTTTCCTGCCCACCCCCCGTGGACTCTAACATGTGCTCTCCCAGGGAACTCACCCCACTATGTGTTTGTGTGTGCACATGTGGCTATGGGTGTGTCTGGGTGTGCATGGCTCTCCTAGCTGCATAGATTCCAAGGCCAGAAGGGCCCATTGGGATCATCTAGCCTGACCTCCTGTATAGCACAGGCCAGAGAACCTCCCTGAATCAATTCCTCTTTGAAGTAGAGCTGAACTTTTAGAAAAACATCCAATTTTGGTTTAAAAATTGCCAGTGGTGGAGAATCCACCTTGACCCTGGGTACATGTGTGTAAGTGTGTGTTGCTTTCAGGTGTGCTTCTCTGTATTGATATCTGTGTTTGCACGTGCCCATTATTAGATGAAGATGGTAAAATTGTTAAGGATGCAGAAGAGGTAGAAGTGTTCAATAAATATTTCTGTTCTGGATTTGGAAAGAAGCAGGATGATGTGCTTGTGTCACGTGAGGCTGAAGAAATACCTTCCGAGTCCATTAGTAACTGAGGAGGATGTTAGCAGCAGCAGCAGCAGCTAGGGATAAATATTGCATCCAGAAGGCCTAAAAGTGTTGGCTGAGGAGCTCTCTGGCTCACTGATGTTAATTTTTAATAAGTCTTGTGTATATAAATACCTCCTCTGACAGGGGCCGTGGCTGAATTTTGTTCAGGCTCCAGGATCTTGATACACCTCTGGGAGTCCCGAGCACAGAGGCTGAGATTGCCCTCACAGCAATCCCAGGGGGAGGCCAGGAAGAGGCACTTGCTAGAATCTGGGACAGAATGTTAATAGCTGTGGGATACTGGGACAGCTAAGCAACATTGTGGCCCACGACTCCACTGAGAGCAAGGAAACTAGGCACTGCTAATAGGTGGTAGGTTTCAAAACTCTGCAGGGAAAGGGAAACTGAGGCACAGCTGAAAGGTGATGTGTCAGAGCTCCCCTGGAATGAGGGTGACTCTGGGTAGTAAAGAGTGCTGCCAAATAACGATGCTTGGCAGAATGTGGGAAAAGCCCTAGAGAGGTGTGAAGCAACCGCTGGGTGGAGTCTTGAGGTTAAGGAGGGAGAAAGTTGCCCCTTAATCTATGGTTTCACATTGGTCAGTGGAGGTGTAATTAAACCTGAGGGGGATGGGGGGAGCAAACACACTTCACCTTGCCCCAAGGTGGGGGGGGGATTGGGAACTGATCTATAATGTTGTCATGAAACTGTTTTGATGTGGTGATTGGAACTGTTTATCTGTTGATTGACTGACTGTATGAAGTTTAAATTAATAAGTAGTAAAGCAGATGCGCTGTCGAAATGGGGGAGGGTGGGTAGAACATCCTTGGAGTACTTGTCATGTACCCCTGCTCTGTTCTCTTTTGAAAGGGGGAGAAAAGTGATGGTTTGGGGGCGCTGTCCTGGCGCTGACAGCCCTGCTGGGGTACGAGGGAGGTTCCAGATGTCAGCCCCACACCCAGCTGAGCGCCAACAGGCGATGTAAGTAACGCAGTGTCTGTGTGGACACTGTGTCGCCCTAACTACATCGACCTAAGCGCTGCGCCTTTCGTGGAGGTGGAGTTAAGTCGATGCAGTGGGTGACGTACATCGGTGGGAGCACCATTGCAGTGTGGATGCTGTCTTACATTGACCTAACTCTGTAGTGTAGACCAGGCCTAAGTGTAAAGAGCGTAGAGTTGATATATTGAATAAAATGTGTGTGTGCATGCGTGTGTGTTGACTGCTTCACAACTGCTGTCTGCCCCTGAAAGACTTGAAGTGTAAAGCAGAAGCTTCCTGCTGTTGGGTGGAGTTCTGGCAGAGGGGTGTCTGAGTACAGGGGAGTCTGAAGGGTCAGCGCTACGCCCAGAGGGGCTAGGTGGCTGGACAGCAGGTTCCAACAGTTGGGGATTGCCAGCTAAAAAGTCTGTGGCCTGAGAGTGTGCTTAGGGACCCTGAGCTTCGGGCAGTGGCTGGGCTCCATTCAGGCTCCAGGAGCTTGGAACCCCCTGGAAACCCACAGCACAGCTTGGATTCCCTCGCAACAATCCTAGTGGGCAGCCAGGAAGGGCTGCTAGCTAGGATCTGTGACATCTTCCTGGGGAGAAAATACCAGGTTATTAAAGGGCTCTTTAATCTAGGGAAGAAAGGCAGAACAAGAACCAACAACTACACGCTGAAGCCAAACAAATTTGTAACCATGAGAGTGATTAACCATTGGAACAAACTCCGAAGGGAAGAGGTGGATTCTCCATCTCTTGGTGTCTTCAGATCCAGACTAGCTGTCTTTCTGGAAGATGCTTTAACCAAACACGAATTACTGGGCTCAATGCAGAGGTAATGGGGTGAAACTGAATATTCCGTGCTAGCCAGGAGGTCAGCTTAGATGTTCTAATGGTCCCGTCTGGCTTTAAAATCTATGTGCCTGTGTATTCTTGTGTGCACACATCTGTGAACATATGTCTGTGTGGCTCTGGGTCTGTGTATACACACGTGTGGGTCTGTGTGTGTGCATGTGTTTGGGGGTGTTCCTGTTTTAGCTTTCGTGCATGCTGCATGAGCAATAGGGGAACTCACTCTCAGCAATGTGCAGAGTGAGATGATGCAGATTCTCCAGCTGGTGAGTGCGACAGTTTCACTCCAGCAGCATGGGGGTGGGGGGGAGGGGGTAGCTGTAGAGAGCACTCTGGTGTCCCCTGCACAGCTTCCAGCCCCTGCAGGTTCGGAATGACATGTCCATAGGATACCACTACATGGGACACACAGACCAAGCTGACTTACTAGCTGGGCAGCTGACGTGGCCATAACAAACAGGCTAGAGTGCACATTTGGGCCCTGACTAGGCAGGTTAGCAGTGCGCTGTGGTGTGCGTAGAAAGCTCTGCCATGCCAGGGGTAAGGCACAGGGGGCGTATTGTACAGGGCCATTGTCACTAAGCACTTACCCGTCTCTTACCAGGACTTCAAAAAGCCTTTTGACAAAGCCTGGAAAGACTATGAGAATAAACTGTAAGTTGACCTGCCCCCGTCCTCTTTACTCAGGCTCACTGGGAGCCGATTTTAATAAAGCCTGGCCCAAGAGAGCCTTTCAGGGTGTTTTTTCCCTTTCTTCAAGCACAAAGATTGAGAAGGAGAAGCGGGAGCTGGCGAAGCAGCACGGGCTGGTGCGGAGCGAGGTGGTGGGAGGGGAGATCGCGGAGGAGATGGAGAAGGAGCGCAGGATGTTCCAGTTAAACATGTGTGAGGTAAGGGGGGGTGGGAGGGAGCAGCAGCATCCCAAGCACCTAGAGCAATGATCCTTTCCACTGAGCAGCACTGGCCTCTTCTCCGCAACTCCCACCTGCCGTGAACTTGGACGTCTCAGCCATGGGCCATGGGAGGGAAGGTGCAGAGTGGCTCGGGGATGGGGAGAGGAAACTCTTGAAGAGGAAGACCCCTAATTCTCACATGGTTGTGGGTTTTTTTTTTTAACTCCAATTGAATGTCTTTGTGAGGATTGTATCAAGGCCTCTTCCATTGCCAGCCAGCCTAGCTCCCGGTGGCTGCCTTTCAGCTTCTTGTGTGGCACAGAGATGTTTCTAGTGTTCATTTTTGACCAGATGCCTTGTTTCCTGTAGTCTGACACCTTGTTCAATTTACAGAAATTACAACTGTGCCCATCCCCCCTCCCTTCCCCATGGGCAGCGGGTAGAAGAGGCCAGGGGATGCTAAGCCTCCCCAAACAGGCGGGTGCCGCCAGCCCGTATCTTTGGAGCCCTGCCACCAAAAAGGTGCCATAGTTTGGCCCATATTCTGCCCCAAGGCCCCGTTGTGCTTGTCCTCTTCCCCCGTGGCCCCGCCTGCCGCTCATGCCTCTCCACCCGCCGAGTGGTGGGCAGGTAGGGGGGTGGAGAGGTGCGAGCAGTTGGTGGGGGTCTTGGGGGAGGAGGCGAAGAAGCGCGAGTGGTGGGAGGGGGCAGAGATGGGTAGGGTGGCCTCGGGGGAGGGGGCCAAGCCTCGAGGCAGAGCAGGGGGCGGGGCCACGGTCTGGACACCAGTGGCCCCCCCACTTCTCGGGAGCTTCCAGTGCTCACGCCCAGCCTCCCAAATGTGGGAGTCATAGAATATCATAGAATCCTATCCTATCTCCTAGAACTGGAAGGGACCTTGAAAGGTCATCGAGTCCAGCCCCCTGCCTTCACTAGCAGGACCAAGTACTGATTTTGCCCCAAGTGGCCCCCTCAAGGACTGAACTCACAACCCTGGGTTTAGTAGGCCAATGCTCAAACCACTGAGCTATCCCTCCCCCCTAATATCAGGGTTGGAAGGGACCTCAAGAGGTCATCTAGTCCAACCCCCTGCTCAAAGCAGGACCAATTCCCAACTAAATCATCCCAGCCAGGGCTTTGTCAAGCCGGGCCTTAAAAACCTCCAAGGAAGGAGACTCCACCACCTCCCTAGGTAACACATTCCAGTGCTTCACCACCCTCCTAGTGAAATAGTGTTTCCTAATATCCAACCTGGACCTCCCCCACTGCAACTTGAGACCATTGCTCCTTGTTCTGTCATCTGCCACCACTGAGAATGTTGGAAATCATTAAGAAAGGGATAGATAAAAAGACAGAAAATATCATATTGCCTCTATATAAATCCATGGTGTGCCCACATCTCGAATACTGTGTGAGTTATATTGGAATTGGAGAAGGTTCAGAAAAGAGCAACAAAAATTATTAGGGGTATGGAACAGTTTCCATATGAGGAGGGATTAATAAAACTGGGACTTTTCAGCTTGGAAAAGAGACGACTAAGGGGGGGATATGATTGAGGTCTATAAAATCATGACAGGTGCGGAGAAAGTAAAGAAGGAAGTGTTGTTTACTCCTTCTCATAACACATGAGCTAGGGGTCACCAAATGAAATTAATAGGCAGCAGGTTTAAAACAAACAAAAGGAAGTATTTCTTCACACAATGCGCAGTCAACCTGTGGAACTCTGCCAGAGGATGTTGTGAAGGCCAAGACTATAACAGGGTTCAAAAAAGAACTAGATAAATTCATGGAAGATCGGTCCATCGATGGCTATTAGCCAGGATGGGCAGGGATGGTGTCCCTAACCTCCCTTTGCCAGAAGCTGGGAATGGACGACAGGGGATGGATCACTTGATGATTACCTGTTCTGTTTGTTCCCTCTGGGGCACCTGGCATTGGCCACTGTCGGAAGACAGGATATTGGGCTAGATGGACTTTGGTCTGACCCAGTATGGCCGTTCTTAAGAATCTATGCTGAGCATGTGCAAATGGCAATTTTCTGCCCCTTATAACTTGGCCAACTAAATCTGACCCACGTGTCCCAGGGAGAGCAAAGGTACCTCTCTGACCCCAGGACAGCCCCTGAAAATGCTGAGTCCCTGCTCCAAATTCTGGAGCCAGTGAGCTCTTAAACCCAAGTTGGCATGAGCAAATGCAAGGAGCCTCATTTGGCACTGCAGCAGTGCAGGGGAGGGGAAAAGATGGTGCCAAGGGCGGCATGGCCTGCCCAAAAGCAGGGGTGGGGGAGGGGGACAGGGGCCAGGGCAGCTGTCCACGTGGTTCTTACCTACGGCCCCCCAGCTAAGCCATGTCCAGCTAAGAGCCGCATGTGGGCAGCTGTGGGGAGTCGTGGACCCTCTTGTCCTGGGTGGGGGGCCCACGGGGCAAGGAAACAGGCCTCTCTTGACCCCACCCTCACCCCTGGCAAGTGGAGGGTCCGCGGCACGGCTCCCCACAGTTGCCCAGGCTCCCCAGCCAGGCTCCAGTTGCCGTCCTGGCTGGGGGGACGGGGCCTGGGGGGGAATAGGAGGGGCCCCTGCCAAAAAGTGGACGGGCCAAGCCTGTCCAATTTCAAAAGGTGGGAGGGCCCTGGCTCCCTGCCCCCCCTCCCCCATTCCGGCACCACTGGCTGGTGCACAACTGGGAGTACTGCTCACCCAGCACTCCTAGATCCAGAACTATGCAGGGACCCCTGGCCAGGGTACCAAGGATCATTTCCTTGAGACAGAAAGAAATCCCAGGGAGGAAATCCCAGCCCCAGGGTCAGAGAAACTCTATCAACAGGAACAGGCATGGCCTCTCTGGGACCCAGGGTTGCCAACTTTCTCATTGCAGAAAACCAAATACCCTTGCCCCATCCCTTCTCCGAAACCCCACCGCTTCTCTGCGCCCCCCCAGCTCACTCTATCCCCCCTCCCTCCGTCGCTTGCGCTCCCCCCACCCTCACTCATTTTCACCGGGCTGGGGCAGGGGGTTGGGGTGCGGAAGGGGGTGAGGGCTCCGGGATGGGACTGGGGATGAGAGGTTTAGGGTGCAGGAGGGGACTCTGGGCTGGGGCTGAGGGGTTCTGGGAGTGGGAGGGGTGAGGGCTCTGGCTGGGTGTGTGG
This sequence comes from Terrapene triunguis, assembly GCF_002925995.2. Taxonomy (NCBI): domain Eukaryota; kingdom Metazoa; phylum Chordata; order Testudines; family Emydidae; genus Terrapene; species Terrapene triunguis. The sequence goes on from NW_020664584.1 coordinate 12,738,440, forward strand.
GCTCTGGGGTGGAGCCAGGAATGAGGGATTTGGGGTGTAGGAGGGGGCTCCAGGCTGCTCAGGGGGTTGGAGTGTGGGAGTGGGTATGGACTCTGGGCTGGGGCCAGAAAGGAGGGGTTCAGGGTGCGGGAGGGGGCTTTGGGCTGGGGCAGAAGTTTGGGGTGTGTGTGGGGGGGGTGGGCTCTGGAAGTTTGGGTGCGGGAAGGGGCTCAGGGCTGGAGCAGGGGGTTGGGGCATGGGAAGGGGTGTGGGATGCAGACTCTGGGAGGGAGTTTGGGTGGGGGAGGGAGCTTAGGGCTGAGGCAGGAGGTGTGGGGTGCCGGAGGGAGTTTGGGTGTGGGAGGGGGCTCAGGCCTGGAGCAGAGGGTTGGGGTGCAGAAGGGGGTGCAGGCTCCGGGCAGCACTTACCTCAGGTGGCTCCCGGGAAGTGACTGGCATGTTCCTCCAGCTCGGGAGCGGCCAGGTGGCTCTGTGTGCCACCCCTGCCGGCAGGCACCACTCCCACAGCTACCTGTGGTTCCTGGCCAATGGGAGCTGTGGAGCTGGCGCTCGGGGCAGCAGCAGCATGTCAAGCCGCTGTGGCCGCCCCCAAGCTGGCGGGACATGCCGGCTGCTTCCCGGGAGCTGCGCTGCGGAGCTGGGGAAGGAGCCTGCCAGCCCTGCTGTGCCACCAATCGGACTTTTAATGGCCTGGTCAGCGGTGCTGACCAGAACCACCAGGGTCCCTTTTCAACCTGGTGTTCTGGTAAAAAACAGACATCTGGCAACCCTACTGGGGCCCTCAGACACTGATGATGTCCCAGGAGCCCAGCTGGCTATCTGCAGCATTGCATTGAGCACTCTTCTCCTGTGCTGATTTGGCTGCCAGCTCCAGCTCCCTCCTACCCCCTCCTCACACAGTCTGACTCCCAAGTGCCCCCCAGGCTCCTCTCCTTCTCTCCCTCCCCCTGCTCTTTTCTCCCCTCCCCTCCCCTCCCCTGCCCTATAATACTTGTAAGAGAAACAGAAATAAACTAAGCCAACCCTTTCTCCCCTCCCCCCACAAAAAAACTGAAAAAGAAAAGAACAGAACTGAAAAAAAAAACCCTCACCCAGAAGGGAAGAGAAACCCCAGCCCTGCCATGCTGTTTGCTGCCCAGCACTCTGCTCCTGTCTTCTAGCCCTGCCCCTCCGGGTGTGGGTCTGTCTTTCTTCCTGGTCACATTTCAAGTGTTGGATTCATGTGTGGGTGCTGGGTGGAGGTGGTGACCTGTGCAATACTGGAGGTCAGGCTTGATGATCTGGGTGGTTCCTTCTGGCCTTAAACTCAGTGACTCTCTTTTTTGTGGGGGCTGGATGCTCCTCGGGGCTGGGCCTGTCTCCTGCTGCCACAGTGCACATAATAAGAAATACAGTGCGTTAAAAAGGCTGGAAAGTTGGTCAGTATTGTTAAAATTACTTAGGCCTGGTCTACACTTACCCCCCAATTCGAACTAAGGTACGCAACTTCAGCTACGTGAATAACGTAGCTGAAGTCGAAGTACCTTAGTTCGAACTTACCTCGGTCCACACGCGGCAGGCAGGCTCCCCCGTCGACGCCGCGGTACTCCTCTCGTATAGCTGGAGTACCGCAGTCTACGGCGATCACTTCCTGGTTCGACTTATCGCGTCCAGACAAGACGCGATAAGTCGAACCCAGAACTTCGATTCCCAGCCGCCGAACTAGCGGCTGGGTGTAGACATACCCTTAGTTGTCATTGACCTCATCCCTGGAAACACCGTTTCTGCTGAAACTTTCCAAAATTATTGAGCCTGAGGCATATATTCGGCATGAATAAGTTCAGCCCAGCTTGTTAAAGTTTGGCATCATTATAAGCAACAAAACCCAGGACGTGTTAGGTAACTTCCATACAGTAGATGCTACCATTAGAAAGGAACAAGATTGTATCCCTGCTGGACTGGACAGCCACACAGGGGCAAACAGGTCTGTAGCAACACCCTCAATCATCCGTTCCCTCATAAGAGTGACCGGGAAAGGGAGGGGGAGGCGGCTTTCTGGAAAGATGAGTTTATTAACTCACGTTCCAGCCACTTTGGAGCTCACACAGGCAAAATCTCCCACGCACTCCTAATCTCAAACACACTGTCAGCCACACTCTCTTCTTAAAGGGCCAGCTCCCATTAGCCAAATGCATGCCCTGAAAATGCAACAGTAAAAGAAACTAGCACAGCATCCACATGCACTTCTAATTACAAGGTTCTGCAATGTCAAGTCATTCCAGTAGTTACTTCAGAGTCCTTCCACTAATTGTTATACATACATATTTAAGCCTTCAACACAGACCACTTCCACATTAACTATAGGAGTAAATGGGGCCTGTATGTTGTTGTTCTCTATGCTGGACCGTCTGATAGGGAGCCACAACACACACACAGGCAGTGGGTTACACAAATATTTGTGAGACAGTGGAACACTGGGCATCAGGATTCTTGGTTTCTATTTCTGGCTCTGAAAATAGATTGTGGTGTAGTGGTTACAGAGTGGGTAGCTAAATGTACCACCACCTGTTTGGGGCATCTCTGGGGTTTGAACCCAAGACCTCTGGATGTAAACACCTGAGTCGCTGACACCTGACCTTAAGAACCAGACCTGTCCAGTATGGAAGTGAAGTGGAGTCATAACATTCTATATGTGGTCTAGCTTCTAGCGAGTAACCGAGCCAGAGTGGGTTAGCGTGGGATACACAAGAGCCTAGTTTGACAGGCATATTCTGAGGTGTGTGGCAAAGTAAATGAGACTTGGCCTTCTAGTATGAGCCCTGGGTTAGCATTAAATGACCTCACTCCCGTTCAGTGAATCTGTATGAAAGCTTGACTCACAATAAGAGCTGTGAAGAGCACAGAAGTGTGAATAGGAGCTAGTGGAATAGCTGGGGCTAATCTCCAGGCTTACAGATCAGTGCACCATCTACTAAGGCTACACAACACTGTGTTAGGCAGTCTCTGCTGGTCTCTGGCTCGCTTCCCAGGAAGTCTATAGCTAGCACAGAATGGGAAGACTGCAGTAGTGGGAGCCAAAATCATAAGTCATGGCAACACGGAGGGTGATAAGTAAACAATGCAGAACCCAGCAGGTAACAAGAACCAACTCCTAGGTGTGTTTTCCCCTCAGTATCTGATCAAAGTGAATGAGATTCAAACCAAGAAAGGAGTGGACTTGCTGCAGAACCACATCAAGCATTGCAATGCTCAGTTCAAGTAAGAGTGATCGGTCATCTTTATTCCCTATCCTCCCTTTCTTTGCAAGATCCCCAGTTTAACTGAGGAGACCTGGGCATTTGATTTATTTTGCAGTGAACAAATATCCTGCAGTCACCCTCCACCTATGTGGTAACATGCTCCGCTTCCTCTCCCTCTGGAGATGGTGTAGCCGTAGGACTCTACGGTTGTGTTTGTCCTGCAAGTTACAGTACTTGGTACTTGCATTTTGACAGTACAATACAAAAGCAATTAGAGTGCTGGCTTCCCACTCCTCGGTTTGTTGTCACTGGTTATTATGAGAATCTGGGGTTCCTGATAATGATAAGGTGTGTGAGGCCAGGACTGTTGGCCCAAAAGGGTTAATAATGACACAGCAAAGCAAAGGCTCTAAGGAGCGCAATGCACAGCGGCATGTTGTTCACATGCAGCACTGTCAATGCTAGGAGCTTCAGTTCAAACCATTCTCTCACATTCGCTTCTCCTGTTAGTTTTTTCCAGGAATGTTTAAGGGCAACAGAGACGCTTAAGCAGTTGATAGAGAAGCTCACCCCTGAGCTACAGAGGGTGAGTATGCATCATAACGCCAGCTCACCAGGGACCAAGGCAAGAGGGGGCCATGGGCCCTGCAGGAAGAATGTCTACCCCCTAAAGTCTCTTTTTACCCCTAAGGAGGCTTCCCATATGTCCAGCTTTTCTGGGTCATGACCTCGGTTTTGGTCTGCCAATCTCTGTCCGGGTAGATTTTTAAAATATTAGTAATTGTCCAGGATTTCTCCCCCCCACCCCACGTGGGGGGCTGACAGCTGGGGCTGCAGCCTCCCCGCCAAATACCTCAACCCCTCTCCCCCCAGCACCACCTCCTCCTCTCTCCAGCAATATCCTCTTTTTGGGAACCTGAAATATGTTAGTCCTACCCCTAAGGAAGTAGAGAAGGTTTAAAGGCTAAGTGGAAATTTCCCAGGGCTTGATAGCCAGGATAAGAGCATACAGCTCATGAAAAGATTTGAGGATGCTACTATACACTCCATGGTCCTATCATCTTTTTAAAGCGCTGCTTTTGTTATATCTCTCTGATGAGGATGAGGTTGCAATCCTCATTTGGGTGGAGTACTGATCTTTAGTGCTGAGCCCTCAGTCACACTGCAGGTAATTTTGGAGCCTTCCTTACATGCTTCCCTCACAGTAATTTCGAGTTTAATAGATGTACAGCTGGCTGGTTTTGATATTTTGCATGGAGACTGACTTCACCAGCCCAAGGTGGGTTCTCCAGAAAAGGCTCAGTGCCAGTTCTTTTAACACTCTTGGTCTCTTTACATTTGTAGCACATTAATACAAACAACATTTAAAAAAACCCTCCAATACATTGTCTCAATACAATCTATTTACAATCAGTAACTTGAGGAATGAAGAACAAGGCATAATACACAGCACTTGCAGTGTCTGTTAATGCTATAAACACACAAACCCTTCAGCTATGTCTGCCCTACAGGCACGTTGAAAATTAACTGTCATTTTCTGGCAAACTGAACTTTTGATCCTGTTAACTGTTTTCATTACTGACTCATCTCAAGAGGTGACCGTATTGCACTTCAGACTTTTGGATAGTCAGTGCCTGGTTCAGAAACATAAACAGCTGTTGTAATGATATGTCCTGAGCAAACAAAGCCCTGGCTGGGATGATTTAGTTGGGAATTGGTCCTGCTTTGAGCAGGGGGTTGGACTAGATGACCTCTTGAGGTCCCTTCCAACCCTGATATTCTATGATTCTATGATTCAAACGTTGTTTATATTATTTAGCCAAACCATAGCCACTATGCACCCACCAGGCTCCATTTGAGGAGCGCTGAGGAAACACTGCTGTTCCCTCCACCTGCAGATAGCTCTGTCCAAGCTGCTCTGGAGAGATGGGATTTTGGAGAAGCTTGTATTACAGTAGTACATGCCCTGTGCCGTGGTGCTGCACAGGGGGCCCATGTTTTCAATATGGTGCTTCCCACAGGAATGGGAACTCATGTGTTCTGGAGTGTGTGGGAGAAATGCCTGTCTTGCCTGAGAGAATGAGTGGGATGTACAGACAGAGGCAAAGCGAATCACTGTGGTGTGATGCCTTTCAGATGAAGGTCAGGCAGGACGAGGAGAAGCAGCAGCTGTGCTCCCTCCGGGATCACCTGAAAGCAGCATTACAACTGGAGCAGAAAGAGGTAAAGCGCGTCCCCCTTCCTAGGCACTGCTGTTACGGCTGCCTGGTAGAGTATTCATGGGGAGCAACCAATCAGAGCAGTCACTCTGGTCCAATACTGTGCGTTGCACAGCATCCCCAGAGCTCATGCAGGGAACAAGGCATGTGCAGGGTGGCAATGGCAAGTCCATCTCGTTCCTGGGCTATGGGCTGAGCCCTGTGAGGTGGGCTCTGCCCCCGCACCCAGGGAGCTAAGGGGCCAAAGGGAAGCAGCTCTCCTTGCTCAAATCTGGAGGAGCCAGGGGGATGTTGAGGGCTCTGCTCTATCCATGGCCCTGCAGAGTTCTCCTTTGGGGGCTGTGGATTGGATGTTGTGAGTGAATTTCATGTGCCTGGAAGGTGCTGGAGTTGCAGCCCTGGGGACTGGAGCCCACTCTTCCCAGAGCAGTTGGGGAATGGGAAGTGGAGGGCATGTCTCCCTCACCCCTCTGTCCCGGCAACATGCTCCTCCTGTTCCACAGAGACCCAGCTGCTGGAGATGCCTGCTGTCCCAGGGGAGTAGGTTGAGGCTGAGGTGTTGTCGTGGTTTCTGCCTATTGAGCTTGTTGACTGCCTCCCTCTCCAAGGCAGCCCGTCCTGACGGCCTCACCCAGAGCAGCCCATCCTGATGGCCTCCCTCTCCGAGGCAGCCCATCCTGACTGCCTCACCCAGGGCAGCCCGTCCTGACGGCCTCACCCAGGGCAGCCCATCCTGACTGCCTCACCTGCAGCCCTGGCGGTGCCCCCTTTGCAGGCTCCCTGGGGATTGTGCACATGCCAACGGGCAGCGCAGCGTAGGGCATGCAGCATCCCCAGGCTGGGCCATACCAGACTGCCCTAGCTGTGGGGAGTAGGGACTCCAGAGAGAGGGGACGAGCCCAGAGGGAGCAGCAGGATCCCCTCTGGTACCTGCCAGAGGCTGTGGGAAGACAAGGAGATGAGGGGGCCCAGGGAGATTGGAATGGAGGGAGGAGGCCTCCAACAACCCTCTGGTAAGACTCCCACCTACTCCCCTCAACATTAAGCACCCCCCCCCCCAATGACAGGAGCTCCAAACCTGACCACTCACGTACCCAGCACGCTGGCAGCTTCCCCAGGGCTTACTCTGTCACTGGCCTCTCTGCTGCCGCTGCCGCAAGGGGCCTGTTCTGGTGGTGGCTGTGTGATGTGGCCATGTCCCCTCCCACACACCCCTCCTTTCAGCCAGGCCACAGAGAGCGGCTAGGCAGAAATGGCTTCAGTCACTACTGCCCTGCAGCGGTTTGGAAACAGGGCCGGGCTCCCTCTCCCTTCCCATGCCCAGCTTGGGTATGGGGCAGTGCTGTGGAGCGGACTGAGGGATTTGTGGCTTTCTGTACCACTTGGTTCAGTCTGTGTTTGCTCCCTGGGCACTGCTCTCCGAGTTTGGTTCTTGCCACATTCGCTGCACTCTGTATTAACATCACATCTCCTCCCTGGATGGGACCTTTCTAAGATGCCAGTCTGGAATATCCCGCCAGGAGGAGTCACCCTAGGGAGAGATGGGCATGGGCTAACGGCTACCTCTTTCTGTCTACTAGGACTCTGCTAACAAGCAGCTACGGTACAACATGCACCAGCTGCAGGGGAACAAGCAGTATGGGACCGAGAAATCGGGGAACCTCTTTAAGAAAAGTGATGGGTAAGTGCAGATCTCATTAGTCTGTAGTGTAGGATCTCCAGTGCAGCCCCGCAGCCCCCTCAGCTGAGTTACTGAGCTGACCTTGATACTGTGTCTCCCTCACAATGCGTTCATTTTGGATCAGACGGGAACAGTGCTGTGTGCAATGAAAACTAGGGGCAGCAGCATAAACAAAGCCAAAGGGGAATGAGAAATAACATGGGGGGGCAGTTTCTAGTGACAATCTGCGTGGGGGCTGGGCTTAGGGATGGCAGCACCGTGGTCCCAGGAGCATTCACTGCAGACTCCCAAGCTGAACCTCCTTTGGTTTTTTCTACCAGTTCCAAGTCTCTCCAGGTCCCTTTCCTATCCTCCCCACGCTCAGTGGCATGACACTCTGCCTGGGTTAGCCTCCCCTGCACACTTCACTAATGTCGCTCCCCCGCAACATTAAGGAAGATATTAAATGATGGAACAGTGATCTTCCTGCACAGACCAAAACCATTCACAGGAGCTCAGTACCATGATCCCTCTGTGACAGAGGGGGCAGGGAAGACACAGGGCAGTGAAGGGGCCACAGCTGGTGGATGGCAGAACCAGGAATAGAAGCCAAGTCTCCTGCTCCACTGCCTTATACGCAATGGGAGGGAACACAGGGCAGCTGGGATGCTAAGAGACGCGTACGACGATGGTGTCCCAGATCAGGGCTGGCTGCACCTGTCCCCACCTTGGGTCTCTCTGAATGCATCTCCTCCAGATCTGAGACCTCTAGCTTTCACTTCTGTGAGTGGAGTCCTGTGATTTCCCCCACTCAGACCGGGTCCTTGTTTTCCAACCACATTTGACCAACAGGTCCGACTGGACTAGGAACGTGTGTTTCTTCCTTTGGGGAGCTGTGATGAATACAGTGACCCAAACTGCTCCTGTTGTCTGTTGTGAACAGCAGTAACAGCTTAATGAGAGAAAAGGATTTTAAAACAACAGCAGGCCTACACACGACTCTGCTATGATAGAGACCTCTTTCTTCTTCAAGTGATGGCCCTCTATGGATTCCAAACGTGGGTGCACATGTGCATCATGTGCCAGAGCGGGGACGATTCTGTAGCAGTGTCTGTTGACCCGGATGTGCATCATGCATTGTCCTTGTATCCACAGCCAAGGTTATAAGAGGTTGTGTGCATCGACTCTGCTCCAATTCCCTCTTACCGCCACATGGGCAGAGTCGGAACCCCTGTTCCTCTGCGTTCTTAGCCTAGCTAAGAGAGTTGATAGTCTGTTCTGCCTTTGCGTACATAGTTACAAATAGTATTTTTCTTGTTTTTATAATGTATTGTAATTAGTTAGGTTTCCTTTCCGACTTCTCCCGTTGGGGAAACTTCCTCACCTGGGGACTATGCCCTGGCAAGTCAGCTTCAGAAACTGCTCTTTGTGCCTGCGCTCCTTCTCTGTGAGCGACGAGCACCAACAGTGCCTCTACTGCCTCGGCGAAGCCCATGTTGTGGCCCACTGCACCATTTGACATTTGTTCCCAACCCGAACACGGGAAGCCAGGGAACTTTGTCTTTGTAAGTTCCTCGTGGAAGAGGCTATGTGCCCATGTATCTGTCGATACTACCGCCGCCTGACAAGCCCTCCTCTGACCATAAAAAGCACAGCCATGGGCATACGGACAGATCCCAGTCTGGGACTGCCCCTAAATGCAGCATTGCCTCCACGAACCAGGCCCAGTTGGGTGAGAAGTCACATGTTGACCTGGCTGCTGCAGCTCCCAAGTAGTCCAGGACAGAGAACAAAGAGAAACACTGCTGCATTCACCGGTGCTGCCACCAACTGCAGTGCAGTCACTGCTCCAGCAGCGTTGTCACTGCACCCGCCACTTACACTGCCAGGATCCTCCAGTCTGCCATGCGCAGTCCCCCACACACCCAGCTGCCTAGAACCGATTTCTTTCAGGATGTAGTCCGCATCAGGTGTGGGTTGTTACTGTTTGATGATACGCTGTATCTAGTGTGGGATGGTAGATGACAACTAGGGATGTGCAGTCAGAAGAGTTTTTTTCCCTCTACTGAAATAGATTCTTCTGGGATATTTGGGTAGCCCATTCACGTGGGTGGCTTCTCTGATGGAGTGTCCTTGTTTAGTGAAGGCGGTTTTAAGTGTGTTTAGGTGTGTATCCCGGACTTTCTCTCGGGAACATATTCTGTGGTATCTGATGCTTGGCTGTAGATAACAGATTTCTTGGCATGTCTGGGACTGTTACTGGATCTCTGAAGGTAGACATGGTGATCCATGCATTTCTTGTGCATAACTGTCTGTCGGGTTCCATTGCTGAAGCTGATCGTGGTGTCCAGGAAGTTGATGCTGGTGTGGGAGTGTTCTAGAGAGAGTTCAATGGATGGATGGTGGTTGTTAAAGTTGTGGTGGAAATCTATGAGGGAGTCTAAGTCATCTGTTCAGAGGATGGAAATATCATTGATGTATCTCAAGTATATCATTGATTTTGTGGGGCATTTTTCCAGAATAGTCCATGAAGAGGAACACCACAGACAACCATATACAAGAAATCCATGGATCACCACACCTACCTTCACAGATCCTGTAACCACTCCAAACACACCAAGAAATCTGTTATCTACAGCCAGGCACTCAGATATCACAGACTATGCTCCGAGGAGAAAATCAGGGATGCACACCTTAACACACTTAAAACTGCCTTCACAAAGCAAGGACAATCCACCAGAGAAGTAGATTGCATCATGGAACTGGCCACCCAAATACCTGGGAAGAACCTGCTTCAATACAGAAAAAGCGAGAGCCTCTGACTGCACACCCCCAGTTGTCACCTATCACCCCACATTGGAATCCATATGGGGTATCATCAAACAGATACAACCCATATTTGATGGGGACTACATCCTGAAAGAAAACTTTCTTGAACCCCTTTTCTGGCCTTCAAACCTCACTAAGCTCATCATCAGAAGCAGGCTCCCCACGGACCATGACACAACTCAAAGCGGCACCAGATCCTGCCAGAACAACAGATGCAAAACCTGCAGACATATCTCCATTGCTATGATGATCAGTACTCCCCACCACACACTTTTCAAGTTCCATGGGTCCTACACATGCCTATCCCAACATGAGGTGTACCTCATCCACTGCATCAAATCCCCCAAGTATGTGGCTGAAGCCAGACAATCACTATGCTCTCGAATTAACTCTGACAGAAAAATGAAAAAGACAAAAACACCAGATCACATGTAGGCAAACACTTTTCACAAAATGTTCACGCCACATCTGACCTCTCAGTCCTTGCTCTCAAAGGAAACCTGGACAACACCTTCAAAAGATGAGCCTGGGAACTTAGGCTATATCTACATTACCGCCTATGCTGGCAAAACATATGTCGCTCAGGGGTGTGAATAAACCACCCCCCTGGGCAACATAAGTTACACCGACATAAGCACTGGTGTGCAAAGCGCTATGCAGCTCTCTCCCATTGGCATAGAGCGTCTTCACCACACACACTGCAGCGGCGCAGCTGTATCAGTACACTGCGCCGCTGCAGCGATGTGTGTAGACATGGCCTTAAATTCATAACTCTCTGCCTGCTTGACATTAAAAACCATGGACTTAACAGAGACCCTGGATTTATGGTCTATTACAACAATTTGTAACACACCCTGCTGCCTACTAACCCTCCATTGTCATCCACTGCAAAGATGCTAATTGACCACTTCATTTTAAGTGGTCTCCTACAACATGTGAAACCCTTTTGCTTAACAATCTGTTCCACCTTAGAATTGTAGAAATTTAGGACTGGAAGGGACCTCAAGAGGTCATCTAGTTCAGACCCCTGAACTGAGGCAAGACTAAGTATTATCTAGACCAGTGGTTCTCAACCTTTGTGGACTCAGGGCCCATTTGTAAATGTTTATGGCCTGTCACAACCCAGTAAAAAGTTTGGGGGTAGAGGCCCTTGGGTGGTTTCAATTGGATCCTGCCCAGCACTCACCCCAGAGTGGTGGCTCCTGCAGCTCCAGTGCTGTGGGACTGGCTGGACTTGGCTTTCCGCTCTAGGCATTGCAATCTCAGGGGTTGCAGCGCTGCTCAGGTTTGGCCCTGCTCCCCTGACTTTGTGAGAGTGGAGTTGTGACCTGGCTCCTGAGGTGGCAGTGCCACTCACTCCCATTTGGCGTACTGGGACTCCTGTCATGATGACAGCTGGGCCAAATCTGAATGGCGTGGGGACCTCAGAGGTTGCAGTGCCTGGAGCAGGGAGGCGAGTCCAGCCTGTCCCATGGGACAGGAATCACAGGAGCTGCCATGCGACCTTTGAAACATTCTGGTGACCCAATGCTGGGTCCTGACCCACGGGTTGAGAAACCCTGCTCTACACCATCCCTGACAGGTGTTTATCTAACCTGTTCTTAAAAACCTCCAGCTTGGACACTCTGGTTACCTTCTCCAGACCTGAGGAAGAGCTCTGTATAAGCTTGAAAGGTTATCCCTTCCACCAACAGAAGCTGGGCCAGTAAATGACATTACCTTGCCCACCTTGTCTCGTGCGTAGATTATTACAGACACTTCCAAATCCGTCATGAGTTTGCAGTGCAATATGGCAGCAAAGAGGCCAGGTAAACCCTGGAAATGATCAGGGGCCGAAGGGATTGATGTGCAAAGGAGACTGGAAGGGCGTAACATGTCCAGCTTGGCTGAGCAGTGCCTGCAGGTGGGGAGGGGACAAGGCAGTTTACAAACCCCTGTGGGGTGTAAATATCAAGGCAGGAGAGGAATCTAGGACATGACAAGGGCTACAGCTAGAAGTGGAAGGGAGCACATGAACTGAGAGGCCTGGAGCGCATCCTAGCAGTGAGCTCTGCCAGGCTGGGACTGGCAGCAGTGGCATCCCATTGCTTAGGGAAAATGCTGTATACATCATCTCCAGTAAGAGGCTGTGCTGCCCGTCCATCACGCCTCTTGCAGTGTGCCACAGGCCACCTCGCTCAGCTCACAGCAGGCCAAGGGCTGCCCCGCCCTGCTCTTGCTACAACCCTCCCCCCACCTGCACGAGCCAGGCAGTTTGTCAGGAGCAGAAGCTGTGGCCTTAGCTGTGCCCTCCTCTCCTCTCTGCATTGCTACCTGCAGTGGTGCTGCTCTGCATGTTCCTTTGACAGGCTGGTCCCTGGCTGAAGGGGTCTCCAGCCCCCTGGGCAGAAGGACTTTGAGCATCTCCTTTGAAATGAGAGAATTCCCGGTTCATTTTCAGGTTGAGGAAGGTCTGGCAGAAGAGGAAGTGCACGATCCAGAATGGCTACCTGACCATCTTTCACAGCACGGTAGGGCCAGTGCCTCCATCACCTTCATGGCCCATGCTCAGAAGTGGTGGGCTGAAAAGGCCTGTGGGATTCAGTCCCTTCCAGGGAGTTGTGCAGATGATTAGCACTGTGATACCCACAGTGAGTCTAGTGGCTTTCCCTGAGCCTGACTGGAATCCCTGGAGTATGATCTTCTCCAGCCCCATGCTGCTGGCCTGACCCAATGCCCACTGGAGTCTTTCCAATGAGGCTGGAGTCCCTGTGCCCTCAGTGGACCACAGGCAAAGGCACTAGGGTCTTGCCCAGACTGAGAGCTTGCATGGCGAGTGCACCAAGCATCCGGGAGCAGGGGAAAGGTCATTGCTGTGATTTCTTTTATTGTTATTGATGATAGCACCAGTAAGGAGAATGTGCCTGGGTTACTGGGAAGGCCCACTGCGTTCTGTCTGGCTCCTGTCACTGGCCTAGCTGAGTGCTCACAGGCTTCAATGGATTTCCCCTCACAGCTCCCAAGGGAGGCAGGGCAGGGCTGTTATCCCCGTGGACAGAGGGGAACGGAGGCCAGAGAGACTAAGTGACTTCCCCAGGCTCTTACAGAGCAGGGTCTTGAACCTGAGTCTCCCAAGTTTAGGTTTGTCCCTAACCGCTGGAAAGTTCTTCCTCCCTGTTCCCTGCCTCAATAACCCTAATCGCTTGGGAGCATGGCAGGGACCTGCCCCCAGGGGTTGCTGTCCTAGCAATGCTGCGAGTACTAAGGCTCCATCTTCCATCCACTAGCTAAACCGCCCACCAGCCAAGCTGAATTTGCTGACTTGCCAAGTGAAGCCGAACCCGGATGATAGGAAGTGCTTCGACCTCATTTCACGTGAGTCCCATTGTTTGTTTCGTAATGCCTGGGGAAGGCCCAATTGGCAGCCGCGTGCTGGATTTCTGACTCAGGGCCCCGAGAAGGCAGCATGTCAGAGAACCAATGCAAGCAGGCAGCAAGGTGCAGGGCAGGGGCACTGATTGTGTGGTTCCAATGGGGAGCTATAGGCCAGGCCCAGGGCATGGAGATACAGACCATGTTTGCGAGGCCGTTTGCAGTTCTGAGCTTTCAAGCTGCTCGACAAACACCAAGCAGGGGTGTTGTGATGAAAGGGAATCTCCACAGCGGGATTCGCTGGAGTATGTCCATGCTGGATGTCTGCCTGGGTGGGTGACACTAGCAGGAGGAAAGCAGAGGTTCAGTTACAAACACATTGTAATGCAGGCAGCTTAGCCAACCACAGGTGTTCCTAGGTATTGGTTTTGCAGCTCCGAGTCAGGGCCCATTCTGCTGGGTGCTGTTCGTGCAATTCAGTGAAACACAACACCCTGGATGGCGTCCTGAAAGGACTTGGGGCTGAGGAAAGATTGACAGCAAGAGCGGTAGAGCTCAGTGATGCAGCACCTTCACAGCCTCAGATGCTTACGGGCATGTGGTCCAGAGCTCTTGCACCTGGCACCACCTTCGGGTGGGGCAGGCAGGGTGCTAACCCATGCACATTGGCTGCAGAGGCTAAGCGAGTGAATGGCGTAGGAGCGGCCCCTCTCTGTGTGCTGGACTGTGCCACACACCCTTCACCTGGGGAGTGCAGACAGCTGGCTCTGGGCGGCGTTGGTGCCCTCTGGGTGCTGGTTTGTTTCAGGTCTAAACACAAATGGTTCTGTGTATCTCAGATAACCGCACGTACCACTTCCTGGCAGAGGACGAGCAGGAATGCACCGCGTAAGTACCGGGGTGGGAGCAGAACGGCTCCTTGGGAGGGACAAGTACCAGCCCTGAGAGCTGCTGAATGGGAGCCAGCTCGTTGGGCCATCTCACTCTTCTGCCGCAGGCTGGAGCCCTGTGTCCTCCTCGCCCCTCCAGGAGGGAGGGCAGCAGTGTAGCCAGGCTGAGGCAGAGGCTGCTGATGCCTGATTTGCCCAAGGCCATGGCTGGAATTCAACAGCCCCTGGCTCCTGGGCCTGCGTGTGGAGCAGTAGAGCCAGCAGCCTCCGTGTTGCCTGGCCCTAGCACCAGCCAGCACAGTGGGACTTGCCTGCAAAGCTCTGCTGCCTCCAGCCTCCTTCTCTTGCCCATCCCCAGCTGTGGACGTGGGGGCTGAAAAGTGGCGTTCTCTGTTGGGCTGCCTCTGTCTGCCCTGCAGGGAGACGCAGCAGCCAGAAGGCAACAATGGCCTGTCTGAGTTCACTGGCCCTCACTACCAAGTTCCTGCCAGTAATGAGGTGTGGGGAGGAGCCTGCTGTGAGCCCACCCTACTTCCTCCTCTGAGCCTGCACAGGCCTGTAGCCAATGCTTTGGCCCACCCCAGGCAAGTGTTGGTGCAAGGCAAAAGGTGCTGGGCAGGTCTGGAAGCACAGTGCCCACCCCTGCAGCCCTGAGATGCTGCTCTGCAGCCACTCCGGGGCTCCTGCCAAGGGCCAGGGTGAGGCCATGGGGCAGAGTCCCTCCTCAGAGCAACGTGCATGTGCAGAACTCGAGGTCTCCACTGCCCCATCACCCTCCCCATGTTAGCCTTGAGCACAGCAGGGCAGCCATGGCTCATGCCTAGCCCTCGCCACTGCTCCCCCGTGCACCAGAGTACAGAGCCCGTACCCCCTTGCTGACATGGAACAGGGGCCCCTCTGACAGCAGCTTCCTCCTCCTCGCAGCTGGATTTCTGTTCTCAGCAACAGTAAGGAGGAGGCTCTGAACGTGGCATTCAGCCGGGTGCATGGCAGTCGAGAGAGCAGCATGGAGGGGCTGACCAGGGCCATCATCGAGGAAATCAAGTGCATGCCAGGGAACAGTGTGTGCTGCGACTGCTCAGCACCAGGTGAGCGTAGTCATGGGGGGACGGGACAGGGACAGGCACCCTAGAGCCGCTGCACAGTCAGCACCCAGCACAGTGATGCAGTGACCGTACTCCAGCCAAGCCAGCAGCCGTCTCGAATGCAGCCGCTAGCCCCTGCGCAGCCCTGGACTCCATTCACAGCATGGGGTTGCCGGAGCCATGGGTGGTAGGGAGCATCTGGGCACCTTACCCCCACCCCAGCCAGCACACCACTGCTCCCACCCCCCTCACCAGCACCATTCAGGGGCTTTCCACAACTCCCTGGGAAAATGCCCTGCACTCCTCCCTCCTGCAGAAATACCCGGTTTGGCAGGAGCCCCACATAGAGCTTTCCCTGAATTACAGCCTTGAGGGAGGGGGACCAAGGATCTGCCCTCAAGTTCCTTGGACCCCCCAGAATCAATGGAAGGATCCTGCTGTGACACTGCTCGGTGAGAGGAGACTGCGTCCTCTCAGCCATCACTTAGCTGAGCCCTTTGCACCTCCCAAATCAGTCCCTCTAGCCCCCCTCCCTCCTGCCCTTTGGCTCCTCCCACTCAGTCACTCCTGCCCTCTGCTGCTGGAATCCTAGGTCCGGTTCTGGTGCCCACTGTCCAAGAAGGATGCGGATAAATTGGTGAGGGTTCAGAGAAGAGCCACGCAAATGATGAAAGGATTAGAAACCTGCCTCACAGTGATAGACTCAAGGAGCTCACTCTATTTAGCTTAACAAAGAGAAGGTTAAGGCGGGATGTGATTAGTCTAGAAGTACCTACGTGGGGAACAAATATTTGCCGGTGGGCTCCTCAGTCTAGCAGAGAAAGTCTAACACCCCAGTGGCTGGAAGCTGAAGCTAGACACATTCAGACTGTAAGGAGGTATACATTTGGCGGAAGGAGTTACTAAGGAGAGTGGTGATTTCTCCATCCCTGGCAAGTTTTGAATGAAGACAGGGATTATTTGGAGTTCGCTGGCCTGTGTATGCAGGAGGACAGATTAGATGAGGCCTTGGAATCTGTGAGTATTAAAGGTGGGATGTCGGGCAAGAAACCCCAGGAACTGCCTTGTACTGGAGCACTGGCAGCATGATCACATCTGCTCTGGCAGCAGCCTACAAACCCCATCAGCACTTGCCCCTTTCCCAGGGGGAATGGAGGCACAGGGAGGAGAATGACTTGGTCAAGGTCATCCAGCCAGTTAGTGTCAGAGTCTGGCAGCCCCATCACTACCGGCAGTGATGGAAAGCGCATTGTGGGGGGATAGCTCAGTGGTTTGAGCATTGGCCTGCTAAATCCAGGGTTATGAGTTCAATCCTTGAGGGGGCCATTTAGGGATCTGGGGCAAAAATCTGTCTGGGGATTGGTCCTGCTTTGAGCAGGAGGTTGGACTAGATGATCTCCTGAGGTCCCTTCCAACCCTGGTATTCTATGATTTCCATGGGCCATCGGGGAAAGAGCATCTTCACCAAATTGCTACAGCTGCACCAGTGCAGATGTGGCATTTTAAGTGTAGACCTGCTCTGAGTGCCGCTGCGCACAGCATGCACAACCCACAGCAACAGCATGGCAAAGCAGCCAGCAGACCTGTCAGCTTCCATCCACAAACTCCAGGGGATGACAGTATCCAAGGGTGGGGAAAGGGCTCCCTGCCCAGACCCAACAGGGGCCAGCTGTGGGGAAGGGACTCCCTACTCTCCTCCCATCCCCATCCAAAGCTGGGACATTTTCAATTATTTTTACATGTTTGCCATGAACAGCCCCCGTTGCCATCCTCCACTCAGTCAATTGTGTAAAGTCAAGTGGCAAGCGGCTCCTTGGACCCTATGGCACTTCCCCTTCCTGTTCCTGGGGGGAGGGATAGTTCAGTGGTTTGAGCATTGGTCTGCTAAACCCAAGGTTGTGAGTTCAATCCTTGAGGGGGCCACTTAGGGATCTGCAGTCAAAATCTTTTTTTTTTTTGGATTGGCCCTGCTTTGAGCAGCGGGTTGGACTAGAGACCTTCTGAGGTCCCTTCCAACCCTGATAGTCTATGATTCTCGCATTTTTTTTCTACAGCCCAGATTCTCTGTTCTGTCCAGTTATGCCTCCCTGATTCCCTGCCTGGCCCCCAGCACAGACTAAAGCATCCTGGGGGTTGCTCTGACCTGCCCCAGCCGGATGTGGTCCCTGAGGGACCATCCACCAGCCTGAGATTGCCAGAGAGCCTTGTGCTCCAGCCATTCCCTCTGGGGCACCTGAGGCTGCAGGGAGGAAAGCAGAAGAGCTATGGCAGCTCTAGTCCCAGCATGGACTCCCTCCCTCAGTAAAGTGCACCTGGTCTGGGAGGGGGCATCGGGCTCTTACTGTCCATGTACCTTCACTCCCAGTTCAGCCTCTCTTCCACTCTCCTTCCTTCCCCGTCTCTGTCCCAGTCCATCCCCCTCCTCATCCTCTCCCTTCTCCACTTCCACCCCCTGCTCAGATGCCCCGCTGTAGAGTGAGACTGAGTGGTTGACAAGGTGCCTTGCCCACCCCACCCTGTGCCCGTGACTGCCCAGCACTTTGGGCAGGATAATGGGGCTAACCAGAGCAATGCGCTGTCTCCCCAACAGACCCAGCCTGGCTCTCCATTAACCTGGGCATCCTGATCTGCATCGAGTGCTCCGGGATTCACCGGGAGATGGGCGTGCACCACTCCCGCATCCAGTCGCTGTCTCTGGACAAGCTTGCAACCTCCGAGCTCTTGGTAGGGAACTGTCCGCGCGCGGTCCCCCAGAGCGCCCCCTCCCGCTCTGTCGCCACCTGTGCTCCCTCGGGGAGACCCCTCCTGCTCTGTCACCACCTGCGCTCCCTCGGGGCACCCCCCTCCCGCTCTGCCGCCGCCCGGGCCCCCTCAGGACACCCCCCCGCTCTGCCGTTGCCTATGCTCCCTCAGGGCGCCCCCCCGCTTCGCTGCCGCCCACGCACGCTCCCTCAGGGCGCTCTCCCCGCTCCGCTGCTGCACATGGGCCGGAGCCTCAAAGCAAGCTTACAGGGAGAGGCGGGCTCTCTGTGCCCATGATTACCTGGCCCCTGCCCTTGGGCTCTACTGTCCAGCACCCTCCCCGCCCCCGGTACACTGGCTGGCATGCGCTCCCAGCTCTCAGCATGGCGCTGTATGTTGCGCCAACTTGTTTTGTGCCTGTTTGTTTTGCAGCTGGCTAAGAACATTGGCAATTCTGGCTTTAACGACATTCTGGAAGCCAACCTCCCCAGCCCTTTGCTGAAGCCCACAACTGGCAGTGATATGTAAGTAGTTTCTCAGGAGCCCGGAGCCAAGACAAACCTCTCCGGATAGGGCTTTGGGGTATTAGCTGTGGAGCATTGGGGTGCTTAGCCTATCTCCTGCACCTGTTTGGAATGCACTGTATATTCCCAATCGCCCTCCCAATTTTCTTGGAACAGATGCCTGGGTTCCTCCGGGAACGCTCAGTCATGGAATGAGGGAGCCGGCCAGCATTTCTTTCTGGAGGATTCCACAGACTGTTCTGGACATTTAACAAGGACAGACACAGCAGAGAGGCAGTTCAAGCAGGAGGGATGTGACTTCAGGGCTGAGATTTCCAGAGCTGCCTGGAGCATGGTTGCCCGGTTTCCTTTAATGTTACTGGTAGATTTCCCTGGGTGTCAATGAGAACAGTTAGATCAATGCTGAGTGCATTGGAAAACACTCCTCCGCATGGGAAGGTGTCATGGGCAGGGGCATACCCTTGGGTGCCAACTCTTCAGTAACGACCTTCACATCAATTACATTTCAGATCAGACTATGGGCCCAGCCCCCCATTGCCCCAGGGCACAGTAGGTCGTGTGCCCCAGGGCATGGTGAGCAGTGGATGCTACTGAGTTGGAATGGCAGCATTTTACAGCCACTGGGCACAGGTGTAAATGCCAGTGCTGGGCGCAGCCCAAAAGGGGATCAGGTCCACCGTGAGTGAGGGCAGAAATCCAACAAAGGGAGTGTAAACACACAGTAGAAATAACAAGGCGAGATTCATTTTGGAAAAATACAAGACTGTACTTCTAGGGAGAAATAACACCAAATAAGCCCACAGCAGGTGGGAACAGGAACAGCTGCCGGAGAGCTGTCAGCAAATTCCACTGTGCTTCCAGCGCACTGAGGTGCCCCAAGGGAATCTGGGCTGCCTGGATAAAGGTGTCTGTGACAGGATCCCTGGGGTGCAAGCTGCGACTGTGGGACTGCTGCCCCCTTAACTGACTAATCTGGGTTGTCTCTCACAATGCCTTACTGGTCACATGCAGCAAACCCCTCCAGGTGCTATCGTCACTCAGTACAACTGCATGTGGAGCCCCACACCCAGCTAGATTGCATGAATGCCCCCAGAGCCACTCACAAATCACAGAGAGAAAAGCACCAGCCAGATTCCCTCAGCTCCCAGCCTAGTACCTCAGGAATATACCATCTTGCACTGCTCGAGACCCTTTCTTGAGCAATGCAAATTATTAATTGGTTCACCACTTCATGAATGGAAAGTGGATATACACCAGCCTTTGCAAACCTGAGCACATTTACCAAACACTTCAGGCAAACTCACTGGTAAAGATAAACAGTTAAACAAATTTATTGGCTACAAAAGATAGATTGTAAGTGATTATAAGTGATAGGCAAAAAGTCAGAGTGGTTACCAAAGGAAAATAAAATTTAAACACTCAGTCTCAACCTTAACTCTTATCACACTAGACAGTATTTAGATCAAGCAATGTTCTCACCCCCTCTGAATCTTACAGTTCTCAATATACAGGTTTGTCCCTTAAACCTGGGCCAGTCTCCTCTGTTGAAATCTTCTGTCTTCTGAGCATCCTTGTTGCTTGCAGCATAGGTGAGGGGAGGAGAAAAGACCAAGCATGGGGCCACTGTGTTCTGTTTTATACCCTTAGTCCCATGTGCTTGGAGAACACATGTCCAGGCATGTCTGGTGGGCATTGCTGAGTCACCAGGCAAGGTTGAGCAATTCCCCTGGTGTGGCTTTGTGCAAGTGAGTCATTGTATTGTAGCTCCCTTGCTGGACAATGGCTGTTTGACACCTGCCCGGGCGTTGGTTATCCCCCTGGTTATTGTCTTTGGGGAGCTAGTATCTGGGCGCTTCCCAAACCCACAGCATATTTAAGTGACAGCCATGCAACACAATTCTCATAACTTCACATGCATTAATGATACACATATTTAGATGGAACAGTGGGTTTCAGCAGATCATAACCTTTCCCGTGATACCTTGCATGGCCTGCTTTATATGCAATATCACAACTATATACAAATGACGAATATGGGGGTTACAGGGTGCTCCCCTGGGGTGTAGAGTGTTATAGTGTCAATCACAGACCAGGGAGGCGACTGCACTGGCACCTCTCGAGATCCCCTGGACATTGAAGTCCAGGCTGGTGATCTCCTTCTAAGCTCTGCTCTAGCTCAACCATAAGTTCTGGGCTGGATCTGGGAATTCCTGGGTGGGTTCTCTGGCCTGTGTTTGCAGGAGGTCAGACTAGATGATGCTAATGGGCCCTCTGGCCTTAACATCTATGAATCTCTAAACACTGCATCCAGCTCTGGGCATTGCCCTGTCAGAAAGATATAGACGAAGGCCTGAGAGCAATGGAACCAGCCATGAAGTGAGAGGCTCTGCTTTGTAAGGAAAGAATAGAGAGCTCAATCTGCAGAACGTGGCTAAAGCAAGACTGTCTGGGGGGCACACACAACTAGGCGTGGAGTGGTCTAAGTGTGATCTGTGGGGCTAGAACCTGGGGAAATGGGAGGAAACTGAGAGAGAAAAGAGAGGCTGCATCTCAGGAAGTGCCCCCTGAGCTATATGAGGTGATGCAAGCGCCTCCCAGGGGACAGGGCAGGAATCCCATGACTTGGATATTTAAAACGAGATGGGACAAAATGCTAGAAAACAAACCCTGGGGAACAATCCTGCCCTGGCCAGGATAGGCTGGAAGGGCCAGCAGGTGTCTCCATCGCTAGCTTCCAGCATTCTGTGACCCGCAGTGCTTGCCGCTGGTGAAAGCCCCTGAAGCCCACCTGTTCAGAGGGCAGCAGCAGGGGTTGATGTGCTCTTGTGCACCATGCTGGTACTCTGCTCCCCCCTCAACTCCTGCCCTGCCCATCCCTCACCTCACAGTACCATGCCTTAGTGTAGCGCATTGCAATCCATATGGAGAAATCTACAGAGTGCCCCCGAGGCAGGGCGGCATTGCTAACCCGACACATCAAAATCATGTGTCAAGCCCAGATATCATGAGATGATAACATTTGATAAGAACATAAGAGTGGCCATACTGGGTCAGACTAAAGGTCCATCAAGCCGAGTATCCTGGCTTCCAACAGTGGCCAATGCCAGGTGCCCCAGAGGGGATGAACAGAACAGGTAATCATGAAGTGACCCATCCCTCTCGCCCATTCCCAGCTTCTGGCAAACAGAGGCTAGTGCCACCATCCCTGCCCATCCTGGCTGATAGCCATTGATGGACCTACCCTCCATGAATTTATCTAGTTCTTTTTTTGAACGCTGTTATTGTCTTGGCCTTCACAACATCCTCTGGCAAAGAGTTCCACAGACTGACTGTGTCTTGTGTGAAGAAATACTTCCTTTTGTTTGTTTTAAACCTACTGCCTATTAATTTCATTGGGTTCTTGTGTTATGAGAAGGAGTAAATAACACTTCCTTATTTACTTTCTCCATTCCAATCATGATGATGTCCTTTGCCTTCTGATTTGTGGGCCTTTCGCTTACATGTGGGACATTGCTTCCAGTGGCCAGAAACTGACTTTTGAAGAATAGAAACCGTGATTCTCACATAATCACCTGACTGCAGCAGCTGCAGTTTAAGACAGCACCAAATATCTCGAGAGTTGGCAGTGCTTCTGGAGCATGATCTGGGGAGCTGTGCAGGAGGGTGGGGGCCAGGCAAGAGGAAAGGAGGGGCAGAGGTAAGAAGGAACCAGCAGCAGGAGAGGAGGGGAAGCACCACCTCTCTGATGGCTGCCTGCCTTGGCAGCCTTGAGCCTATGCCTGCCTTGCCCAGGAGTGGAGCAGGAGCAATCGGGATCAGGAGCACAAGGCCTATGCATTCCCATGTGAATTCTAACTCTCTTCCCATGCTGGCACCACCCCAGGGCCCTTCGGAAAGATTTCATCATCTCCAAGTATGTCGAGAGGAAATACGCCAAGAGGAGCTCTAGGAGCCCAGCTGCCCAGCGCCGGGAGCTACAGGAAGCCATCAGGTGGAAGGACTTATTTGCATTGCTCCAGGCCTATGCCGAAAAGGTGGATTTAAGTGAGCTTGTTCTGGAGCCTGTGCAGGTGAGGATGCCCCTGTGCTGGGTGCCCCAAGAGGCAGTGTGGATGGAAGGGAGCAGCCCAGGCAGGGACAGTGCAGACTGGGGCAGTGGGACCACGTCACTGACCGGGGGGGACAGGCATGGGGCACAGTGCTGAGGCAGTGCCCAGGCCTGCGATAAGGGGCTGACACACAGGCATGTGGTAAGGCGCCCAACACCTCTGGTAGGGTCCAGGGTCAAAAAGGGGTCTGGGTTCTCTGTCTCCAGTGGCTGCTGCTACACGGCCCCAGTTTTTCTTACCTTAAGTCAGAGGTTTCAGCTCTTTCTTCTTGCTCCTGCTGCTTTTGGCACCTGTGTTGGCTTTCCAGAGGCAGTGCCCCCATCTGGCCCTGTCAGGAAGCACAAGCTCTTGGTAGATGTGCAATTTCTTTGCCGTTTGTTTTTCTTCCTTTCCTGCCTCCTGCAGCAGCTATGATTGGCTGTTCTTCCCCAGGAGGTGGGGAAGTGGGAAGCAGCCGTTCAGAGGGGGATTTCCTCCAGGCCGGCTAAAATGTGTTAAGGCTGCAGCTTCTCCTATCATTGTGAGACTGGCTCCAGCAGGGTCTAGAATCCCGTGACTGTGATAAATTTGGGAGAGTTGGCCACACTGGCTGTACTATTAGTGCATGAAAGCACTGTGCTTTGTTTCAGGTAAGGTTGCACTGCAGCTAGCATCCCTTGGCACACCCTTCTCCTCCTGAGAGTCTGGCTCCAAAACTGTGCAGAAGGGGTGGTAAGAGCAGAGGGCTGCTGGCTTTGAGGTGGTGAGAGCTTTGGAAAGCAGAGGCAGAGCTAGGGGTGGGGTTGATTCTCTGGGGTGTGCGGTTGTGCTAGTGGGGAGGCGAAGGCTCTGGGCTGAGCAGATGGAAAGTTCCATTGGATGGCTTCACTTTGCATTTCCGTCATCTTTAGAGTTTCTGTAGAGCAATTTTAACTGATCCCCAGTGTAGTGTTTTGACATATGATTTTCCTGGTCTCTGGAGACTTGGGTAGGGTCTCCAACACAGTGACGATGCCTTTCAAGATGGGCAGGACCTTTGTCAGAGCACCCAGCGGGCTCAGAGCTCGCTCTCCGCACTTTCAATAAGATCCTAGTATTCACCAAAAAGCTCTTTGAAAAGCTGTTCTACTGGCTCATACTCTGCTCCTGAATCGGCTCAGCGGTGTGACAGGCGTCCTGCCAAGGTGGATAAAAAGCAGTGGTTTACCCAAAAAATTAGACTTTTTAAATTCAAAATTAATTTTTTTTTATTTTGTTGTTTAAATTATAATATTTTTTCTTTCCCAATGAAATCTGAATTTAATACAAAATATGTTAAGGCCTAAACTTATTATAATCTCTTCTTAAACGTTGAAATAAAAAATAAATATGTTAATTCAATGAGCCACTGCTTTTCTATATCAAGAAAAAATCGGGGGACAAACATCGAACTTTGGAGGTCAAGCTTTATGACTATGGCACAATAGGTCATGTGCTGTGGTAAGGGCCTGATCTTGTGGTGGACCCGGGGCTGTGCTACTGGGTTTAAGAGACAGAGAAAGTCATCACAGGTGCTGGGACCCAGCCTGTGACTCCTGGAGACACCATCATATATCTCACCAGGATCATCCACTGAACCCATCTGGGAGGGTCTCATACTCCTGTTTTATAGCTTCTCCCTCCCTGAGTTCTGTTCGGCTCAGTTCTCAGATTATGAATATTTACGACTCCACCCACCATGGAAACTTACTAAGGGACAGTATTCATCTGAGTGCAGCCTCTTGGGTTGATTTCAACACCTGGGAACTGGAGGGGGGAAAACTGCCATGGCTTCAGCTCATTTAAAAAAAACAACCTATCTGGGAATATTTTCAAGAAATTCCTTTACCTCTGGGTAAAAAGGGAACAGGAGTCAAATGTAAACAGTGCAACAAGGAAACGCAAGGCCTGGTTGTCAAAAGGAAACAACATTAATAAAGGGCCGCTCAGAAGGCAATAACTTTGAAGCTGTTGTGGACTTGTCTGACCAATCTGAATCAGCTGGTTAGTAAACTTATTTTTGCACCATTCTTACAGACTGCCGGCCATGCTTTACTATGCTAGTAAATGATTACTTAGATTATTGTCATACATTTGTGTTTTGAGTGGATTAATTGCTTATGAATTTCAATATATTTGTGTTCAGAATATAATTGGTATGTTAGTTTGTTGTGGGAGTATTTATCAATTACATTTTTACTGTTACTGCTGGACTTCTGAAGTGATCTTTTATTGCTCAGTATAATCAAGCATCCTAGGTGAAGTTTACCTGTTTAAAAGTAAAGTTTTATTAGGCATTTATGAATTTTGGCATTAAAATTTTTTCCAAGCTGTTTGATATGTTACTAGAGGTAAAGGTTCAAAAAATTTAGATAATTCTTATGATTTATTAATTATTTTCCCTATGAAAATGAGTTTAGAATAAATTATATCATTTCAACTGTGGCACAAACAGCTTCAGTAGGAGGAATCTTTCATTTACAATCCCATTTTTAAAAAAAAACAGCGCACTGAGTAATAGTGAGTGAGTGACTTTTTGACCCTTTTGTTTCAGGGTCCAGCTTAGACAGGAGGGGTTATAAATGTCCATCATTTGCAATATCTACAACTTTAGAGTCATCGGCTGGTACCATCGGCAGTGCTACAACTAAACATATGTCAGACAGTAAATTACCAGTATCAAAAAAACAAAAAAAGACTTTCTTCATCCTCCAGTAAAACCATGGCTCCATTTGTAATCAGTACCAGCACATTCCAGCAAAGTTCCATAGATGAAATGGTTGCTCAGTTCATTTATGCAATAATTTTTTCCTTTTGTCTTGTTCAGAACAAACATTGCATTGACATGATTCAATCATTACAACCAAGCTGTGCTCCACCTGGCAGAGCAGACATTGCAGGAAGGGTGCTGGATACAGTATATGAGAAGGAAATCGAACAGTGTGCAAAAACATTGACAGGAAATTCGTTAATCTGAGTCTTGATGAGCAATGTACACATCGATCCAGTAATATGTGCTTGTGTGGCAACAGACAATAAGGTTGTGTCTCTCACAGAAACAATTGATACATCAGGAAATGCATATACAGCAGAATACTTAAGAAGTAGCAATACAAGCTGTAACAAACTGAAGAAAAAGTCAAGTGTCAAGTGTGTAGCTTTGTCACAGACAGTGCTGCAAATGTAGCTGTGACCATGGTCACTGGAGGGGCTATACTGAGAATACTCAACCAGAGCAAACTACAAAGAATAAGGTAGACGATCCCCCAAACTGGTGGTTTATTCTTATAATTAGATTCACCAAGCCAGCAACAAAACAGCTTCTGTAAAACCTGACTGGTTACTCAGAAGCCAAAATACAGTTCCTTTTAAGCAATCCAGCCTTTGGGTCACACCCAGACAGCCAAGTCTATATAGTGAGGGTTATTTGAGACCTTATTCACCATATAGAAAGTTCTACCAATCACAAGAGATCAGACACATTACCCATCAGGTCAATGAATATTTCAGATCTCACTCAAATACATATTTACAGCCAGTTTTTATTAGCTAATCTAATATTTATTACTAAAAAGAAAATAGAGTTATTTTGGTTAAAAGATTATTATACATACAGATATGAATAAAGTTCTTAGGACAGTTTCACACCAGAGATGGTGAGGCTGCTGATTTATAGAAATTAGGGCTGTTAAGCGATTAAAAAAATTAATTGCGATTAATTGCACAATTAAAAAGATTAATTGTGCGATTAATCGCACTGTGAAACAATAATAGAATACCATTTATTTAAATATTTTGGATGTTTTCTACATTTTCAAATATCTATATCTATCTATCTATATATATATATATATATCTTTATCATGAAATTGAACTTACAAATGTAGAATTATGTACAAAAAATAACTGCATTCAAAAATAAAACAATATAAAACTTTAGAGCCTACAAGTCCACTCAGTCCTACTTCGAGTTCAGCCAGTCACTCAGACAAACAAGTTTGTTTACATTTGCAGGCGATAATGTTGCTCACTTCTTGTTTACAATGTCACCTGAAAGTGAGAACAGACGTTCGCATGGTACTGTTGTAGCCTGCTATAATATGAAATAGGTGGCAGAATGCAGGTAAAACAGAGCAGGAGACATACTATTCTCCCCCAAGGAATTCAGTCAAAATTTCATTAACGCATTATTTTTTTAACGAGTGTCATCAGCATGGAAGCATGTCCTCTGGAACGGTGGCTGAAGCATGAAGGGGCATACGAATGTTTAGCATATCTGACACGTAAATACCTTTCAATGCCGGCTACAAAAGTGCCATGCAAACGCCTGTGCTCTTTTTCAGGTGACATTGTAAATAAGAAGCTGGCAGCATTATCTCCTGTAAATGTAAACACACTTGTTTGTCTTAGCGATTGGCTGAATAAGAAGTAGGACTGAGTGGACTTGTAGGCTCTCAAGTTTTACATTGTTTTGTTTTTGAGTGCAGTTATGTAAAACAAGTTGCACTTTCACAATAAAGAGAATGCATTCTGGTACTTGTATGAGGTGAATTGAAAAATACTATGTATTTTGTTTATCATTTTTACAGTGGAAATATTTGTAAAATATTGTACACTTTGTATTCTGTGTTGTAATTCAAATCAGTATATTTGAAATGTAGAAAAACATCCAAAAATAGTTAATACATATTCAATTGGTATAAAACTGCGATTAATCGCGATTAACTTTTTTAATCATGATTAATTTTTTTAATTGTGATTAATTTTTTTCAGTTAATCGCGTGAGTTAACTGTGATTAATCGATAGCCCTAGTAGAAATCCTTCTGAAATTAATTTTAAAAGATATAGTACAATAGGCAGTACATATGCAGAGTTTGTTCAAATCTTCCATAAGAATTGCAGGGCTAATCCAGAATAGACATGGAGACCTCAGTCTTGCAACTTCAACTTCTCCTGACCAAGTTTAAGCAGAACTGAGATGGTAAGGATCAGGCTCGAAAATTCCTTTATAGCCGAAGTGCAGCTGATAAGCCTCTTGGCAGCAAGTGGTCATAGGAGGCATTCCTTAGGTGAAGAATAGGTAATATACATTGTTGCTTTGAAGTAAATTCTCTATTTCCTAGGCATACAGCAATAACTAGTTGCATTGATTAGCATAAGGCAATTAACTATTCAGACAGTTCATAGGTAGTTTACTACAAACTTCAAAGAGAAATAAAGACAATTATATTATTAAACCACAAGTTTCATCTAAATATTAATATCCCCTTTTGATTGCTGAATCAATAAAATATAGTAATGAAACATTACAGACAGGAACCAATGTTTAGCATCTACAAGCTAATTAGATCACAGTGTTGAACTTCTAATAAGATATAGGTAAACGTAAACAATTAGTATCTACTTCTGATTCTCTAACAATACAGGCCTACATTTCAAGACTTCTAGTCTATAGTTAATATAGAGGACCTCTAGTCCTCTACACTGTGGAAAGGGATCTGGGGGTCATAGTGGACCACAAGCTAAATATGAGTCAACAGTGTAATGCTGTTGCAAAAAAAGCAAACATCCTTCTGGGATGTATTAGCAGGAGTATTGTAAGCAAGACACAAGAAGTAATTCTTCTGCTCTACTCCGCGCTGATTAGGCCTCAACTGGAGTATTGTGTCCAGTTCGGGGTGCCACATTTCAGAAAGGATATGGACAAATTGGAGAGAGTCCAGAGAAGAGCAACAAAAATTATTAAAGGTCTAGAAAACATGACCTATGAAGGAAGATTGAAAAAATTGGGTTTGTTTAGTCTGGAAAAGAGAAGACTGAGAGGGGACATGATAACAGTTTTCAAGTATGTAAAAGGTTGTTCCAAGAAGGAAGAAAAATTGTTCTTCTTAACTTCTGAGGATAGGACAAGAAGCCAAGGGCTTAAATTATAGCAAGGGAGGTTTAGGTTGGACATTAGGAAAAACTTCCTGTCAGGGTGGTTAAGCACTGGAATAAATTGCCTAGGGAGGTTGTAGAATCTCCATCACTGGAGATTTTTAAGAGCAGGTTAGACAAACACCTGTCAGGAATGGTCTAGATAATACTTAGTCCTGCCATGAGTGCAGGGGACTGAACTAGATGACCTCTTGAGGTCCCTTCCAGTTCTATGATTCTGTGATTCTATTTAACATGGCTTTGCTAACTATCTATAAGGAATGGCCCTATTTACCATTTCAATATTCTTCTAATATGTCTTTAAAGGTTGCTTTTACTTCAACCAGCCGGCTGGTTGCTTAACCCTCACTGGCTCAGCATCACAATAGCTAAAATGAGAAGAAATCTAAAAGAAAATAATGAATCATAGAATCATAGAAAATTAGGGTTGGAAGAGATCTCAGGAGGTCATCTAGTCCAACCCCTGCTCAAAACAGGACCAACCCCAACTAAATTATCCCAGGCAGGGCTTTGTCAAGCCGGGCCTTAAAAACCTCTAAGGATGGAGATTCCACCACCTCCCTAGGTAACCCATTCCAGTGCTTCACCACCCTCCTAGGGAAATAGTTTTTCCTAATATCCAACCTAGACCTCCCCCATTGCAACTTAAGACCATTTCTCCTTGTTCTGTCATCTGCCACCACTGAGAACAGCCTAGCTCCATCCTCTTTGGAACCCCCTTCAGGCAGTTGAAGGCTGCTATCAAATCCCCCCTCACTCTTCTCTTCTGCAGACTAAACAAGCCCAGTTCCCTCAGCCTCTCCTCATAAGTCATGTGCCCCAACCGCCTAATCATTTTCATTGTCCTCTGCTGGACTCTCTCCAATTTCTCCACATCCTTTCTGTAGTGGGGAGCCCAAAACTGGATGCAATACTCCAGATGTGGCCTCACCAGTGCCGAATAGAGGGGAATAATCACTTCCCTCGACCTGCTGGCAATGCTCCTACTAATGCAGCCCAATATGCCATTAGCCTTCTTGGCAATGAGGGCACACTGCTGACTCACATCCAGCTTCTCATCCACTGTAATCCCCAGGTCCTTTTCTGCAGAACTGCCACTTAGCTAGTCGGTCCCTAGCCTGTAGCAGTGCATGGGATTCTTCCGTCCTAAGTGCAGGACTCTGCACTTGTCCTTGTTGAACCTCATCAGATTTTTTTCGGCCCAATCCTCCAATTTGTCTAGGTCACTCTGGACTCTATCACTACTCTCCAGCATATCTACCTCTCCCCCCAGCTTAGTGTCATCCGCAAACTTGCTGAGGGTGCAATCCATTCCATCATCCAGATCATTAATAAAGATGTTGAACAAAACCAGCCCCAGGACCAACCCCTGGGGCACTCCACTTGATACTGGCTGCCAACTAGACATCGAGCTGTTGATCACTACCCCTTGAGCCTGATGATCTAGTCAGCTTTCTATCCACCTTATAGTCCATTCATCCAATCCATACTTCTTTAACTTGCTGACAAGAATACTATGGGACACCGTATCAAAAGCTTTGCTAAATTCAAGCTATATCGCATCCACCGCTTTCCCTATATCCACAGAGCCAGTTATCTCATCATAGAAGGCAATCAGGTTGGTCAGGCATGACTTGCCCTTGGTGAATCCATGTTGACTGTTCCCGATTACCTTCCTCTCCTCCAAGTGCTTCAAAGGGGAATTTGAAACTTACAACATATGGATGCAGTGCTCATTTGATGCATCTTGTAGCACCGACTTAAGAATAACTGCAGGAAACAGAAAAATGTTGAAATTTTGAAATACTTCTTTAGCAACCACTTTGCTTCAGCTTTACTAAAGAAAGCAGGAGAACATAAGAACAGCCATACTGGGTCAGGCCAAAGGTCCATCTAGCCCATTATCTTTTCTTCTCACAATAACCAGTGCCAGGTGGTTCAGAGGGAATGAACAGAATAGGTAATCGTCAAGTGATCCATCCCCTGTCACCCATTCCCAGCTTCTGGCAAGCAGTGGCTAGGAACACAATCCCTGCCCATCCTGGCTAATAGCCATTGATGGACCTGTCCTCCATGAATTTATCTAGTTCTTTTTTGAACCCTGTTATAGTCTTAGCCTTCACAACATCCTCTGGCAAGGAGTTCCACAGGTTGTCTGTGCGTTGTGTGAAGAAATACTTCCTTTTGTTCGTTTTGTTTTGTACGTTTTAAACCTGCTGCCTATTAATTTCATTTGGTGACCCCTAGTTCTTATGCTGTGGGAAGGAGTAAATAATACTTCCTTATTTACTTTCTCCACACCAGTCATGATTTTATAGACCTCTATCATATCCTCCCTTAGTCGTCTCTTTAACAAAATGAAAAGTCCCAATCTTATTAATCTCTCCTCACATGGAAGCTGTTCCATACTCCTAATCATTTTTGTTGCCCTTTTCTGAACCTTTTCCAATTCCAATATGGCTTTTTTGAGATGGGGTGACCACATCTGCATGCAGTATTCAAGATGTGGACATACCATGGTTTTATATAGAGGCAATATGATATTTTCTGTCTTATTATCTATCCCTTTCTTAATGATTCTGTTCACTTTTTTGACTGCCGCTGCACATTGAGGGGATGTTTTCAGAGAACTATCCACAATGACTCCAAGATCTCTTTCTTGAGTGGTAACAGCTAATTTAGACCCCATCATTTTGTATGTATAGTTAGGATTATGTTTTCCAATGTGCATTACTTTGCATTTATCAACATTGAATTTCATCTGCCATTTTGTTGCCCAGTCACCCAGTTTTGTGGGATCCGTTTGTAGCTCTTCGCAGTCTGCTTTGGACTTAACTATCTTGAGTAGATTTGTATCATCTGCAAATTTTGCCACCTCATTGTTTACCCCTTTTTCCAGATCATGTATGAACATGTTGAATGGCACTGGTCCCCCTGGGGGACAACCAAACTAATTATCCCCCAAGATATACAATGGAATTTAGTGGTTGATTGTTTTGAGCTTGTAATGGATGGTGCTCACTGGTGGAGTCATCTAATGGTTAGGGCACTGTGTCTCTACTCACTTCACCTCCAATGTTTCACCTGGGCACTGTTGCTCCATGGCAGTCTGTCTTTTGCTGGTTGTTGACTTGATCCTCTGGTCAGGCCACCAGTTAGCTTTATCCATCTCCGGGGTAACAGATTCCAAGAAAGATACTGGGTCTCAGGCAGGGCCGGTGCAAGGAAGTTTTGCGCCCTAGGCGAAACTTCCACCTTGCGCCCCCCCCCCAGCCCTGCGGCAGCTCCCCACCCCCCGGCCCAGGGATCCATGCGGCAGCTCTGACCCAGGGGTTCCCCTGGGCTGCCGGCGGCGGCTCAGACTCCCTCTCCCTCCCAGCGCAGCGGCCGCTGTAAAAAAAAATAAAAAATAAAAAAATTGGGGGCGCCGCTTTTTGGCCCCCCAAATCTTGGCGCCCTAGGCAACTGCCTAGTTGGCCTAAATGGTAGCACCGGCCCTGGTCCCAGGCCCTCATGACTGGGGTAGGAATTCATCCATCTGTGGACTCCGCCAGGTGTCCAGTCCCAACCACTGAGTTTTCAAAGTCTTTACCCTCCCCTGGCTTCCTCAAGGAGGAGTTTGGAAGTGAGGGGCCTTGTGCTCTCTGTAATAAAGGTGGTTGGTAGGAGAGCCCAGGCCTTCCCACTCCACTGGGCTCTGGCCCAGGACCCTGTAAGAGGCAACAATGTCCAGCACCCGGGAGTGCCTTAAGACTGCATCCCTGGGCCACTTCCTACCACCCTTGCTCCCGCCCAAGTCTCACGGTGTGACACAAAGCAGTAAAGAAAAGGAGAGTCACTGACTGGAAGCCCCTCTGAGCGCAGCAGACAGGCTCTGTCTTCCAGGGACAGGGTTCTGCAGCACCCTTCTCCAGGTGCTCTCTCCCTGCTCTATCAGGCCCCTTCTGAGCTGTCTGGCTCCCTTTCAAGCTCCACCTCCAGCTGGCGCATGCTCTGTAGGTGCGGCTGGACGGGGTCACCTGGGCCCAGAGCTGCTCTTTAACCATCTCAGTCCCAGTGTGGGTTTTATACATCACATCACAGAGCTATTTATTAAGAGCTGGCCTAGTCTGATGACAATTTGTGAAGAAAATCATGACAAAACAGATGAAACTATCACAGCCAAAGTAGCCACCATTGGACTAAAGAGAAACATAAAAGATATGCTGGATATACTGAAACCAGTTTCCATGGCCTTGGACAAACCACAGAAAGATTGCTGTTGCATTGCTGATGCTCTTAACATTTGGAAAGAACTTCAAGAGACATTAAAGAAAGAAATGTAGACAGTAAAGAAACAGATGGATCAAGCACTTACTCCACCTCACTTTCTTGCTAATATCCTCAACCCAAAGTACCAGGGTAGATGTCTAATTGCTGAAGAAGATGCTGCTATGATATGGGCATTTAATAATCATCCCTTAATCATATCAACCATAATGAATTTCAGGGCTGGAAGTGAACCATTCACACAGGACATGTTTGCTGATGATGTTTTAAAGAAAGTCATACCACTGAACTGGTGGCAGCCCGTAACTAAGCACCTGGAACCAGAGTTTGTTGAAATGCTAAACCAGCTTTTGACAGCAGTAGCGTCTTCTGCAGGGACAGAAAGAATATTTTCTTCATTTGGACTAATTCATTCCAAGTTAGGAAATCAATTGGGAGTTGAAAAAGCAGAAAAACTTGTTTCTCTTCCAATCTATGAATAAAAACAAGAAGGGAAGGACAACCTAAGTCACTTAGGAGACTGTTGTCTCATTTTCAGGAGACTTAAGTGAGTAGGGACTTAAGCTCCATTCACTTTCAGGTATATCTGAAATTTTTTCCAGGCTGACCTGAAATAATCAGTTTCATTCACTGACTACAGTGAATCCCTCTGTTCTTGTAATAAATTATTTGTGGTAAATGTGAAACCCATTTTGGTAAGAGAAGTTATGTATCCAAAATACACCTCTACCCCAATATAATGTGACCCGATATAACACAAATTCGGATATAATGCAGTAAAGCAGCGCTCCGGGGGGGTGGGGCTGTGCGCTCCAGCGGATCAAAGCAAGTTCAGTATAACGCGGTTTCACCTATAATGCGGTAAGATTTTTTGGCTCCCGAGGACAGCGTTATATCGGGGTAGAGGTGAATTTAAGGTTGTTTTGTTTAATAAAAATAAATTATATATGGTGTGTTTAATTAAGTTCCTGTTACCATCCTAATGTAGTGTGATATAAGTCATGAGCAAAAAGTTAATTATCTAGTAAATAAGCAATATATCATTCACCATTTTCTAACATACTAAAATGTACAGTTAATAAGAATGTGAAAATATTAAGCTATATAATTGATTAAATAAGTGTATGTAGGTATAATATACCCTCCAAGGCAGCAAAAAGATGTACCAAATCTAGTGTAAAAGCTCTATTTAGTTGTAAATCAACATGTTTTAATAGTTATATTAACCAATGAGAATGCACCTTTCTTTAGAAAATAATAAATACAAATGGAAAAGTTGATTAAAATTGATGATTTAAATTGAGGTTTTCCCACTTGATGACTTAAATCACCTTGATTTATATCAACCCACCCTGCATCCAGGTCATGGTCAAAGCAGCTGCTACTGTGTCGAAGATCTTGCTCTTTGTAAAACTGTCCAGCTGTCTCGGTATCTCAGTTTCAGCGAGATCCTGATCTCAGCAAAGCATCCATTCCTTTGTCCGTGATCTTCTCTAGCCCAACACCAATGCCCCTGGACAAGCACTGCCCACTCCCCATCCACCGTGGTAGCCCCAATTTCAGACACAGGGAAGGTTCCTGGGGGCGTCTGACAAAAGGCAGTATTGTAATCCTTTCTCACACTTTTCAGAAAGACTTCCCCACACTGCATCAGAGAACGGAGGTGGCCAATTTAAAACATGCTTTCCATAAGCTAAGCACAGTGCATACAGATTTAATTATGGTAAATAACACTAATACATTCTCTTCTTTTTGTTAATTAGCAAACTAGTCACATCCGAAGAGAGACGCCACACTTTCCCTACATGCATTTCTGTAGGCCATAGTTTTTAAGCTAGAGAGGCTTGAACAATCATAAAACTCAATCTTTTTGAGTTGGAACTTTTTAAGGCCAATTTTTAACTGATTAAAACTCAGAAATTAACAGATTTATTGAAATCCTCAGAAAGTTCACACATTACTCAGATTATGGGCTGAACAGTTGGGACAGATACATTAGGTTTTCAAACCAAAGTCTGAAAGATAATACGTGCTTCAAGTGAAATAATAGAACACAACCTTAACTCAGAAGTCACTGCCACTGCTCTATACATAGTATGGTTACCTCAGGAAAGGGATACCTGTAGAGAGAAATGAGAGAAGGAACTCAGCCTAACAAAACGATGAAATGAGTGACTTCGACGGGGCAAACGGCACATCAGTTGCTTCTTGGAACAGCTAGCCGTAGAGCACACAAGCCGAGAGGCAGTTCTCAACTTCCTAAGTAAGGCCTGGTCTGCACTGCACAGCTAGCTGTCTTACGTCGACCTAATTATGTCAGTGTCTGCATGACAGCCTTGTCCCACCGACGTAAGTGCCCTACTACACTGAAATAATAACTGTACTTCCACGAGAGGTGCAGGGCTTATGTCGGTGTAGTTAGGGCGACAGTGTTTGTGTAGACACGGCTTTACTTACAACGGCTGGTAGCGCTCTTAGCTGAGAAATTGACAAGAAAGCCAGGCAGCTGGAACCCAGTTGCTCCCTGCTCCCCTGGAGAGCTGGGTAGCTGGACCCCGCTCCCGGCTGGGAGCTAGGGCAAAAAGCCTGGACAGCTGGACCCCACTCCCGGCAGGGAACGGGGAGGCGAGAAGCCCCAGGCGGCTTGCCCCGTGCCCGCCTGCAGGGAGGCCGGGAGCCTGTGGGGCAGCTGGGCTTCCGGCAGGGAGCCGCCAGCAGAGATGAGACCAGGCTCTCAGTTCCACACGCTGCCCCTCTTAGGTCGGTGGAAGGGCTCCTGAGGAGGATGTGCACCAGTCACCCAAGGAGGTAGTGTGGACTAATTACTGCGGTGGCTGTAAGTCGACCTAATATAGGTCAACTTAAGCTTTTAGTGTAGACAGGCCCTTACACAGGAGTTAAATCAAGAAGTAAGAATAGCTGAGCCACTATGGGTGTGTCTACTGTGCAATTAAAAACCCGCCGCTGGCCTGTGTCAGTTGACTCGGGCTCACTTCGCTCGGGCTAAGGGGCTGGTCAGTTGCAGTGTAGATGTTCGCGCTCGGCCTGGAGTCCAGGCACTAGGACCCTGCGAGGTGGGAAGGGCCCAGACTTCAGGCTGCTGCCCGAACCCAGAAGTCTACACTGCAATTAACCAGCCCTGTGAGCCCAAGTCAGCTGGCACAGGCCAGCTGCAGGTGTCTAATTGCAGTGTGGACACACCCTTAGTGGCAGGCTGCCAGGAGGAGGAAAGATTCCAGTAATGAGCACGGTGACACTAAACTTCAAGAAAAGGAGGAAACAAGTAAAAAACCCTAAAGTAAGAAATGAGGCAATTAAAACCCTTGAATTCAGCATGGAGACTGTTTAAGCAACCCTAACAGTGCCCAGAACATATGTACCCTCAATTGGAAAGGGAAGCAGAAAGACAGGAAGTAAACCTGCCTGGCTAAATGGCAGGTTCAAGGGCTATATAAACTAAACAGGTATCCTTCCAAAACTGGAAAGCCAACACTAGTGAAGCCTGTAAAAGAACATGTAGACTATGTCAGGCAATATGGCTGAAGGAAATCACGAGGCATAAGAGGGAATCCAAAGAGCAAATAGCTAACGGCATAAAAACAAATCGCAAGACATGTTTGAAGTGTATCAAAAGCAGGACACCTGTCCTGTGAGAGAACTAGGGAGTCTGTTGGGCTGCTGCAGGGTAAAGGGAACAATTAAGGAGAATAAGGAAGTGATTTTTGTAATAAAGATGAGGCACTGCCAGAAACTGTGGTGTCAATATAGGAAGTATTAGAGCAAACTGATCATTGAAAGATTGAGTCTCCAGGATCAGATGGCACACATCTAAAAGGAATCCAATGGGAGGCATTGTGGTCCCTTTGGATAGGGCACTGGATATGAACTCAGGAGAGTAGGGCAGTTCTGCTGTTGACCTGAAGTGTAACCTTAGACAAGTCTGTGCCTCAGTTTCTTCATCTGAAAAATTGGGTGTTTACTATAAAGCTCCGTGCGATATACAGTTGAAAAGTGCACTATGCGGAGTAGGTATTGTTTATTATTGAGAAATGAAATGGCTGAGCTGCTTATAAAATATGTAGTCACTTGTTAAAATCAGCTACAGTACTGGTCAGCTGGTGGGTAGCAAGTGTAAAAACAATGCCCGGGGTGATGTGGGGAATTACAGATCCCTGAGTCTTCAGCACTAGGAAAATTCACTAAAGTAACACTGGTCTACAATTTTTGAGAAGTCGTCTGCTTCAGAGATAAAATGTGCTATTTATTATGTATTTTGATGTGCTGAATTCAAATATGACAATTAAAACAACTGATTGGCTACTGTTTCTAAGATATTTAAGTTTTTACATTTTATGTCTATGTATATTGTGTAGATAGTAGAGTTTTAATCATAAATTATAAACCTAGGTCTTTTCATGTGTTTATGGTTGCTTTACATGATAATATTTCACCTGTCCTGTTTATGTAACACTTTAAAAATCAGCAAAAGGGTTATATAAATAAATTTTATTATGAAACAAAAGGCAAAAAACTATTCTGTACATAGTTTAGTCCTATTCAGTGTCTACTCGGCGCTTCTTGGCTTGTCTCGTGTATTCATTAAATGGAGCATCTCTTGTCACTGTCCAGCAATAGTCTGCAAGCATTGATGGGCTCCATTTGCCCTGATAGCGTTTCTCCATTGTTGCAATGTCCTGGTAAAATCGCTCGCCGTGCTCGTCGCTCACTGCTCCGCAGTTCGGTGGAAAAAAATCTAGATGAGAGTGTAAAAAATGTATCTTTAGTGACATGTTGCAACCAAGGCTTTTGTATGCCTTGAGGAGGTTTTCCACCAACAACCTATAGTTCTTCTTCGAGTGCTTGCTCATATCCATTCCAGTTAGGTGTGCGCGCGCCGCGTGCACGATCGTCGGAAGATTTTTACCCTAGCAACCCCCGGTGGGTCGGCTGTGGAGCCCCCTGGAGTGGCGCCTTCATGGCGCTGGATATATACCCCAGCCGACCCAGCGCCCCCTCAGTTCCTTCTTACCGCCCCTGACGGTCGTTGGAACAGTGAAGCGCGGCATAGCTGCTCTTCACTATCCCTAGCTTCTTATTGCCATTAGTATAGATAGTTGCATATAGTTAAAGTTCTTAGATAGTTAGTTGTTTAGTTGTTTAGTTTTCATTAGTTGTAAATTGTTAGCGGGGGTTTAGGGGGTTGTCTTCCCCCCTTTTCCCCCCGGCGCACAGCCGGGCCCATGCCCAAGGCTCCTGGCTTTAAGCCGTGCGCGTCCTGCGGGAAGCCTATGCCCACGAGCGACCCGCACACCTCCTGCTTGAAGTGCCTCGGGGAAGCCCATCAAGCAGATAAGTGCCCAATCTGCAAGGCCTTCAAGCCGCGGACCAGGAAGGAGCGGGACTTCAGGCTTCGGCAGCTCCTGATGGAGGCGGCGCTGAGCCCGGATCCTCCCTCGGCGCGCCCAGCCCCGGCACCGAGCGCCTCGGTGCGCAGCGCCCCGGCGGCTCCGACCGGTGCGGCGGACAAGCCACCTCGGCACCGGCCGACGTCGGCACCGCGCCCAACTCAGGGGTCTCGGCGCCGATCCCTCTCTCCGGGCCATAAGAAGGCCCGCAAGGCCCAGGACACGGCCGCGCCGAAGACGCCGGCTCCCCCGGTGCCGGGGGTAGAGCCGCGTCTGCCGTTGGACCGCCAAAAACAGGCGGCCACACCGTTGACTCCGGCACCGAGGCCATCGAGTCCGGTGCGGACTGTTTCACCACCTAGGCTGGTGGTGGAACCTTGTCTCCCGTCCACCCTGGAGACATTCGCAACGGCGCGAGACTTGATCGCCTTCACGGAGCCGGGGCCGTCACACCTTCCGGCACCAGTTGCTCCGCGCCAGGTGCAGTCCAGGGGCAAGCCTGCCCTGCTGCACCCGCCGTCTCCAGCTCCAGACTCGCGGCACCGTTCCAGGTCCCGGAGCAGGTCCCGACGCCGCTCGGAGTCCCGGTGCCGAATATCACCTCGGCACCGGTCGTACTCGCGGCACAGATCACCTTCACGACACCGTTCCACATCTCGGCACCGTCGCGACGACCGGCACCGATCGGGCTCGAGGCGGAGCTCCCGGCACCGGTACGAGCGCCGCTCGGGCTCGAGGGGCCGCTCCCGGTACCGGGCCTCGTCAAAGTCTTCGTCCCGCTCCAGATCTGGATCTCGGCACCGGCGAGACTACCGGCACCAATCCCGATCCAGATCTCGGCACCGTTCCCCGGCACCGCGCAGGGACAGATCGCCCTACGACCGGCACCGACCGGCACCGTACCATCCGGTGCCGGCGACAGTGCACTCGGCACCGCCGTGGCCATCTAGGTCGGCGTCCCGATCATCGGACGCGGAGGCCGTCCATTTGCAGGAGACGGCCGAGGACCCTACGCAGGGACCTGCGCATTGGTCCTTCTGGACACCGTGGGCCTACCACCAGGCACAAGGGGCCCCACCATCTGCGTCCCGCTCGGCACGCTCCGAGCCCAGGGTCCCGGAGTCTACCATCTCCCGCCCTCCGCCAGGTGGCATGGAGGCGCCAGTGCCTACACCGGTGGAGGCCCTGGACCCAGGGGCAGGCGATGCCCAGCTCCAGGAGCACCTGGAACAGGACCCGCCCTTGGACCCCTTGCCACCGGGGGGATCCTCCTCCTCCTCCCCCGATGAGGCCGTAGCGGGTACATCCGCCATGGGTCCGCCTCCTATCGACCTTCGGGCTCACCAGGACCTGTTGCGCCGGGTGGCACGCAATATGGACCTCCAAGTGGAGGAGATTGTGGAGGTTCATGACCCTATAGTTAACATCCTTTCAGCGGATACCCCCTCTCGGGTAGCGTTACCGCTGATCCGCACTATACAGACCAATGCCACCACCATCTGGCAAACTCCGGCCTCGATTCCACCCACGGCCAGAGGGGTGGAGCGGAAGTACTTTGTGCCCTCAAAGGACCATGAGTACTTATATACCGATCCCCAGCCGTGCTCACTGGTGGTCTCATCGGTTAACGCACGGGAGCGCCATGGCCAACAGGCCGCTGCGCCCAAATCGAAGGACGCTAAGCACTTCGATTTGTTCGGACGCAAGGTCTATTCTGCGGGAGGGCTCCAGCTCCGAGCGGCCAATCAGCAGGCGCTCCTGAGCCGTTACAGTTTCAATTCATGGTCCTCAATGGGGAAATTCAAGGAGCTGGTTCCCCAGGAATCGAGGGAAGAGTTTGGGGCTTTGGTAGAGGAGGGTATGCGGGTGGCACGTACCTCCTTGCAAGCCTCCCTCGATATTGCTGACTCGGCCGCTAGGACCCTGGCTTCGGGGATAGCCATGCGGCGA
Source organism: Terrapene triunguis (assembly GCF_002925995.2). Lineage (NCBI taxonomy): Eukaryota > Metazoa > Chordata > Testudines > Emydidae > Terrapene > Terrapene triunguis. The sequence continues at coordinate 12,778,626 of NW_020664584.1, forward strand.
CTCTCCTGGCTCCAGGTGTCAGGCTTGCCACCAGAGCTGCAGCAGACCCTGCAGGATCTGCCATTTGAGGGCCAGGGCCTCTTTTCGGACAAAACTGACGCGAGGCTCCAGAACCTGAAGGACTCACGTACAATGATGCGCTCCCTGGGGATGCATGTCCCAGGGCCTCAGCGCAGACCCTTCAGGCCCCAGCCACAGAGGTTCTACCCTCCCCCGCCTCGTCCAAGACAGGACTTTGCCAGGAGGCGGGGTCGAGGCGGCAGGCGGAGGTCGACCGGCCCTCAACCTGGTCAGAACCAGGTCCAGCCTAGGCCACCTTCAGGGCCTAGGCAAAACTTTTGAAGGTGCGGTCGAGGACGGCACCACGACCGGTACCCAGGATCCAACTCCCCCCTTCCGGGATCGCCTCTCCCGTTTCCACCGTGCTTGGTCCCTTATAACCTCGGACCGTTGGGTCCTTCGCACGGTGGAGAGGGGATACGCCCTCCAGTTTTCCTCGCCCCCCCCATCCCCCTCCCCCTCCCCGTCCCTCTTCAGGGACCCTTCTCACGAGCAACTCCTTACACAGGAGGTTTTTGGGCTCCTTGCTATGGGGGCCATAGAGGAGGTTCCATCGGAGCTAAGGGGCAGGGGGTTTTATTCCCGCTACTTCCTGATCCCCAAGTCGAAAGGGGGTCTACGGCCCATCTTAGACTTGCGCGGACTCAACAAATTCATAGTAAAGTTGAAGTTCCGCATGGTATCATTGGGGACCATCATCCCTTCACTGGATCCTGGAGACTGGTTCGCCGCCCTCGACATGAAGGACGCTTATTTCCACATAGCGATTTATCCGCCTCACAGGCGCTTCCTGCGATTTGTAGTAGACAGGGTGCACTACCAATTTGCAGTCCTTCCCTTCGGCTTGTCCTCGGCTCCCAGAGTGTTCACAAAGTGTCTGGCAGTCGTCGCGGCCTTCCTTCATCAACAAGGGATACAGCTGTTCCCGTACTTGGACGACTGGCTGGTACGCGGTCGCACCAGGGACCAAGTTCAGGCTCATGTCCACATAGTGACACACACGTTCCACGAGCTGGGCATTCTACTCAACAGAGAGAAGTCCACTCTAGTACCAACTCAGAGAATAGAGTTCATTGGAGCAGTCCTGGACTCCAGATGTGCCCGAGCCATCCTGCCAGACAACCGCTTTCATACCATCTCAAGCGTCATTCAAGGACTCAGGGCTTTTCCAATCACCACCATAAGAACATGCCTTGCCCTCTTGGGCCACATGGCCTCGTGCACCTACGTAACCAGGCACGCCAGGCTACGACTTCGCCCACTGCAGGCTTGGGTGTCATCGGTTTACCGTCCTCATCGAGACGACCTGAACATGGTGGTCACGGTTCCGGCCTCGGTCTTGGCCTCCCTCACCTGGTGGACGGATCGCACGGCGGTCTGTGCAGGAGTGCCCTTTCACGCCCCACAACCCTCCCTCCACCTAGTCACGGACGCTTCATCTCTAGGATGGGGCGCTCACCTCGGGGAGCACCATACCCAGGGCCTGTGGCCGGCTTCCCAACTAGCCCTGCACATCAACGTCCGAGAGCTGATGGCGGTGCGCCTAGCTTGCCAGGCATTCCTCAACTTCCTACAGGGCCGTTGCGTGTTGGTTCTCACCGACAACACCACGGCCATGTTTTACATCAACAAGCAAGGCGGAGCCCACTCATCGCTCCTATGCCAAGAGGCCATTCGCCTGTGGGACTTCTGCATCGCCCACTCGATACATCTCACGGCATCCTTCCTTCCTGGAGTCCAGAATACGCTGGCGGACCGTCTCAGCAGGTCCTTCCAGACGCACGAGTGGTCAATTCGCCCGGACGTCATCTATTCCGTCTTCCAGAAGTGGGGGTTTCCCCAGATCGACCTGTTCGCATCTCGGGCCAACAGGAAGTGCCAGGCATTCTGCTCCCTGCACGGGCGAGCCCCGGGCTCTCGGTCAGACGCCTTCCTTCTAACATGGAAGGACCACCTGTTCTACGCCTTTCCTCCATTTCCACTGGTCCACAGGGTACTGCTCAAGATCCGCAGGGATCATGCACGGGTGATTCTAGTCGCTCCCGCTTGGCCGAGGCAGCACTGGTACACCACACTGCTGGAGCTTTCGGTACAAACGCCGATCACGCTCCCCTTGAGTCGGGACCTCATCTCCCAGGACCACGGCCGGTTGTGTCACCCCGACCTGCAGTCACTCCACCTCACGGCGTGGATGCTTCATGGTTGAGTCGGACAGAGCGGCAATGCTCGCAGGCCATCCAGCAGGTTCTGCTGGGAAGTAGGAAACCCTCTACGCGGACCACTTATCTAGCCAAGTGGAAGCGGTTCTCCTGTTGGTGTGAGCAACGAGCTACGTCTCCCTCGCAGACACCTATCCCCTTGATACTGGAATACCTCCTGTCCTTAAGACAGCAAGGCTTGGCGACATCCTCAATCAAGGTTCACCTCGCCGCTATTTCCGCTTTCCACCCAGGAGAACTCACGTCCTCGGTCTTCTCTAACCCGATGGTCGTTAGATTCCTCAAGGGCTTAGACCGGCTGTACCCACAGCAACGGCAACCGGTTCCGACGTGGGACCTCAACCTCGTCCTCTCCAGGCTCACAGGGCCTCCGTTTGAACCATTGGCGACCTGCTCACTCCTGTACTTATCCTGGAAGACAGCCTTCCTCGTAGCCATCACCTCAGCACGACGCTTCTCGGAACTCAGGGCGCTGACATCCGAGCCCCCTTACACGGTGTTCCATAAGGACAAGGTGCAGCTTCGCCCCCACCCTGCCTTTCTTCCAAAAGTGGTCTCACCTTTTCACGTAAACCAGGACATATTCCTCCCAGTCTTCCATCTGAAACTGCACGCTACTCGTCAAGACCAGCGTTTGCATTCTTTGGACATTCGCAGGGCCCTGGCTTTCTATATTGATCGTACAAAGCCATTTAGGAAAACGACGCAACTCTTCGTTGCGGTGGCCGACCGGATGAAAGGCTCACCGGTCTCTTCACAGTGCCTGTCCTCTTGGATCACGTCCTGTATTCGTGCTTGTTACGACCTGGCCAGTGTACCGACGCCACGCATCACCGCCCATTCCACGAGGGCCCAGGCCTCCTCGACTGCCTTCCTGGCTCAAGTCCCGATCCACGACATCTGTAGAGCCGCAGTGTGGTCATCAGTCCACACATTCGCTACTCACTATGCGCTGGTGCAACAATCCAGAGACGATGCTGCTTTCGGGTCAGCGGTTCTGCACACAGCTATGTCTCACTCCGACCCCGCCTCCTAGGTGGGGCTTGGGAGTCACCTAACTGGAATGGATATGAGCAAGCACTCGAAGAAGAAAAGACGGTTACTCACCGTTGTAACTGTTGTTCTTCGAGATGTGTTGCTCATATCCATTCCAAACCCGCCCCCCTTCCCCACTGTCGGAGTAGCCGGCAAGAAGGAACTGAGGGGGCGCTGGGTCGGCTGGGGTATATATCCAGCGCCATGAAGGCGCCACTCCAGGGGGCTCCACAGCCGACCCACTGGGGGTTGCTAGGGTAAAAATCTTCCGACGATCGTGCACGCGGCGCGCGCACACCTAACTGGAATGGATATGAGCAACACATCTCGAAGAACAACAGTTACAACGGTGAGTAACCGTCTTTTGTCTGCCTTGTTGTTTCCGAGAAAATTTATTGCCATTAACTGGAAGGCTTTCCAGGCCGTCTTTTCCTTGCCACACAGTGCATGGTCAAATGCATCATCTCAAAGAAGTTCACGAATCTGAGGACCAACAAAGACACCTTCCTTTATCTTAGCTTCACTTAACCTTGGAAATTTTCCACGGAGGTACTTGAAAGCTGCTTGTGTTTTGTCAATGGCCTTGACAAAGTTCTTCATCAGACCCAGCTTGATGTGTAAGGGTGGTAACAAAATCTTCCTTGATTCAACAAGTGGTGGATGCTGAACACTTTTCCTCCCAGGCTCCAATGACTGTCGGAGTGGCCAATCTTTCTTGATGTAGTGGGAATCTCTTGCACGACTATCCCATTCGCAGAGAAAACAGCAGTACTTTGTGTATCCAGTCTGCAGACCAAGCAAGAGAGCAACAACCTTCAAATCGCCACAAAGCTGCCACTGATGTTGGTCATAGTTTATGCACCTCAAAAGTTGTTTCATGTTGTCATAGGTTTCCTTCATATGGACTGCATGACCAACTGGAATTGATGGCAAAACATTGCCATTATGCAGTAAAACAGCTTTAAGACTCGTCTTCGATGAATCAATGAACAGTCTCCACTCATCTGGATTGTGAACGATGTTGAGGGCTGCCATCACACCATTGATGTTGTTGCAGGCTACAAGATCACCTTCCATGAAGAAGAATAGGACAAGATCCTTTTGACGGTCACGGAACATGGAAACCCTAACATCACCTGCCAGGAGATTCCACTGCTGTAGTCTGGAGCCCAACAGCTCTGCCTTACTCTTGGGTAGTTCCAAATCCCTGACAAGGTCATTCAATTCACCTTGTGTTATGAGGTGTGGTTCAGAGGAGGAGGATGGGAGAAAATGTGGGTCCTGTGACATTGATGGTTCAGGACCAGAAGTTTCATCCTCTTCCTCTTCCTCGTCTGACTCAAGTGAGAATGATTCTGGTGCATCAGGAACCGGCAGTCCTTCTCCATGGGGTACTGGGCGTATAGCTGATGGAATGTTTGGATAATGCACAGTCCACTTTTTCTTCTTTGACACACCTTTCCCAACTGGAGGCACCATGCAGAAGTAACAATTGCTGGTATGATCTGTTGGCTCTCTCCAAATCATTGGCACTGCAAAAGGCATAGATTTCCTTTTCCTGTTCAACCACTGGCGAAGATTTGTTGCACAAGTGTTGCAGCATATGTGTGGGGCCCACTTCTTGTCCTGATCTCCAATTTTGCAGCCAAAAGAAAGGTGATAGGCTTTCTTAACCATAGTGGTTATACTGCGCTTTTGTGATGCAAAAGTCACTTCACCACAAACATAGCAGAAGTTATCTGCACTGTTCACACAAGTACGAGGCATCTCTGCTCACTTTGGCTAAACAGAAATGTGTCCCTTTGCAAAATCAAACACTGACAAATAAGAGAGCACGACACTGTATGATTTCTAGAGCTGATATAGGGCAATTTGTTCAGCAGAGTGATGTAAACTTCGTTATGATTGCATCATCCATGACTTCTAGGAATAACATGATGCAATTCATATCATGTATGACGCAATACCAGCTTCAGATTGCATCATTCATTGTTTTGCCTAAAAAGCAAGTACTGTCCAAATCCAGTCATAGATTTATTCATAGATCCAGTCAAAGATGTATTTTAGTCATTTCTGGTTTAAATTGCGATCCCTTCCCTTTATAACTCACTTATCCTCCGCCGTTCCCAAGTCAAGGGTCGTATATACTGACCCAATAGCATATCTTGAAAACTAGAGCCAATCAACAATTTTAAGCATCATTTTCGTTCTCAGTGACCCAGAATTAGTAAAGTTTGACTACATTTATTTCAGAAGCATTTTGGCTGTAGAGCAGTGATAATCATTAGAATTATACACCACTACGATGAACTGGATGTAAGGGAGAAACCAGCATGGCTTCTGCAAAGGAATATCACACCTTGCTGATACATTGCAATGGTTTGTACATGTCAGTACAAATGGGTGAAGAGGGGCCAGTTGGTTTAGCTCAGGTGTCTGTGAAACAATGAGACCCTAATTCTAATTGTGGCCTCTGGGTGCCCCACTAATACTGTGTGATTATAGTGTGGTGACCCGGCCAGGCAGGCAAGGCAAACTGGGAGGAGAGGCAAAGGCAAACCAAGACAAATGGGTCCTTTGAAATTTTTAGAACTTTATAAGGGAAAACCCCCAAATTGTACCAGGAGCTTAAATCATGTAGAACATTGACAAAGAGTTACTGTTCAGAGTACTAAACTATAGGTTACCAACTTGTAAACCTCTGGGGCTTGTACATGCTGGGCAGTTAGTACCAAATAGATTGTTATTAAGAAGAACAAAGAGATTCCTTAACAATAGACTGTGTCACTTCACAGAAGAGTCAACTTTTCTTCTCCTTGGCTGCAAGTCCAGCTCCACTCTTGCTGGCCTGTTCTTTGCTTCTCTTTGGCTTGAAGGGCTCCTTAGATTTGCTGTTTCTGTGGCTGTATCTCTTTTCACAGAATTTATCTACAAGTGGGGTTTCTTCACCTAGTGGGCCCTCATTTGTGCATTAGGCCCCTTTGAACTGTATCCCGTCACTAGATGGTCACAGTCACTCTCTCTGCTCATGTGGGTCAGGTCCCTTGTGGGCGGCCTTCTCGTTTACCATTTTCGGATCTGCTTTCATCTAACACAGCTTTTTGATCAAGTCCCTTTTTCACCAGTTCTGTTTCCTTTCAGTTTTTTCCCTTGGTGCCCGTCTCTGGTAAGTCTGTAGATATTATTTCCCTCTACTTCCTTTCTCTATTAGTGCCTGCTCACGCCTGCCAAGGCTGTTTATTTTTCTGCTTCTCCTGCCCTGAAACCCTTGTTATTTTCCTTCTTTCCTCCTTCTCACGTCCCAGTCCCCTACTTTTATTGTCCTGTTCTTCTTTCGTTTTATCACCTCCCCTGGGCTCCGGTTCACCCGCTAGCTCAGCATCTCGATTCTTCTCCTCTAACAGCTTTTCCCAACTGCCCCTTTGGGTGGATTCAAAGCCACCACCCCAGTTTGAGCTGCTCTCCCATTGGCCGTCCTCTCCCCAGGACAGAATTGTGTGCTGCTGCATCACAGCTGGAGCAGGGGCCAGTGCCAGGGGGTGGGTTACTGCACTACTATTATTGTAATAATGATAATTTGACAGGGCTGCCGGTGATAGCAGGGATGGACCCATTGTCCCAGGAGGTCCCTTCCAGATCTGTGTCCTAGTAAGGAAACTACGTCACCATTGTCTCTTACCATTTGGTGATTGCACAATGGGGCCCTGATCTAAGCACTACTGCAGTACTGCTGCTCTTAATTACTGATGACTTCATCTGCAGTTATATTACATAAAGAGTGGGGATATGAACCCTCCCCTGCCCCGCTTCAGGGCGTGAGCAAGCCTCTAACTGATGGGTGTGAGGAAAACACTTCCCCTATGGATGGATTATTCCAAACTTGTCCACTCTGGGGTTTCTTGTGCCTTTCTCGGAAGCAGCTGGTACTGGCCACAGTCAGAGACAGGGTCTGGGGCTAGACAGGCCCCATCGCTGATCCGTGGTGGCAATTCTTCAAGTCCTTGAAGTTACGGAGGGGTAGAACATGCTTGTTTTGCACGGAGATACTGAGAAACTCAGATGCATCCAGTCACTTGCTGTTTGTGTCCCGTTTACAGGAACCCGGGGAAACTGTTCTCCACCTGGCAGTGTTGTTAGCTGACCGAACCTCTCTACACATTGTAGATTTTCTGGTGCAGAACAGGTAAGCTGACTGCAGCGCTTGCAGGGGTAGGACTGTCTGCTCAGGATAAGACACATAAGGTCATCAGCGAAGTTAGTGCTGGATAGCCTTGGAGACTAAGTGCCTCTGGATATCCTCTGAAGTACCACCAGGGGGCAGCACCAGGGCATTTCCCTGTGGAAGTGCCTTAGTTTTGACATGGAGAAACCATCTTTAGGGTTAGAGGGGAATTCATGGCCATGGCCCTTCCCTGGACTCTGCTGAGGGGAGCAATGAGTGCCAATGGGGATGGAGATTTTCCGACTAGGACACATGTCCCCCTGGATGGTTCAGCCCAAGCCCTTCCTCCCACCCCGTCACTGAACAGCTCTCCAATGGGCCCGCCCACCCTGATTGCAGTCCACTGGTGACAGGCTCCATATCCCATTAGCCACTACTCCGGTCCAGCCAGACTCGAAGATGGGCTTCCCAAGGGCCAGCTCTTGGTTTTCAGAGTGAGTCTGGTTCTTCCTGAACAAGAGGAGGTACATTTTTGTTCCTTCTGCATTCAAGCCCAGTGTGCCATTGATTGGGGTGGAACCAGTGTTAAAGTCTGTCTCCCTAAGGGCTGCCCCACAGTGTCTGGGTACCTCCCAAGTGTTTATGGATTTATCTTCCCAGCACCTTTGTGAGCTCAGGCTCCGTTATCATCATCTCCGGTGTACAGAAGGGGGAATGGAGACTCAGAGGGAGAAAGTGACTTGTGCAAGGTCACACAAGAAGTGTGTTGGTGCTGGGAATGGAATTCAGCTCTCCTGGGTTCCAGCCTATACAAAACCATCCTTCCTCTTAGATGATCCTTCTAAACCCTTATCTTCTGCATCATCTCCTGTACTGTGAACTCTTCTCTTTATCTCTAACCCCCATTTCCCTTGCAACCGTATATGGTTGTAAAACTAGAAAGCTGATAAAACTGTGTGCTCACTCTATGCAAAATTCCATGCTGGCATCACTCAATGATGCATAGCTGTGTCTTCACGGGTGTGCTGCCCTGTGTGATCTGGTACGCAAGTGCAGGATTGTGTTCTGAGTTCGGCTGCTGCTGCAGTAGAGCGGGTATTGTACCAGCCACACAGCACTGCCCATTGCTGGGGAACATGCACACAGCTGCCAAGATTGGGGAAATTCCATGTCAATGAGAAGATTTGCATATGCTCACATAATTTGCATACAATCCTAATTATTTTAATAAACGGTGTGTGATTTATTACTGGAGGCAGCATCTGGCAGCTTGGGATGAGACAGCCTCCCCCGACCCTTTTCAGACCCTGTCTTAATCTGGGCCCCAGTCAGTCCCTTCCATTCAGCGTGTGTCACACCCCCACCCCCACAACGAGCTGTCCCCTCCTGCCCGAAGCCACGTGCCACAACAGCCTCTTGTGGTCACGGGATGAACTGCAGTTGCTACCCGCAGCTGAGTCAAATGTGTGAAGTTCCAGGTGAGCTGTCAGCAGGCGTGGCAGGGCTGCTCAGTGCACAAGAGCCGCACAATATGCCAGACGTTTGGCAGCCCTACGTTCACATGCCTTGGCTAAAAGCCCGAATGCTGGGCAGTGTCCGTTCTGATCTACATTCCTGTGAGCTAGGGAGAAGGGTTTGGGGTTGAATGTCACGCAGTTATTGTTATAGACGAGAACTGCTCTTTCTCAAGCATACTCATACTGACTGTCCTTTGCCCCAGTGGGAGCCTTGTGAAGCAGACAGTGAAGGGAAACACACCGCTTCATTACTGCTGCCTCCACAATAAACCCGAGTGCCTCAAGCTCTTTGTGAGAGCCAAAGCCAGCATTGCCATCAGTAAGTGACTGCACGGGCTCTGTTCTCCAAACAGGGAAGAAGGTGTTGGGGTTGGGTTCCTTATTTTTTACTGTCTCACTCTCAGGGCCTGTGTCTGCTCTCTGCACCTTGCATGTCTTACTGGGAACAGAATAGGAGCCCTTTGCACCAGGTACTAGGCCAAATGCAACAGAAGACGGATGAAGAACCAAGTGGCTTTTATACACAGAATGTGTAGCATTGACAATCCACAGGGCAGTGTGTCTCAGGAGCAGCGCTGAGGTGCCCCGACAGGGTCGGCAGTACATGGTGTGTAACAGGGATTATGGCTTAGCTCGGGTTAGAGAAGTCAGGTGCTGATCCTTGATGACTCAGTGGGCTGTAAGAATCCTGATTCCTTCAGGAGATACCTGGACAGGAGAGGCTGTGACTGTGAATGTGACAACCATGAGTTTTATACAGGAGTGACGATTCCAGGCCACAGGAAAGCAGATATTGCGGACCCACTGGCTCGGAGTTACTTGTATTTTAGTGACCAATGGTTTTGAAGCAGCTCTGAGCATGTTTGAGGCGTCACTAATGCCTATTAAGCAGATGTAGAGAATTCCAAAACAAAAACCTTGTTACAGTTAAGGTTAAGTGCAAGTCAAGAGCCGTCTTACAATAAACCCATCTTAAACCCCTCAGACATTAACAGTTTGGACAACAACCTATACTCGAGCACGTGCACACACACACACTTATCATTAAAGAGAAAAATGCTCAATGACCACCTCCCAAACAACCTTAACTCTGCCCCTGCATTTGTGTTAATATGTTAGGCCCTGACCTGACCTCTGCTAGAGACAACAGCAGTCTTTGCTTTCACTTTATTGGGAGCTCCCTTGGTCCCTTGTGCTCCTGTTACCTAACCTTATATGTGTCCTTCCTCTAGTGTGTAATTCTGTGTCTGATTTGTGATGATATGCACAGTTCCTGTGTTAATATAATGAATGTGGATCTTTCTCAGCTGGTGTAGAAGTTCTGGTTAGTTCATACAGTAGCTTTGTCTCTAACGATATGTCTTTAATTAGGGGTGCATGGTATTAGTAGTAGGAAAAAATCACTCTTTGGATGGGTTTACATGCTGTGCCGATGGGCCCTGTAACAAACTTTAGATGCATATTGTGCCGGGGTGTATAGACCCCGTGCAAACAAGGAAGGGCTAGCCCCACCCCTTTGGCCCCGTGAATCATGTCGGATAGGGAGGAGGCCTTTTAAAGAGAGGACACTGCAGTCAGCAGGGTGGGAGTGGAGCAGGATTGCCCTAAGCTGCAGACTGCAGGAGTGACTCCTAGCCAGGAGACCTTCACCCTGAACAACAGACTCCCAGCGTAAGATGGACAGGCTGAGCCTGACTCAGAGGCCCGGCCAGAGCAATTTCCCCAAAACCAGTACCTTGGTGCACTGTAGACTTGCTGCCCCCTCCCCTTTTGCTGGGGTCACTGGGAGGGAGTATCCCTGAATGCGTTGGGGTTTGTGACTTTCATTTTTGATACCCCACTCTGGAGAGACTTAAAAGGGCCCACAAAGGGCAGAGCCCCCCACCCTCAAATAGTAAGGAAGTGGGGCCTGGGCTGGGACCCCCCAGTGCAGATAACTGGGCATTGTTAGGTTCCTGCCCTCCCCCACCCCCCAAGGGAGGAACCACCAAGGACTCTGTTACACATATGAATTCAGGGATTCCTAAATTGATAAAGTGCCTTTAATTTGGTGGATTGGATTTTAGCTTTACAAAAAGCCTGATTGATGACAAGGGGTACCAGATGTGATAAACACAGGCCTATCTTAGACTAGTCTTGGGATTTTATAAATGTTATCTCAATTGCTGTAAGCCAGGCAGTGTGTGCTGGCTGGTGGAGAGCTCCAATCACTCCAGGAGCTACAATCAGTGAGGGTAATTCCTGCAGACCTGGGACAGGTAGACAACTCCGGAGAAGTACCACCCCCCAGGGGAAATTGCACAGACTAATTCAGACCATTCAAGAGGCCCAGGAGACAAAGAAGAGCTTGTAAAGGCCCAGCCTGAACTGGCTGAGGAGGTCCTGCTTTTGATCCAACAAACTGACATGATCCTTTGACCAATGGGGCAAACCCTACCCAAAGGATTGAAGGACTATGACCTACCAGAGCCCCCACGTGGATGATAGGTGACCTCTGATAAGCTAGCATGTGTTTAGACCTTTCTTTGTTGTATGATATATTTCCTCTGTAATACTTTTCTCCTAAAATCAATGTTCTATGCTCTGTGAAATCTGTCTGGTACCAGGTAATCCCTGTCTGGTACCAGGTAACTCACAGACCTTGGAGGATCAAAGTAAGACGCAGGTGCTGAGCGAGGTCAGATCTACTGGAATAATCACCGTGAGTTGCACAGGGACAGCAGCCTTTAAACCCCCAGTCTGAAGGGAGAGGGGAGATGGCTGGAGGCCTGAGATCTAAAGGGTGCCCTTGAGCAGACCACGGAGGGGGTCAAAGGTGCAGTTACCCTGAAATGGTGACACAAGCTTTCTATAATAAAAGTAATGTGCCCATGCTTTTAGGTGCAGTTCTGAGAGAAAGCGCTGTAATGGATGGATCAATTCGTTCATGGAGTGCGCTTTCTCCTGGCGGCACAGTTAAAGTTGTTTGGGTGCTGGGCATTGAGAAAGTTGTTGCTGATGTCTAAATTGTTTAGGTATCAATTTCTATCCATACCTGTTAATGTTGAGTGGGGTTGTTTTTATGTGTCCAATGTGGTCTCTTCTCTGGACTTTAACTGCAAATTGACAAAGTCTTTGGGTTGGAATCCCTGTTTTGGTAAGTCTCAGCTGGAATCCAAGGCCAGACTTCTCCCTGGAGAGCTCTGTGCATATCAGTGTAATATTAGTTAATGCTTTCTTGGCCAGATGTGCAGAGGTTTCCTCAGAGCAGCTATGGTTGTTTAATTCTTCCGCTGCAGATAAAGAAGTAAATAATCATTGAAGCAGGGGGCCTGGACGCTGGGTCTCCCACCTCCTGGATGAGTGCTCTCCCCACCAGACTACAGAGTCATTCTCATGCTTGTGCTCGCTCGCTTTCCCTCCCCCACCCGCTTCTTGCAAACTGGCGTAGGCGCCTAATTCCAAAGAGGGTTTCTGGCTGAGAATCACTAGCAGAGAAAGGCGCCTGCTTCTGAGGGCTTGTCTTCACTACCCGCCTGGATCGGCGGGTAGAAATCGATCTCTCGGGGATCGATTTATCGCGTCTCGTCGGGACGCGATAATCGATCCCTGAATCGACACGCGTACTCCACCAGCCCAGGTAGGAGTAAGCGCCATCGACGGGGAAGCCGCGGCGGTCGATTTGCCACTGTCCTCACAGCGGGGTAAGTCGGATCGGATACGTCGAATTCAGCTACGCTATTCCCGTAGCTGAATTTGCGTATCTGAAATCGATTCCCCTTCCCCCCCCCCCCCCCCCCCGTAGTGTAGACGTAGCCTGTGAGAGAGCTGGGGCTTAGTGCACACCCCTCTGGTTGGCATCTCCTCGGCGCCTAGCCTGCTGGCTTTTGTGATTTGCATTCTAAGGTGCACCTCTCTCCCCGATCCTAGGCGCCTACCTCAGGCTTTGAGAGTTACAAGGTGTTCCCAGGATTTCCTAGGTGCCCAAGAGTTCGGCGTTGCAATGCTCAGTGTCACCACCCTATGTCCTTTTGTGCATTCAGGCCTAAGTGGCTGAGGGAGCTCGACTCTATTCTGACTAGGGTTGCTAACTTTTGTTTCAAAGCTAAAGATGGGTCAGACTGGGGAGAGAGGTGGGTGTTATTCTTCTGGGCTCTGCCCAAAAAATAAGCTCCACCCTGGTGCATTGCCAGCACGAGACATGAGACACAGTAGATTATGTCGATGTTCAGAATATGATCGTGTGCCGACTGGGCTCCTTGAGCTTGGTTCTGCCTCGGCAGGGCCTGAACAACATTTGGGCTCTGCTGGGTTCAGCACCTTTTAGACTGGGGAAGAAATGAATTGTGGCATCTGCCCAGTGCCACCCACCTGCAGCACCAACATGAGCCGTTACTCAGTAAACGGCAGGTGTGTGGCCCTCACTTTCCTCTCTTCCAGGGGGAGGAAATAGCTCCCCATGGTGACACCTGAATGTTCGTCCCTAGGCCTCTGAGCAATCACCTCCCTGAGATGAATGAGGCAGGGCACCCCTTTCAGAGCTGCCGTTCCAGACTCAGGCAGACACATCTGCACAAGTGATACTTTGCTCACAGAACAGCTAGAGACTTCCTTTCTTAAAAAACGAGGGCTGAGATTCTGGAGAACAAAAAAGCAGGCGTGGAGCAGTACTGGTAGGGTGTATGGGCATATGCCGGCTGTTTTTGAGCCCTGACCAAAGAGCTAATAATCTGTTGTGCATGAGGGTATGAAAAATGTACCTGCGTTTGACCTTTGAGATTGATAAAGAATTCCACTTTAAAGTTCAGGCTGGCAGTAAAATCATGAGAACTAATTAGTGTCTGTATCTTTATCACGCATTTGTCAGTGGTGTCACACATTTACCTTTAAAGGCTGCCTCCTGTGACAGGAACCATTTAGTAGCAAGGGCTATTTGGTTGTTCTCTCCTCTTTACAGTCCCTGGCTATACACATATCTGTGCTCGTGTGCAGAGCAAATTCTGCAGGGGCCAATCAGGGGGCTAAAGGTGTGTCCTGATCTGAGGGAAGCCAAAACTCCCAAGGCTTGGCAGCCAAATGTTAAACTCCCCTGTGCCGGCGCCGCGCCAGGAGCTCTGAAATCCTGCATCCCACATAGAAGCCCCCAAACAACTCACTCACTCAGAGCAAGAACTAGAGGAGACGGGGGTTAGCATGGAACTCCCAGGGCAGCCTCCCTAGCAGGAACTGCCTTCGCGCTCACAGGGCTCATGACAGCTGCTTTTCCCCACAGCCAATGAAGCTGAAGAGACGGCCCTGGATGTGGCCAGGCGCATGAGACACTCCCTATGTGAAGAACTGGTAAGAAATGGCACCTTACAGTCTCCACCCTTGGAGTGTGAGCTCCACGCAGCAGGTGGGGCACTCAGTAGCAAGCCAGGGATTGGACCTCATTAGAAGGGGAAGGTGGCAGCCCCACCACACTGCTTCTGCATGGTGCTTCCCCGAGTTCACATTGCACTCCCTCCAGCATAGATCTAGCAGTGTGCTGGGCAAATAGCTCCCTTCTAAGGTCTTGCCTCTTGTTCAGTGGAGGTCCATAGCACTCGGCTTTATTGCCCATAGTTGCACAGTGCCAGCAAGACACCTAAGCTTCTGGCCCAGGCTGCACCGGGCTCCATGTGATGACTTGGCTGAATTCTGTGAGGTTGGTCTCTTCTTGGTCTGGAATCTGACCTGAACTTTGCCTGATTGGTAGGGGGTTCTGAGCTTAGGGGTGGGGGGAGAGATGGGGCTTGCCCCTCCCCCTGGCTCATCCAGGATCGCCTAGGAGTGCTGCAGGCAATGCATGCTGCTTCTGCTGGTCCTGGGTGACAGCTGGTGCCCTGATGCAAGGCCTTGTCTGAGTTGCTAGGGCCCATGAGGGATGCAGAGCAGGACATAAAGTGACCTCAGGCAGATGCCTGGTCTGCTGTTGCTGAGAGAGAATGGGATTTGTTCAGACCCCACTTGGGGGATGGGACAGCCAGTTTGGAGACATTTCTAGTGGTAGTGCAGACTTTGAGGTTAGAGAGGTGTTTCTTCTCCCAGCTAACAAAATCAGAGTCAGTACTGATGGGATATGGTCTGGATTTGCCAGGTTGAGAGGTCTCTGTGGCTATAGCTGCTGGGCTCAGAGCGGTCTGCCATGGGATGATCTCCCGCTGGCATATGGCAGGATCCCACACCCAGAGCCCAGAAACCACCCAGAAATCTTGCTTTTGTGCTGCCCAGGGCCAGGTGTTAGGGCTCCAATGCAAACAGCAGTGTCCTGGGAAGAGGAGGAAGGTTGTAGGAAAGTCCCCAGGTAGAGGTGGGGCAGCCTGGGCATCATGCTTACCAGCTGGAAACCATTGCTTCAGACTGAGGTGTGTCTTCCCCCAGGACCTGTCTCTGTGACCCTGGGCTGCTCACTCCACTTTCAGCCTTGATGCAGAGCACTGTAGGTGGGTATAGGAGAGAGTTTGACCTGAGCCTGATTCCTCTGTGTTCCAGCTGCTGCAGGCTCAAAACAATCAGTTCAACATGCGTGTTCACGTGGAATATGAGTGGCGGCTGGGCCAGGATGACATGTATGAGAGCGACGATGATCTGGATGAGAAGGTGAGATCCCAGCACACTACAGCTGTCCCCAGCTACAAGCCGAGGTTCTTGCCCACATATATATTGACTGGTATGGACGCAGCACAGACCTGGCTCAGCACCTCTTCCCATCACTGAGCCATTAACCAGGGCTGTGTGTGCAGATCTTGCCTGTCCACCTTATTGCAGCTGCCTCTGATCCTGCCTCATTTCCCTTCGAGGTTATCATGTGAAACTGTATTGGATGCTTCACTGAAGATGAGCAAAAATACGGCACCCATTTTCTCTTCCATGTTGTGCCATCAACGCAGGAGCTGAAACTGGGCTGGAATGGGATTTGCTGCAGCCATGCTGTTTGCTGTTTATCACCTGCCTTATTATTGTTACAATAATTTACCGGGCGTGGAACTCTTTCGTCCGTCCGTCTGCCTGCTTAGAAATTGGCACGACACATGCATGTATCGTGCTCAGGGAACTCGGCAGTTGAGGGTGAAAGAGCTTTTCAGCTGAAGCTTGCTGGATTGAATCCAGCCCAGGTTGCAGTGACCAAAAGTCTTCATCAGTTCACAGCTCCACATAAACAACACGCCTGTCTCTTCTTTTCAGTTGGGTTCCCCGAAGGAGCGCATTCTCCGCCCTCAGAGCTGCTACCATTCACCTGCCACTGCCTCCCAGCCATGGGGAAATGCAGCAGGGCTTTCAAAGGGTGCAATTCCAGCCCCCCAGGGGAAATTGCATGACATCTATGCACACCCTCACTCCCACATACCAGCAGCTTCTGGCTCTGCTTCATGTGTGCCGCCTCTTCCACCACGCAGTGTAAACCGAGGTGAGACTTTCCTTCATGGTAGCCCTGCCGCAGCAGTGGGGTTTGTGGGGTAGGGCCAGCCCCAGAGCAGGGGAGTCCGGCTGGACAGATTTCAAACAATAGCGATGCCCTTCCTTCTTATCCTAGGCAAAATTGGCAGTTCATTGTCCTGTTGGCCCCACTGACAATGCCCCATCCCTGCATCTCCCTGCCCCAACCCCGGGGCTGACCACCACTGGGCCAAGGCCTAGAGCAAGCGTTGTCAAAGCAGCCAGGCCCAGACCAATCCGCCTGCAGCAAATGTCTGTGAGGAAATGTCTTCAGTGAATCTCCATGTACGGAGGGCGGTGACCTCTCAGGGGCTGAGGCGGGGCAGCCCCCCAGGTACAAGGGGCAGCATTAGTAGCTATCCATGCAATTCAGTATCAGCCCCTCTAAGTTTTTGTCCATCTCAGGCCAGATTCTCAGCGGGTGTAAATCAGCCCTGCTATGTTAATGTCCATGTAGCTACTCTGATGTACACCAGCTGAGGCCCTTTCCACCGAAGCTGTCAGTAGCCCCCTCCCTGTATGTGTCCCCCTCCCTCTCCCTCTGCTCTCCTCTCACTGCCAGACTTGCTGTTGATTTTGTGTAGCTCCCAACGTGCCCCCGCCCACTCCTCCTGCCAGCCTGCTGGCCAGTGCTGTGGACCCCGGAGTCAGGAGGATCCTGTCGCTACCTCTGAGCATCAAGCACAGACGAACGTCATCAGAGCCTGTGCCCTGCTTGCCGCTCAGCCCCACGCAGCCCAGCCAAAGCAGCCTGGCTCCAGGTAAGGGACTGGCCAGCAGGATGGGGCTCTGTGGGGAAGAAGCTTGGGGAGCTGAGGACACTCGCTCTGTCTCCGTTGCCCTTGGATCCATCCCTGCCTGAGGTAGACACCGTTCCTGTCAGTCCTGGCCTGGTGGGCATGTCCAGCTCCCTGGGATTGCAGGGTCTGGCCCTTCCAGTTGAATCCTGGAAGATGCACCCCCCCGAAGGCCAGAGAGCACAGGGATGGAGAGGATCCCCAGATGGCAGCGGACTGAACCGTGCAGCTGCCAGGGACTAACCTTGCGCTAGCCCTTCACCCCGGATTGTTCCCTTCCCTGGGGATCTGAGGCTCCTTGGCCAGGCCTGTGGGGCATGGGGGAACGTACTGAACCTCGGAGCCGCATGTGATCCCAGTGCAAAGCATCTGCACCTGGGAATCCCTGGCCGTCCTGGCTGGCATAGTACATCGCTCCCAGCTCTGGGCCAGGCTCAGCTCTTAGGGGTGCTACAGCAGTAGCTGAACGCTTGCCCCGTGCCCGGGAGGGTGTCCCCGGTGCTGAGTGGGGGTGGGGCAGCTTGGATGTGTGCATTGCCCATCCGCAGTGGGTCAGCAGCTGCCGAGAAGGCACCACCCGCGGGCAACACACCACCTGCTTCTCCATTGCTCAGGCCATTTCTCTTCTCCCGGTCAGATTCTGGAACCTCCTCACCTCCCAAAGGCCATTCTGCAGCAGGAGACCCTCCCAGGAGACTGAGGTAACTCCCCATGGCTGAGCTCACTGAGGGGCAAGGCCCTGGCACCCCTTAGCCTTGGCCTGAGTTCATATGAAGCTGAGAGAGCTGGAGCCTAGTCACGTCACTTGGCTACAAGCCCCATGAACCTGGGACGAGCTATGCAGGGCCTCTGGGGATCACAGGGGAGAGCTCCCTGGGCAGAAGGCCTCTCTGTGGGGCAGGGTAACCTGGGGCTCTCTGGGAGCTCCCTGCACAGCTCGGGGCTTGTCAGTGTTCGGGGGAGGTGAGTGTCCTGATTGTGCCTTGCACCCAACAGGAGGCCCTGAAACAGGTGGGGGGAGGGGAGAGGGGGACAGGGGGACGCTGCTGTCTGCAGCCATTGTCTCCCAGGGCCGCTGTCCCAGGACTGGGACCCTTGGCGATGGCTCTGGGTGCCACGTGCTGCTGTTGCTAAATACCATGTCCCAGTGCCCTGGCATGGACGAGTCTGGCCAGCTGCCCTGTGTGATGGCCCCTTCCCGCGGGAGGGGTGGTGGCCGTGGCATTATGGTGAGGTGTGGGTGAGGCTTTGCCCTCTCACCTCCTGTCCCCTTCCCCATGGCAGGAGCCCCAGGCTGCCCTCCATGGAAGCTGCAGCACGGCTGGATGCGGCGGGGCTCCTGGAGGGGCTGCCTCTACCACTGGAGAAAGACCCCGGGCCAAGCCCATAACCCAGCTAGTGTCATACTCCTCTGTGGCTCTGCCTGCCAGTTGGGCTGGCTGGCAGTCAACAGCCAGCAAGGGAATCCCACAGAGCCCTGGGGCCCACCTGAGATCTGCTGCCCACCGATACGCGCTTCAGGAGCGCAGGGTACCTGGGGCCCCATTCTGCACCCCACCCATCCTCGTCCTGTCTGAGTGACCAGCTCTTCTCTGCGGCTTCCCTCAGCACCGGATCCCACCAGGGCACCAGCCACTCCGCCACCAAGGACACGACACAGCTTGGTAAGGACGACCTGAGCCCTGCTTGGCTACCAGAACCTACCCGCGGCCTGCCACATCGGGCCCAGCTTCCTGCCCTTGCACCCCTCACTTTGGAGGCACTGCCCGCCTAGCCCAGCTGCCCGCCACCATCCCATCCCTCTTCAACCCCCTCCACCACCCTTTGTCATCTCACCCCTCCCCCAGCCCCTCCACCATCCCTCCCCTCGCCCAGCACTGCCACC
>NW_020664584.1:12797747-12829340 GCF_002925995.2 Terrapene triunguis
ACCATCCCTCCCCTCGCCCAGCACTGCCACCTCCACTGCCCCACCCCACCGCCACTATACCTCTCTCCCAGCCCCTCTGCCATCCCTCCCCTCGCCCAGCACTGCCACCCTCCACTGCCCCACCCCACCGCCACTATACCTCTCCCCCAGCCCCTCTGCCATCCCTCCCCTTGCCCAGCTCTCTGCCGTCTAACCCCAGCCCCACTGCCCTCTGCCATCTTGCCCCAGCCCAGCTGTTCTCCTGTCTCCCTCCTTTGCCCAGCCAGCTGCCCAGGGTAGTGAGGGAGCTCGGCTGGCACAGTGTGGTGCTGAGCGCCCTGTGCTGCCCTGCGGGTGGTGCTGATTGCCTGTGAAGAGAGGGAGTTGGTGACTGTTCTGCTGGTGTCCTAGCTGCCCTGGAGACAGTGGAGACGTTCTGTGAGGCCAGCCCCAGCAAAGGAAGAAGCCGTGGGCTGCCATGGCCCTCACAAGACCCAGGTGGAGGCCCTGGCCCAGCACAGGACGTGCCGCCCGCGATCCCAAGGAGGGACGGCCTGGTAGGTGCTCTGGTCTGGGATGTCGCGCTCAGATCCCCCTTTTCTCTCTGTATTTGGTTGTAATGTTGGCAAACGTGCCCCCCTTCTAACTCCAGCGCTGCCCTGCTGGCACCCCAGCCATGGACAGGGCTCGGAGGGCAGCAGAGCCACGTGGAAATGTCAGGAGCTGATTGCAGGCATGGAGTCCTCCCCCTGCGGGGGCATTCACAAAACACCATGGGGAGCAGAGGCTAGCCCAAGTCCCTAGGTGCGCATCCCTCTCATCCCCACACAGCCGGAGCAGGCTGCCCTGCGGCCAGCTGTTCCACAGGGCCTGATTTCTGAAGGGAGGGACTGGGGTCCCTGTATATCTTGCCTGCTCCCTTCCCCTGAAAGCACATGCAGAGTGGGTGAGCGTGCGTCCCCGGGGACGTGTCAGCTCCTCTGCCCGGGCAGACGCAGGCGTGTGCATGGGGGGAAGGTACACACAGTGCAAGATGAAGACTGCATGCTGCAGATCAGGCCCTCAGCCTCCTGGGGGTGCCCTGTCCCTGGGGCCCTGTGGAGGCCAGAGCCTCTGTCTCACTCTCCCACCTCTCCCTTCCTAGCACCAACCCTTCCCCCAGGCTCCCTGCCCCCAGGAGAGCTCCACACAAGCCCCCCTCTCCCCCAAAGGCCCACAGGGCAGCAAATAAACAAGGACACAGGACTTGCTGTCTCCAGAAAGATGATAGGGTTTCCAGGTGTCCGGTTTTCAACTGTAAAGTCCGGTCGAAAAGGGGACCTAGCAGTGTCCAGTCAGATTTACTGACCAGACACCAAAAGTCCGGTTACCGCAGGAGGGAGAGAGGCGCCGGGCCATCAACCCACACCAGCCCCTGCTCAGCCGGGGCCGCCTCCTACTGCATCTCATGGGCAGGCAGGCATCAGGGTCCACATGAGGCTGCAGCTCCTGTCCCAGCCAGGGAGAAGCAGAGGGAGCCCAGCTGTGGGGGCAGGGGGAGAGAGGTGGTGAGGATCAAGCAATGAGGAAGCGGGGGGAGGGTAGAGCAGCGAGTGAAGGTGGGGGAGAGGAGCCAGCAAGGGCTGGGGCTTCAAGGGAAGAGGTGGAGCAGGGGCAGGGCCTCGAGAGAAGAGGCAAGGCCTTGGGGAAGAAGCAGGGCAGGGCCGGGGCCTTGGGGGGAAAGAGGCGGGGCAAGGGGTCCGGTTTTCAGAAATTAGAAAGTTGGCAATTATATGGAAGAACACTGCAGTTAGGAAGCTGCCAGAGCCACACTACACAGTCTCCCACATCTGGACCCCTGCAGCCCTTCGCCACCCCCTCCAGAGCTCCCAAAGCACCCACAGCCACCCAGCACTCGCCTCCCCTCTCCCCCCAGCACTCTCCCAGCCTGATCCCCTGTGGCCCCATGGCATGTCCCTCACTCACCTGCTCCCATGTTGGTTGGTGCCCCCCACCCATGAGCCTGGAGGGGATTCTCTCCTGCCCTGAGTGCACAGGGGCTTGGGGACCAAAATGCCCCTGTGCTCAGGCTGCATGTGTTTGTGTCTACCAAAGAGCATGGTGCAGGACGCATTAGACAAAGGGATCCAGGCTTGATGGTGTTCTCCCCTCCTGATTTGCAGAGTAAACCGCGCTTCTTCCGGGTCCGAGCCCTGTATGACTGTCAGGCTGACCGTGCGGATGAGCTGACCTTCCGTGCGGGGGAGATCATCATTGTGGCCGAAGAGGAGGACTGCAATTGGTGGGTAAGTATCGGCCTACGCTGTAGTATGGCACTGCAGGTTCCAGTGTACATGTGTAGTGCCGACAGAGCCCCGGTTGCCGGTGGGCAGGATCAAACCGGAGACCTCTGGAGCTTAGTGCATGAGCCTCTACTGCATGAGCTAAAAGCCACTGGCTCTTAGCTGAAGCTGTAGAGCAGCTCATTTTCTCCCTCTCTCTCAGTGGTCTTGGTGCCATTAGACAGGACAGAACACCACACCCAGGTGTGTGGGTTACATACTTCCCCTAGCTGAGGAAGCGCATCCCAAGCTTCAGAGTCTTCCCAGTTGAGATCCCGGACGAGCCCCTACTTGTAACGCCGATAGACACTGGTCATTGGTGGGCGGGATCGAACCTGGGGTCTCTGGAGCTTAGTGTATGAGCCGCTACTGCATGAGCTAAAAGCCAACTGACTCTTTAACTAAGGCTGTAGAGCAGACTCATTTTAACTCTCTCTCTAAGTGGTCTCGGTGCCACTAGATGGGACAGAACACCACACCCAGGAGGTGTGTGGGTTACACATGCTGATGTCCCCTTGACCTGCACACCAAGCCCCTCTCTAGCCACAGCTCCCAGAATCTTAGCCAAGCTGCCTTCCTCCCTTGCCTCCCCTGGAGCGCTGTCCTGTTTTTTTCATGGTCTCCTGGTTAGAGCTGAGCAATCCCACTCCTGTCTTGCTGATCTCCAGAGCTCTGCACCCAGCCCTCTGCACTCTCCACTCTGAGGTGCTCGCCCAAACCCTCATTGGCTCTCTCTTCCCTCTGCCTCTTGCACTGATACCTGTTAATCCGCTTGCTCCTGTCACACCTACTCTCCTTCAGCACTTCAGGTTCTGCTGTTGCGCTAACCAGCTACAAACTTGAAATGCAAATGTTAGAATATTGGGAACAGTTGTACCTGTCCCATCTCTACTGGACATCTAGAAATCTAACTTATGGCTGGCTCTTCCAAGACAAACAATACAGATGTCACCATTTTATTAAAAAATAATAATTGTGATGGGTCCCCTCTCCCCCATCTCCGGGGTGCCACCTGGGACTGGGCTACCACTGAGCCCGCCTGACCCACCAGTCTGGGTTCCCTTAACACTGTACTGCTCTGCAGCCTGCCAAGCCCTCCCTCGGGCTTCAGCCTGCACTTTACCAGCACACATACAGGCAGGGACACACCCAGCTGCAGATTCACACAGATGCTGAGATCAGCTCTGCATGGGAAGGCTCACCTAAGGTACTGCCCAGTACTCAAGTGCACCTCCCCTCTAGAGGGTAAACCCAAAATTATGCCGTCTTGCGCTGCACAGAGATCTGTGCAACATAAGCTCATGAAATTCGCCCTCTATGTGGAGAGGAATATACACAGTTTTCTGCCCCACAGTTATGATTTCCACACACTGGCTTTAGACAAAACAAGTTTATTAACTACAAAAGATAGATTTTAAGTGATTATAAGGGGTAGCAAACAGATCAAAGCAGATTACCTAGCAAATAAAACAAAAACACAATCTAAACTTAATATTCTAAAGAAATTGGATATGGGCAGCAAATTCTCACCCTAAATGTTGTTTTAGGCAGATTGCAGAGATTCTTGAAGGCAACCTGCCCTTGCTTGCAGCTTAAAACTCCAGTTATTCCTTTCACAGGCTAGACAACCCTCTAGCCTGGATTAAGCCCTTCTCCCCTAGTTCAGTCCTCTTTCTTGGGCAGGGAGTCAGTGAAGAATGAACCACGGTGATGTCACTCCCCTACCTTAAATAGTTTTTGCATATGGCGGGAATCCTTTGTCTCCCAGTTTGATTCCCACGCGTGCTCAGTGGAAAAACACTAGTATTATCATGGAGTCCAGTACCAGGTGACTTGGTGACATGTCCCTGTAGGGCCACCGCAGCCATGACTCAGAGGCTGTTTGCAGCGTCCTCAAGAAGGCTTCCCAGGAAGGATCCCCGGTGGAAGATTAGCACCTTCTAAGACCTATTGTTCTCCCTAATGGCCCTTCCCAGCCAGCCATCTAGACTGATTGCATTCCCCAGGTGTAAACACATTTGTAATAGATGCATAGACACTATTCCTAACTTCAGATACCACTGAAGTGTCAGATACCACTGAAGTGTAAAGTCCGGTGTCAGTATATAATGCCTGCATCTGTAACTTTCACTCTATGCATCCGAAGAAGTGAGGTTTTTACTCACGAAAGCTTGTGCCCAAATAAATCTGTTAGTCTTTAAGGTGCCACCAGACTTCTTGTTGTTTTTGTAGATACAGACTAACACGGCTACCCCCTGATACTTCAGATACCACTGGCTGCCGCTGGGGCAGTCTCAGGGCCCCTCTGCCCCCCAGCAGAAGGAGTTTGGGTGTGGGCTCAGGGCTTGGGATTGGGGCCAGTGCTTACCGGGGGGGCTCCTCTCCCTCAGATCCTAGCTCCACATGGGAGCTGCAGAACCAGGGCTTGGGGCGGAGCAGAGGCAGCATGTGGAGCTAGGGAGCTGGGATCGCCACTTCCCAGGATCTGGGTAGGGAGCCTGGTCCAGCCCCACGAACCCCCGCCCAGCACCCATGCCCCCCCGGGACGCGACTCCCCCCGCCCGAGCACCGCACCCCCCTCCCCAGCACCCACCAGGAACTGCGGCCAATGGGAGCTGCAGGGGCAGCGCACGGAGCCCCCTGTCCCCCCGGGGGCGTGCCGGGCGCTTCCGGGAGCGGTGTGCGGAGGGGGAAGCGTGAGGCGCCCCCTGGCCCCACTTACCTTGGGTGGCTCCTGCTAAGGCAGGCTCCATCCCCACAGCTCCCATTGGCCGCAGTTCCTGGCCAATGGGAGCTGCGGAGTCAGGGCTCGGGGCACATGCAGCGCACACTGACCCCTGCCCCGGCAGGGGCCACAGGGACATGCTGCCTGCTTCCGGGAGTGGTGTGGGGCCAGGGCAGGCAGGGAGCCTGCCTTAGCCTGGCTGCACTGCCAACCAGGAGCCGCCCGAGGTAAGCACCCCCCAGCTGGAACTCACACCCCTTACCCCCTCTCACACCCCAATCCCCTGCCCCAGCCCTGAGACCCCTCCTGCACCCAAACTCCCTCCTAGAGTCTGCACCCGCACCCTGTCCTGCACCCCAATTCCCTGCCCCAGCCCGCACCCCAACCCCCAATCCCGAGCCCCCTCCAGTACCCAAACTCCCTCCCAGAGCTTGCACCCCGCACCCCCTCCTGCACCCCAACCCTCTGCCCCAGGCTCAGCCCAGAGCCCCCTCCCATACTCCAAAACCCTTGGCCCAAGCCCAGAGCCCACACCCCCTCCCAGCCCACTGAAAGTGAGTGAGGGTGGGGGAGAGCAAGCGACGGAGGGAGGGGGGAATGGAGTGAGCGGGGCGGGGCCTCGGGGAAGGGGCGGGGCAAGGGTGTTTGGGTTTGTGTTCTTAGACAGTTGGAAACCCTAGCTGGAACCCTGGATGGCAGTGCCCTGGTTCCTGTAATGATTGGGGCCTGGGTGGTCAGGCCTCGTGGCTAGAGTCAGGCGCCATGCCACGGGTCGAAGCTGGAGTCAGCATCGGGGTCGGGCATAGGAGCAGGGATGCGGAGTGAGGCAGGAACTGGGAACAGACGAGGGTCTGGGATAAGGATGACAGCAACAGGGAGGAAGGCAGGAACCAGGAGTCATGCAAGCAGGCAGGGTACATAGTAGTAGTAGCAGCAGCCAGCCAGGGATTCCTCTAGTTGCTCAGACAACTTCCTGTCCCTTTCTGGTCTAAACAGAGCTCCCCAGCCAGTCCATGGTGCTGGACATTCCCCCCAATCAGGAGCTTCGGAGGCAGAGCCCTTTGTGAGCTAGAGCTTCATTGGTTCCCTTCTACAGTGGCTCAGGTGAGCTGCTGGGTAGTGGCTGTGGACTGAGCACTGCCTGGGGATCCAGGGGCCCGGATTCGAGATCCACTCACAATACCATTCTGCCTTCAGTGATTCAGGAAAGACTAGAGTAACTAATGCAAGCTTGCTGAGAACCTCGTAACCTGCCCAGAACCTGGCCTTGTTCTCAGGGGAGTTGGCTAGTGTGGAGATTGGAGTGGCTGGGCACTGCCCGGGCTGGTTTAGGAATGGCTTGCAGTCATTACTGTAGTCAGTTCCTTTCCACTGGCTACCCAACCCCATGGAAGAGCCATAGCTGACTAAGCCTTTGCTGGCTTTTCTCTTCACAGAACGGCTGGATTGAAGGGCAGCCCCACAGGAAAGGCGTCTTCCCGGCATCATTTGTTCACGTGCTGAGTGAATAGGACCTGGATGGCTGACAGAAGAAGGAACATCTCAGCTGCTCGAAGTGCAGATCCCCCAGACTCCCTGTTTTCAGCAGGCTTCCTGCAGAGAACACACTTGGCGAGCTTGTGCTGTCTCATCTCTTGTATCTTGTCACTCTCACCTTCAGGCCTGCAGTATGTGGTTTGGCCCACGGGGCCCAAAGCGGGGCTTGGAGTGGTCAGGGCTTTGCCTGTCTCCTGAATTGCAATCAAGTATCCTATCGGGTGTCTTTGAGTCCTGCTTTCAGCTCCAAGTGTTCAGTGTGCAGCCTCCCACACAGCAGTGCGGCACTCACTCCTGCATGGTGCTGGCTGGGAGTGGCCAAAGCTGGGAGAATGCCAGTTTAGAGACACCAGAGTTTGGAACCTGTTTTAACATGGAATAACTGACTGCTGATTAACTGGATAGTAAATGCCACTCTAGACACACCACAGATGTCTATTCCACACTCAGCCCTAGTGTCCAGATTAACATCCACTCTCCTCCGAATCAACGTGAGTTAACTCAGGTTCAAACAGGCCCCAAGCCCCATTCCAGTCAAACCCTTCCACTATCCCAGCCAGGGAGCTGCCCAAAACAGGCTTCTTTCCATTCTCCCATTTGAACCAGTCATTCACCTTGGCAGCCACTTTGACACCTAAACCCATAGAAACTGCACCAGTTCCTATCTGTGCTGGCAACAATTCTCAGTGTTTTTCTGCTCTGGTGCTACTACTAGTGGGAGCTGGAGTATAGCTAAGGCTAAGGCATTTTTACCAGCCCTGTTCAGAGCCCTCTTTCCACTAAAGCTGCCACACTGGAATCACCGGCAGAGCTGTGCTGGGACAGAAAAACACCAATCAATGTTCCCAGTGGACAGGGCCATGTGACAGGAGAGAGCTCATAGACTTTAAGACCAGAAGGGACCATTGTGATCATCTAGTCTGACCTCCTGCACATCACAGGCCATAGACCCTCACCCACCCACTCCAGTAATAGACCTCTCTGGCTGAGTTACTGACGTCCTCAAATCATGATTTGAAGACTTAAAGGCACAGAGAATCCTCCATTTACACTAGTTTAAATCTGCAAGTGACCTGTGCCCCACATTACAGAGGAAAGCAAAAAACCCCAGAGTCTCTGCCAATCTGACCTGGGAGAAAATTCGTTCCCAACCCCTAAATATGGCGACAGTTAGACCCTGAGCATGTGGGCAAGACCCACCAGCCAGGCACCTGGGAAAAAATTCTCTGAAGTAACTCAGAACTCTCATCATTTAGTGTCCCATCACCAGCCATTGGAGCTATTTGCTGCTAGCAGTCGCAGATCGGCGACATGCCCTTATAGGCAGTCCCATCATCCCACCCCCTCCATAAATGTATCAAGCTCAGTCTTAAAACCACTTAGGTTTTTTTGCCCGCACTGCTCCCCTTGGAAGGCTCTTCCAGAACTTCACTCCTCTGTTGGTTAGAAACATTTGTCTAACTTGAAGCCTAAATTTGTTGATGGCCAGTTTATAGTCATTTGTTCTGGTGCCACCATTAGCCCTTAACTTAAATAACTCCTCTCCCTCCCTGGTATTTGTCCCTCTGATGTATGTATAGAGCGCAAACATATCTCCCCTCAGCCTTCTGTTGGTTAGGCTAAACAAGCCAAGCTCTTTGAGTCTCCTCTCATAAGGCATCAATCCTCTGATCCTCCTAGTAGCACTTCTTTGCACCTGTTCCAATTTGAATTCATCTTTCTTAAACATGGGAGACCAGAATTGCACACACTATTCCAGAGGAGTTCTCACCAGTGCCTTGTATAATGGTGCTAACACTTCCCTGTCTCTACTGGAAATACCTCACCTGATGCATTATGGGACTTCATTAGCCTTTTTTACAGCCACATCACATTGACAGTTCATAGTCATCCTGTGATCAAGCAATACACCCAGCTCTTTCTCTGTCAATTCTAACAGATATATCCTCAGCTTATAGCAAAAATTCTTGTTGTTAGTCCCTAAATGCATACGTTTGCACTATTATATTTCATCCCATTTTTATTACTCCTGTTTTCAAGGTTACCCAGATCTTCTTATATGATATTCTGGTCCTCCTCCATATTGGCAATACCTCCCAACTTTGTGTCCTCTGCTAGTTTTATTGGTGCACTCCCACTTTTTGTGCCAAGGTCATTAATGAAAATGTTAAATAATATTGGTCCCAAGACTGATCCCTGAGGAACTCCACTAGTAACCTCCTTCAAGCCTGACAGTTCACCTTTCAGTATGACCCATTGTACTGTCCCATTTAACCAGTTCCTTACCTTTCAATTCTCATATTAATCCCATCTTCTCCAATTTAACTAATAATTTTCCATGTGAAACTGTATCAAATGCCTTATTGAAATCCAGGTAGATTAGATGCATTTCCTTTGTCTAAAATATCAGTTATCTTCTCAAAGAAGATCAGGTTGGTCTGGCGCGATCTACCTTTTGTAAAACCATGTTGTATTTTATCCCAATTACCGTTCACCGCTATGTTCTTAACTACTTTCTCTTTCAAAGTTTGTTCCAAGACCTTCCATACAATTGAGGTAAAACTAACAGGCCTGTAGTTTCCTGGATCACTTTTTTCCCTTTTAAAAAAATAGGTACTATATTAGCAATTCTCTAGTCATAGGGTACAGCTCCTGAGTTTAGGGATTCCTTTAAAATTGTTACTATTGGGCTTGCAAATTCATGTGCCAGTTCCTTTAATATTCTTGGGTGGAGATTGTCCAGGCCCCACGATTTGGTCCCATTAAACTGTTTGAATTTGACTTACACCTTGGATGTGGTGTTTTCTACTTCTGTCTCCTCATTCCCATTAGCCACTGTGCCACTACCCCAAACTCGTCATTACCCTTATTAAAAACGGAGGCAAAGTATTTGTTTAGGTGTTGGGCCATGCCTAGATTATCTTTAATCTCCATTCCTTCCTCAGTGCTTAGTGGTCCCACTTCTTTCCTTGTTTTATTTCTTTTATTTATATGGCTATAGAACCTTTTACAGTTGGTGTTAATTTCCTTTGCAAGGTCCAACCCTCCTTGGCTTTTTGCAGTTCTCATTTTTTCCTTACACTTTCTGACCTCCAAGAGGTAGCTTTCCTTGCTGATCCATCCCATCTTCCATTCCTTGTAGGCTTTCTGCTTTCTTTTAACCTGTTTGAGATGCTTGTTCATCCTGTTCATTCTGTTGCAACCCTTCCCTACAAATTTTTACCCCTTGCTTGGGATTCAGGCTTCAAATAGGTTTGGCAACATCCGAAGAAGTGGGCTGTAGCCCACGAAAGCTTATGCTCTAATAAATTTGTTAGTCTCTAAGGTGCCACAAGTGCTCCTGTTCTTTTGACTTAAATTAATTCCAAGCTTCCTCCACATTCAGATCCTTGAGTTCTTCAGTCCAGTCCACTTCTGTAACTACTTCCCTTCATTTTTTAAATTTAGCTCTTTTGAAATCAAGGATCCCAGTTGCAGACCTATATTTGTTGCTCCTTCCATTCAGTTTAAACTGAATTAGCTCATGACTCAAACCAAGATTGTCCTCTACAGCCTGTTCTTCTATGAGGTCCTCACTACTCACCAATACTAAATTTAAAATGGCATTACCGCTTGTTGATTCAGTCGATGAAGAAATCTTTCATCTGTCACATCCAGGAAAATCTGGGCCTACCACTTGTCCTCCAGTCTATAGCTGGAAAATTAAAGTCTCCCATAATCACACAATTCCCAGTGGTATTTATTTCATTAAAAATATTAAAGAGGTCTCTATCCATATTCAAATTGTATCCTGGGGTCTGTAGCAGACCCCAAGCACTGTCCCAGTGGAGCCTTTGTTATCTTTCTCCCCCCAAAGTGATTTTGACCCAAACTGACTCATCCATTCCATCACTTCTAATTTCTTTACAGTCTACCTCACCATTAACATACAATGCTACTCCACCTCCTTTGCCTTTAGTTCTGTCTTTCCTGAACAGCACGTACCCTTCACTACCTGTACTCCAGTCACGACAACCTTCATCACCTGTACTCTATTGCCGATAACCTTCATTACCTGTATTCCAACTCTACTGTTTGGAAGTTGAAGTGGGTGCCCCGGGATCCATGGGAACAAGTGCATCCAAACTGAGGATCATCCTGGATTCAGCTCCCTCTCCTCCAAGAGTATAGCCCGCACTCACTCAGCACCACTAGCAAGCCTCTCTTGCAGGGCTGGCGCTCTCTGAACTGGAGAAGATTCAGAGTATTGCTCTGTCCTTTGCTAGAAGCCCTGGAACAGTGCTGAGGCCATGAGCTTCTGGGGTGTGACCCAGTCACCAGTAAATACTGACTGTCCACTACTGGGTCTCACAGAAGGAAGGAGTGTGTTCCAGTTTCTCTCTCCAGCCTCCTTTCCAAGCCCACCCCTACCTAGTCACCAAACCACATCTCATGGGAACTGGTGTGGAAAAGGCCCCTAGGATCCCATCTAGTCCAGCCATTGAGGGTTAGGGTACAAGAGTCACTGCCAACTTTTTCCAGTCTAGTCTTAAATGTGCCAAGTGATGGCACTTTCCTTGTGTTTTCTATGTCCACGTCTAGGCCCAGGGTCCAGTCTAGGGTATGACTGTGTTTGCTGTTCCAGAAACCAGCAGTGTGGGACCAAGGTGGAGAGGAGGGTTTGCCCATTGTGTCAGAGGAGTTATCTGCACAGCTGTTGAAGTGTCCCAGTACAATGAGCCACAGGAAACAAGTGGCTCCATCTTCCTCCATTTCCTAGAGAGCCCATTCCCCAGATGAGTACATCTCATTGCCAGAGAGATTATTGGAGTCCGAACCTAAGAGTTTCCTATATTAACATCCCCCCTCTATGCCTAGTTCTGCTCCTAGCTCCCCTCCTGGCTTGGTGTTTACACCCGTCAAAGACCTGTAGACAGCTGAGTTCAGCTGCACATGTGTGAAGAAGAGATGCTGGGGTCCCTGCTGTAGCTATGGGCTCTGCTGCACACAGATTGTAGGGGAGGCACTGCCAGAAAGGACCTCTCTGCTAGCCCTCCAAGAGAAGCTGCAACCTGCTCAGTCTCACACACTCCTCTTTCAACTGCTAAAATATGTGAGAGAAGAAAGGGGAGAAGGAAAAAAGACCCCCCACACACACACCCCATCCTGCTCCGGTTTGCAGGCACAAGCCTGCACTACATCCTTTCCCACAGCAAACGAAGCCACAGAGGCCAAGTGGCTATGCCATTCCCCTAAGTATCTGGCATTGGATACACCTGAGTCACATGCCACCTCTTCCCAATGTCTATCACAATCCCACTACTCAGCTGGGGAAACCCTGTCTCCAAAGCACTGTGCGCCATCCAAGGGACTCACCAAGGACCTGTAGCCACCCCTGCCTAATGAGCCCCAAAGCCATTCACATACTCGCTAGCAACTGCCACCCTGCAGGGGGGCCATGCGCACACGCTGCTGTGAGCTGGGTGGGGAAGCTGTGAAGGTAGAGGGGTAGGCCTTGGCCAAAGCCAAGTGCACACCACTGTGTCATTGGTCTGAGGGGGGTAGGGTCATAACCACAGTCAGCCTCCTCTCCTTTGAGCTGGGATGTGTGCCAGGACCTGGCAGTTTCACCCAACGCTGGCTGCTGCCACCCTTTCTTGCACTGCAGTTGCAGGATGGGGCTTTGGGAAGCAGCTGGCTTCCATGGGTGCCCCCCAACTATGAATCCCCAATAACAGCCCCCTTCCCTCTGAGTTCTGCTTCTCCTCTGCCCTCCTCTGTTCCTGACAAGTTCCCAGCATCCCTGTACAGGGCTGTGGACAGCCTCAGCGCCCAGCGCACACAGGGCTGAGACAAGGCTGGGTGTAAGCGTTGCCGGCAGTCAGTGCCTGGGAAGGGTGGATCTGTGCATCTGGCTCGTCCCACCTGTTTTGCTGGCTCTGATGCACAGTGACCGAAGGCAATGGTGCAGTTGTGCTGCCTGAGCCTTCATGAACAGCTGGTACGTCAGCCCCACAAGGGAAGGCAGCAGGGACTGCACAGGTGGCATTCAGGCTGGAGCTGTCACTCGGTTGAAAAATGGGACTTGATGTGGAAAATGTAATGAAAATGGAAGGAACAATCATTTTTTTCTAAATTTTCTTTGGAAAATTTTAATTTTTCAGTGGAAATGGAAATACCAAAAAAAAACAGTCAAAAATGGAAAGAATTCAGCTGAAAACCAAAAGATTTGACTTGGGAATGCTGTTGCGATGCCTCATAGGAGCTGGAGTTCAGGTGGCTTGTGCTCCCAGTCACCTTTGTAGGTTGGACTCTTGGGTTTGATTATGTCTCCCATGATGCACTGTGGTCTTCCTCTTGGGAAGGCGAGGCAGTGAATCATGGTAATCCCTGGCCATGGTGCAGCATGGGAGATGTAGTTTAGCTGGGTGAGCCTGAACCATAGAGGAAAATGTGGACAAGGCACCAAACTACAAGAGGCACTGCAACAGCATCTCCCAATTTTCAGTTTGTGGGGTGGTGTTTTTTCATGAAAATATCTACATTTTCCAGAGGATGCAGATACTTTCAAAAAAATTGTTTTGTTGAAAATCCAATTTTCTGTGGAAAACAGTTTTGTTAGCAAATTTTCCACCGGTCTCAGTGGCCCTTCATATATATATATGCCCCTTGTGCCTTTATTTACTACGCCTTGGAAAATCCAATTAGCATGCTCAGGGTTATTTGCATTACCAGTCCTGAATAGAATAGTGCCCACGCAGGAAACAGGGCAGCTTATCTTCTACTTGAGCAAATCCTGTCCCAGCAGCATTGTGTCACCTCTACTGCCCTGCTGGAAAGAGAAACAAATACACTGGCTTCGTGTGGTTGTTAGGAAGTAGTAAAACCATGAAAACCCATAAAGGGCAGGATGTGACAGCTTTCTTGATGGCACGGTCCCAACTAGCATATGGAAATATTGAGTAAGACACAAGCACACCCCAGAATGTTACTGATTTTGCAAAAAGGATCTGAGTAATGGTGAGATGCCCCATTCACATAGTTTGCAAGTGGCCACTTTTGAAATCTTAGTATTCTGTTTGTATCAATCTGACCTGCACCAGTCCACCACAGAAAAATCAAATATACTATTTTAATGACTACATTTTGTTTATATCTATTTTTGCAACACTTCTAAAAACAAATTGTGACATTCACTCCTGTTAAAAAGAAATGCCTAACAATGGGTTTGCTACTGTGCCACCATAATACCAGTACACCGTACACTGTCACCTCTATCTATACCTTCATATGCGACCAGTGAGGCTGAGTTACAGGAAATATGTGCCCTCACCATTGTGTATGCATCTGGAGCTCTGCACTTCTCTGGGGAATGAGACCTCCAAGGCTGCTGTGCCGTTCTTCTGGTGTCCCCAAGAGCATGAAAGCTGATGTGGCTCCCTGCCCTTCCCAGGATGCCCTGTGGGATAGGGCTCAGTCTGGGGTAGGCATGAGGATCAGGCCCAAGGAGCAAGCCAGCGGCTATGTGTGAGCAGAGGCAGCCTCCCAGGAGCTGGGGGAGAATCTGAGAACTGTGCCAGGATGCAGGCTATGGCTCAGAGGGGTGGTGGCTCTGGCTGGATGGCAGGAGAGCAATGCAGGCCCCAATGTGAGCACAGGTATAAGACTGAACTCTGGCCAATGGGAGGGGCAGGCAGCCTATCAGCCGTTCTCAAACTTCATTGCACCGTGACTCCCTTCTGACAACAAAAGTTACTACACAACCCCAGGAGGGGGGAACCAAAGCCTGAGTCCGCCTGAGCCCTGCCACCCCAAGCGGGGGAGCCAAAGCTGAAGCCCAAGAGTTTCAGTCCCAGGTGGGGGGCCTGTAACCTGAGCCCCGCCACCCAGGGCTGAAGCTGAAGCCTGACCCCCACCACCACCACCATCAAGGGCTGAAGCCCTTGAGCTTGGGCTTCAGCCCCAGGTGGTGGGGCTCAGGCTGGGGCCACAGGCAGTGGGGCTCAGGCTTTGGCTTCGGCCCTGGGAGGTGGGACTCAGGTTTCAGCCTCGGGTGGTGGCTTCAGCCCCGGGCCCCAGCAAGTCTAACACCATCGCTGGTGAGCCCATTAAAACGGGGTCGTGACCCACATTTGGGCTCCCAACCCACAGTTTGAGAACCGCTGGCTCAGTAATAGGCCAAGGGAGCCGCTGGGGACAATCATCCTTGTGCCACCCATTGGGAACTACTTTGTGGCTTGAAAGAGCCGTCCCTAGGGTCATTCCCCATCTCTTCCTCCAGATCCAGCAATGGCCCTGCCCTGCCTGCCTGGGGGAGTGAGAATGGTTGGGAGCAGAGCTGTGTGCCAGGCCTGGTGTGCTGCAGCCTAAGCCACTGTTGGAGTCACTCTCCACCCATGCCCAAGGGCTGGGGGAGCTGCCTGCACGGGCTCTGCATGGGCTGGAGGAGAGGCACTCACTGGGAGGCTGCGCAGCATGGGATTCCTTCCCCCTGCCTCATCTCTGCAGGCAGCCCCTCCCCCATCAGCAGCCCCATGGGCCTCCTCCCTGGGCTGGGAACCTGCCCGGCAGGACCCCGTTCTCCGACTTCCTCAGGCTGGGTAGCAGCGAGCATGTGCCTGTGACAGCAGCAGGGGTGGGGAAAACCCAGAGCAGCTCCATGCTGGACCAGCTGCTGGAAGGGGGGGGGGACAGGGACGGCAGGAGAGACGGGGGCTGGAGGAGGGGTGCGTGTGCGCATCCCAAGGAGAAGGCTGGAGCCCAAACCCAGCCGTTAGATTTTGAGCATACTGACCTTTATCCCTGTGGGACTGAGGCCTGCAGTGCCCTAGGAGGCATATGCTGGCCTGGACACTGTGCTGTGGGGGGCCATAACCCTGGCACCCCTGCAGAGGGTTGTGGGGAGGGGACAGCACCTCCCTGGCATACGCTGCTCTCTGGGATCCTGTGGGGTCTGGATCACCAGTGGGGAAGGGGCATCAGCCACAAGATCCCCTTGGTAGGGGCAGAAGGTTTGTGTCTGCCCCCTGGCGCAGAGGGCCCTATGGGACTGTCTGGGGAGCCCTGCTGCATGGGTCCATGCAGCCAAGGGGCTGAGAGCCATGTGGCTTTGCAGGGTCTTCTGGCTTCTCCCTCCCTGAGGGTGCCAGGGGAGGCCAGGCCTGTGCAGGGTTGCTCCATGGGAGCTGTGTGGCAGTCCCAGAACCCACTCTGAGGGGTGGCCAGGAAAGCACCTGCAGTAATGGCTCCCCAAACCCCCCAGTGAGTCACTCAGCCCAGCACAAGCTCTCCTGAGCCCTGCTCTGGTAGCCCTGGGGTGCTGTCAGTTAGCCCTCAATGCACATGCTCCTCAGGCCGTTTCCACAGGGCTGAGTTGTTATCAGGCTTCTGGGCTGCAGATATCCCCTGTGCTCTGCACGAATAGTTCCTGTTCAGAGAACGGAAGTGTGCTCCCCGCCCAGCGCAGTGAGCGAGCAGGGAGAGTGCTGGGGGCTGCAAGTCACATGCTGAAGCCCCCCCACAGCCTCTGAGGCTGGGACGCTCACTTGTCATCTTCACGTCTCAGTGCCGCCGGGTGAGGTGCCCCCCTCTCCCCCCCAGGTGAGTGTGCAGCAGCGCAAGTACGGGGCCTACATTCTGCTCTGGCACAGCAGCGTCTTTGTAACGCAGTCCGCAGGGCCATGTGCCAGCACACTGGCCCTGCCTGCATGCCCAGCATCTTGGCGGGCTGGGGGGAGGGGCAGGGAGACTGTCTCACTCGCTCAGGTGGGGAGCAGGTTCCTGGATGCGGCGCCTCCAGCCTGGGTCGGCTCTTTGTTGTTTTAGACCAGTCACCAGGGCTGCATGAGGCGGCCACCCCATGTTGGCTCTCCACTGACTGCATCTTTCCTCAGAGGAGCAGCATTTGCTTGGTCTTCACCCAGGCCCGTGGCGTGGCCAAGTGCAGCTGGGGAAGGGTCGGCTCCCATTGCGCCGGGCAGATGGAGGGAGGGCAAGGCCTTTAGAGTCTAGAGCTCCCTAGGAACAAGTCCTCACCCCCTCAGCTGCTCCCATTCGCTGCTTTTTGCACACAACAGCTTAGTCTCCTGAGGACTGAAATGCTTTGGTCTAGTTCAAGTCTTGGGGCTCAAACCAGGGGTACCAGGATCATAGAATCATAGAAGATTAGGGTTGGAAGGGCCCTCAGGAGGTCATCTAGTCCAGCCCCCTGCTCAAAGCAGGACCAACACCAACTAAATCTTCCCAGCCAGGGCTTTGTCTAGCCAGGCCTTAAAAACCTCTACAGATGGAGATTCCACCACCTCCCTAGGGAACCCATTCCAGTGCTTCACCACCCTCCTAGTGAAATAGTTTTCCTAATATCCAACCTAGACCTCCCATACTGCAACTTGAGACCATCGCTCTTTGTTCTGTCATCTGCCACCACTGAGAACAACCGAGCTCCATCCTCTTTGGAACCCCCCTCAGGTAGTTGAAGGCTGCTATCAAATCCCCCCTCACCCTTCTCTTCTGCAGACTAAATAATCCCAGTTCCCTCAGCCTCTTCTCGTAAGTAACGTGCCCCAGCCCCCTAATCATTTTCGTTGCTCTCCAATTTGTCCACATCCTTTCTGTAGTGGGTGATATTTAGTGACCTGCATTATACAGGAGGTTCCTTCTGGCCTTAACCTCTATGATACCATGGAACCCCCCAGAACCCTGCACTGGGTATCCATGTGCCTGGAAATTGTATTGCCTCTATCAAGGCTGATTCCCACTCTGTTACTCCGAGTGCAGAAGGTGGGACCCGCAAGGATTCTAAAAATTAATACTGGCCACTCCGGGCTTGTATTAAACTCCCAAGCTTACAGCTTTTCTCTGACCTTGGATGGGTAGATGCTGCCACCACTCAAGTGCAGAACCCCTTTGAGAGCCCAGGAAGGCGCACTTGGGAATTCCTTCCTGTGGGGTTCCCTCAAGCCCTTTCACCCCCCCTCCGGGGAAGAGCTGAGAAAGGGGAAAAAAAGGAAATCAGCTGTTGCCAGCAGCTAATTACACAGCATGTGCACAAACCTCTTAAGACACAAAAATCCAATTCTATTCTTAAAAAAGATAAATTTTATTAATAAAAAAAGAGAGAAAATACATCTGGGAACTTAGGCTTTTGCTAGGTTAAAAAAAAACAATTACAAGGATTAAGCATCAAGAATAGTTTTCTTGAGGTCCAGCTTAAAGGTTACAAGCAAAACAAAAGCACCTGGGGTTAGCACAGAGGAATCCACAAGCCATAAAGAAATGAAAAGAGATAAACCTAATCGTGTCTTCCTAGACATTTCCTGATCTGCTTACATACCTGGGGTTTCAAATGAGTAATTTCTAGGTATGATACTGAGGATTTTTCATACCTGGCCCCAAGCTTCTTACAGCATAGCTCTGCCCTGTCCCCTCTCTCTGGGAGAACAACCACAGACTGACAAAAGGGGAGTTGTTTTTCAATTTTAAAAAGTTCTAGTCTTCCCATTGGCTCTTTTGGCCAGGTGCCCACGCACTTCCTTTTACCTATGCATAGCAGTGAGACCTTTTTAACCCTTTACAGGTAGAGCAATTAGAGAACAGCTACTAAGAGGGATTTTATAGCCACTGGCTGGGTGGGTGTCCATAAAAAGGAGCTAACTGGGCTGGCACTGCTGAGAGGGATCTGGGAGTTGTACTGGATCAACAATATGTCAGCAATACGATGCTGTTCCAAAGAAAGCAAATGCAATTGTAGGTTGCATTAAGAGAGGCAGAGCGTGCATGTCACAGGAGGTGATAATACCGCTGTACTCGGGCTGGTCAGGCCTTAGCTGGAGCACTGGAGTACTGTGTCCAATTTTGGTCACCGCTGCAGAGAAAGGATGTGAAGAAACTGGAAAGGATCCAGAGGCAAGTGATGAAGACAATCAAAAGGATGAAATGCAGCCATATGAGCAAAGGCTGAAGGAACTGGGTATGTTTAGTTTGGAAACCAGGAGATTAAGGGGGGATATGAGAGCGGTCTTCAAATACTAAAAGGCTGCCATAAAAATGGTGGAGAAAAATTGTTCTCTCTTGCCACAGAGGGCTGGACAAGAGGCAATGGGTTCAAGCCACAGTATATCAGATTTAGATTAAATCTCAGGATAACCTTCCTAACTGTAAGAACAGTAGGACAATGGAACAGACACCTCAGGAGGTCGTGGAAGCTCCTTCACTGGAGGTTTTCAATGGCTAGACACAACAAGTCCTGCGTCTTGGCAAGGGTTAGACGAGATGACCTATGCACTCCCTTCTGATTCTATGAGTCTATCTGTATTTTTTTTAAGTGCTAAGAGTGATTAAGGAAATTAGAATTAAGCCTTATTTCTGTACTGTCGGAGAAAAACAGAGTTCTCACTCTTTTGGCTGGGTGCAGCAAATCAGATACTTTATTATCTCTAGCAATTGCTTGGAGGGAGAGAGCTGAACAGGTCTCTCAACAGGTAAACAATTACAGCAAGCATTTATACCTTTGTTACAGACAATAATGAGCAACAGCTGCATTTTGTTTATACATAGGTCATCCTGATAACTTATTTTTCTCACTTATTTAGACTCTCTTTCTCACTTATTTAGACATTCCATCTTATCTACACAAGGTCATAACAACTTCTCACACAGTTCTTTCCCCACTCGCCTCACACAATCCTCGCTTCTACAAATCTCGCGTTATTAGGGTTACAGCTAGCCTGTTTGCATTGACATCCCCTTCAAATCCCTGTCAGTTCTTTCTCTACTTCCACAGTACCTAGCAAATAGGTCAAAGAGATCATTAAAACACCTAGCAGTTCATGCTCTGACAGGGTCTGCCAGCACGGCTCCTGCAAAGGGAAATCATGGCTCTCTGATCTATTGGGCTCCTTTGAATATGTCAGTAAAGTAGTGGATAAAGAGCAAGCTGACATAATGTATTTAGGTACCAGAAGGTGTTTGACAAGGTCTGGCACGAGAGGCGACTGAAGAAGCTAAGTTGTCATGGGATGAGAGGCAAAATATTGTCCTGGCTCAGAAACTGGCCAGGACATGGGAACCAGGCGAGGGTTAAATGGTTGATTTTCACTGTCATAAAAGGAGAACAGCAGGGGCCTCTAGGTTCTGTCCTAAGCCCCATGTTGGTTAATCTATTTATGAAGGGCCAGTGGGCCAGCGAGAGAGGGAGTGAGCCTGGCCTCCTAGCCCAGTAGTTAGTGCACTCTCCTGAGAGACCCTGGGCCCGGGCCCTGCTCCAAGGACTAGTTCACTGTTTCATGCAAAGTGGAGCAGCTTCAACAAGAGAGCCCGGGAGCTCCGCCCCAGCCCAGACTAGCCTGCAGTTGGTGGGGAGGACACTGGCATGTAATCAGCCTGAGGGGTCAGTGCTTTAAAGACTGGATATATTGCGGGGAGGGTGGGGCTGACCTGGCTTAGGCACCTAACTCCAGGAGAGGGGCCCTTGTATGGAGCTGAGGCACCTCTCTCACCCCATGCATTGTATGGGGAGCCTGGGTGCCGAACTCAGCGCTGTGGATTTCACTGGGCAGCAAGGCACCTAGACATTAAGGGCTGCAATGCTCGGCCTGAGGCATGAGTCCCCTTTGTGAGTCTAGCCCCAGAATGCTTGAAGGTTCCTTCTATAGCTCTGTGGGGCTCCTCACGCCTAGCCATGCTCTGGGGTGGATCAGACCATGGCTGCCCGCGAGGGCGGATCCCAGGCTGGAGCTGCTCCAGGGCAGTTGAATTAATTTTGATGGAATAAATGGGCCGAGAGTGCCAAGGATGTTAATGTGACCCTATCCCACACTTAACAGTCAATGATGAGCACACCATTAAAAATCATTACAACCTTTTATTAACGATACTGAACGTCAGAAAGTCAGTTAAAGCATTTGAAGGATAAAGTATTAAATAAGGCTTTTATTCTGAAAACCTCCCTGGCTCCCTTGAGCTGTATAGAACTTTTACAAGGGGGAACAACCCCATTTGACAGTCTTTTCAAAGGTATTAAAGAGGGTAATGAACATCTGTGACTTGAAGGGCATGCCTGGCCCTTGAGCACCTTGGTGGAGTAGCCATAGGGCTGGACAAATTAGCACCAGAAGGCTTCTGGAGTTCTCTGGTTGTGATCTCCCTGAGGAGCGTGGAGTAGTGGTCCACCATGGTCAGGATTTAGGATTGGCTCCACCTTCAAGTGGTCCAGTGCTACCAGCTCTAAGGTGTGCTGGTCTCTATCGGCTGGAGGAGGGGCCCTGTCACCCACCCCGAAGTTCCTTCTGCTGGTGCAGACTGAGCTGTTTTCACATCACTCCTGCATGGCGTGGCCCAGCCCCACCAAGTACAACCTTCTGTGGACATTCAGCTCTCTCTTTTGGGGCCCAGAGTGGCCCAAAGCAACAGGGTAGACTTGGAGCAGCATCTCGGTTGCTCTGGGGCAGCACCATCTGGGGGATTTCTTCATTTTTCCTCGTGTCTTGCATACCAGTCTGCCCGCTTGCTCACGTGAATAAGCCTGCTGCTTCAGCAGTGGGTTATTTCTGGGGCCAGAGCACGCTGATCTCTGGTGGAAAGCCCAATGCCTTGCAGGGTAATCTCTAATACTCTATGAATAACAGGGCTGCGGCCTTGGATCTGGACCCAGAGGTCCTCATCCTTTTCAAACTCTTCCAGGGGTTTCCTGTGAGCCTCAGGGTGACAGCAGTTGCCTGGCAGCATGCTGGGAGCACTTCAGTGGGGATGGCCCAATACTACAAGGTGCTACATGTGCCCAACCCCCGCTTAACTCAAGCGAGAGTCAAGCTGTCACTGTGCCTCAGTTGAGCTGAGAATAGCAGATTCCAGACAGACCGCGGAAGAATAGGGCAGACTCACCTCAACCTGCTGGTT
The DNA here is from genome assembly GCF_002925995.2 of Terrapene triunguis. NCBI lineage: Eukaryota > Metazoa > Chordata > Testudines > Emydidae > Terrapene > Terrapene triunguis. Next base: position 12,819,183 of record NW_020664584.1, read on the forward strand.
ATCCTGTCATTCGATTATACTAAGCCAGTAACAACAGTGAACGTCTGTCTCACCACACTGGCGAACAAGAAGTCAAAAATGCACTCTCCTTAGGCATTCCAGCCCTTGGCTCACCACCCAGACACTGGACTGTATGATGAGTGGTTACTGAAAACCAATGTAATCAAATATAGGGTCCTTCTAATCCCAAGGGGTCAGCCACTTAGCCAGGTCAAAATATAACTCAGAACTTACCTAATAATCACGCTGATGCCAATCCTTTCGTAACTAAAGGTTTAATAAGAAAAGAAAAGAAGAGAGTTGTGAGTGGTTAACTTTTCCATTGACACCTTACATGACATACTTTGTATGCGATTTGTTGCAATTGTCTAACAGTGGTAATATCACTGATATAATGATTCTATTCAACCATACAGCATCACACTGCCCCTGGCAAGATGAGGCCTGCCCTTTCTTTTTGGGAGGATCCTTCCGGTTCTGGGGCTCTGCTCGAAGGGCAATTATTGTTTGGGGACTTAATGCAAAAGACTTTTAGCTTCTCTGAGTCAGGGCACAATGGGTGGGAAATCCCTCTGTTCTGATCTTATCTGCTGGAGCAGGTTTGGCCCCCAAATATTAAAACTAATGGCTGAGCCCTGGTTCTGGATCCTCACCGGGGGCTGGAGTCCTTTGGCATAGCTGAGTGTTCCTGAAACTGCAACGCTTTGACGTTCTGGGTTTGTCACATGCCGCACAGAACTCTTCTCTGTTGGGAATGGTGGTGTGAGGGTCTCACTGTGCATGTGCCAATGCCAGCACAAAGTGTGGGCGGGAGGTGCACGTGGGTCATTTGTTCCTGGGGCAGGGAGGGGATTGTCCTTGGGCCTCACTTAGCCAGAGCTGAGCAAGGACCAGCGTTGTTTTTCAAAGGAAATTGCATGGGAAGTCTATGTCACTGGAACACAAGGGCTGAGAATTTAAACAAAGGGGTGAGGTTCCCCCAGTGAGGCTGATGCCCCCACATTGCACTTGTTGCATAGATCACAGCTGGAAAATGGGGCTGAGTTAATGCTTCTGGGAGGAACCATAACGTTTGAATTTCTTGACTTACGTGTGTTTACATTCTCTGCTTGGACTCTGCATTAAATGTAGACTTGAGAGGTTCATAGTCTCAGAAAAAAATTACCGTAACAATAAATTACAAATACATTTACATTACTTAGAAAAACATATTGGAGCATTTTTATTACAGAAAGAAACACATGAAAGCCAGAACATTCAAACCACCTTAGCTCTGCCCCTGTAGCTCAGCTAGGTCCCATAGTGATGACCTACCCACAGATGTGGCTATGACATAGATGAACAGGAGGGTTTATAAGTCTCTCACAGGAACTGTGGGGAGCAGGGTAGGCTCTGCCTCCACCTCACTTGCCCACAGCGCTGGAAGCTTTCCTCTGGATTGAGGTGCGCAACTTTTGGTTCCAAAGTTTGAAAACTGCAGCCTCAGTTCTGTACTATCTTGGCACAGAATCAGTGCCAGTTGTGGTGTGACCCTCCCACCCAGTCCAGCTCCAGTGTAACTCCACTGCAGACCATACAGGTATCACCTCCTCCTGTCCTCGGCCTAGTCAGGGCTGTCAGACTCTGTCCTGAGTGACAGCAAGTCACTGCAAGACTCTCCCCTGGCACTGTAGTCTGTACTGATACTCATTATCTGGTCTGTTTCAGGCTGGGACAGAGAGAGACAAAGCCTGGAAGAAGCTGCCCCCTGCACAGAGCTATGGGGGACTGGTGCTAACGCTGACTTGCGATCAGGGCTGGAAACCTCCAGTGACTCCTGTGTGTGCTGGACATGCCTGTCCCTTCCTTCTGTTCTTGGGGATCTGCAGCTACCCAGGAAAGGCTCCTGTTCATCCTATAAGAGCAGGGAAACTACGACGGAGCCCAGGTACCCACAGGCAGTGACCCTGAACACCACACATGGGCCCCTCCCCATGGAACAGACCCACTGAAGTTCTGCAGGGAGGAGCTGGTGGAGTGAAGGATGCAGCACTGGAAGAAGTTGTGGGCTGCTGCAGCCCTGTGCATGGTGCTTGTCCTGTGGCAGGTTCATCAGTCCTTGTACCTGGGGCATTCTGGCTCTTCCTGGAGGCCTGGAGACATGCTGTGGCCTCTGTCCGTCTCAGAGGCCAAGCCCTGTGGCTGTGCCAGCTGTATTGTGGAGCTCAGCAGCTCAGCCTGGTTTAATGAACAGTACGACTCAGCGATAAATCCCCTGCTGACAGTGCACACCTCCAAGATCGCCCCAGACGTTCTGTTGTGGTGGCTGGTGAGTTACAGAGTCACAGCAATTAAACCAATGCAAGCACCTCCTACCATGGCCATTGGCGGCAGAGCCCACCCTTGGGCCCCTCAGAACATTGCGGCAAGGGCAAAGCAGTGGACTGGGGCACGGCACCATGGCACGGGTGGGTAGCAAACAAAGGGACGCTCTGAGTGCCAAGGGCTGGCTCCTTTGTAGGACTGGTCCCAGGAGACAGGCTGTAGCAGCTGAAGAGGCCAGCAGAGACTAGTGGGGATGGGTGCTTGCCCCTGCTGCCGTGCTCCCTGATTGGGGGGCATAGGGCCGGGCCAGGGTGCTTTCACATTCCCCAAGCAGCTGCCCACACAGAGAGCCTGTTCTGTGCTCCTCTCACCCCCACATGGATCCCTCTGGGAAGAGGAGGTTGGGGTAGAAAAGGGCAGCCACCAGCACGCCTACCAGCAGTTCTGGTCTGCAGGACAAGCTGCTCAGCTGGCCCCTCCCAAGTCCCTGCTGGCTGCTTCTGTCCACTGCGTGCAGCTCCCTGCTCTGACACTGCAGCTGCCTGTACAGCTGTGCTTAGCTCAGCCGGGAGCAATTCTGGGGGCCCAGAGAGTGGGAGCTGCAGGGAGCAGCCAGGGGCCCGTGAGCTGAGCTTGCACTCTCTGGCCTTGTGTTCACTAGGAGTTAGCTCACAGAGACACTCACACTCAAGGGAAGGCCAGGCTGTTTGGAGTGTTCCCACAAGATCACAGATCGAGGGAAGCCTGGGCTCCCCATCGGCGTTAACTTGGCCTGTTAGCTCAGCTGGCCTGGTCTGCATCGGGATGGGACTGTGTGTTAGCTACCTCATGGAGCCACAAGATCAGTGCTACACCCCCAGCTTTAGAACAGTCTCTTGGAGGAACCCTTTGATGTGCCAGACCCCCAGGGGTCTCACTCTTCCCTCAGGGTAGTGTGAGGGATCCCCCAGTCTCACTGCCTCCTAAGATTGAACCTCTGGGGCTGCAGTACTCCTGCTTCATACTGTGAGCTCTGTTCAGTGAGTCCAACTGAGACAGACTCCTGGGAGAGACTTGTCCACTCTGCAGGGATTAACGCACCTCACCAAGTATTTACAGGGACACTCAAACAGTGGTTTCAAACCAGTTGGGTTTATTAGTCCCCTGGCACACAGCATGGGAAGTCCTTAGGTTAGCACAGAGAAGTGAAGCTTAGCACAGTCCAGTCTGGTCAGCCCAGAACCCCAGCCATGCTGTAGTGAACCCTATTTTCAGTCTCTGTCTCTCTCTCAATTTGACCTTCAGTGTCAGTTCCCAGGTGAGAGAACTCCCAGCTTCCTCCAGAAGCCCCACTGCCCACCTTCCAGTCCTTTGGTCTTAAACTGGGCTCTCTGCCCAACCGCCCTGCTGAGAGGCAGCGAAATCCAGGAGGCACTGGAGCTTGCATTGTTTTTTCTGGCCCTGTTGTTGAACTGGGTGAATTTCAACCAGTTTCTTAATGACGCTTCAGTCCACCCAGACCTATGTCCCTTAGCATAGGCGCTGACTCCGTGGGTGCTCTGGGGCTAGAGCACCCACGGGGAAAAAATGATGGGTGGGTGCTGAGCATGCACCGGCAGCCCCCCTATCAGATCCTCCCCACCCCCCAGCACCTCCCACCCACCAGAGGGTGGAGCACCTCTCTCTCCTTCCCCGTGCCTCCTACCCACCACGATCAGCTGTTTCGCAGCATGCAGGGAGGCTGGGGGTGCGGGGAGGAGTGACGATGTGGCACACTCGGGGGAGGGGGCAGAACTGGGCAGGAAGAGGTGGGGGTGGAGTGGGGATGGGAAGAGGTGGGGCGGGTTGGGGCCTTGGGGGAAGGGGGGAGTGGGGGCGGGGCCTAGGGCAGAGCCAGGGGTCAAGAACTTTGGAAAGTCGACACCTGTGACCCTTAGTCTGCCCTGAGAGCAAACTTAATCCTTGTCCCCTACTGGGTAACCATGCAATGTATCAGGGAAACTGAGGCACACACCAGGGTCATACAAATTATTCAGAAATTCCCAACTTCATTACACCAACACACCTAGTGGAGATGCACCCGTGTGGCTAGCAGAGCTCCACTGTCAGGGAGCTTGGGGCAGCCCTGGGCAAAGTTGCGCAGGCAGGGTGGGGAGGACTGCAAAAAGGGGGTGTCGCAGAGCAGGAGCTGGGGTGTGCTGTGTGCCCTCTGAGCACAGTGGGGTTGGGCTCACAGCTCTTCTGGCCCCTGCAGAGAAGGCATTGCCTGCCCTTGCCCAGCCCCCAGGCCCTGCCACCCATGTTCTTCTTCCTTTAGAAGCTGCAGGGCTCGAAGAGCCATGCCCAGCTCCAGGGAATAATCCAGCAAATGTTTGACATTCTCCCATCCCCAACGGTGGATGCTTGGAACCCCTCCCGCTGCAGGACGTGTGCAGTGGTGGGGAACTCCGGGCGCCTGAGGGGCTCCCACTACGGGCGAGAGATCGACTCCCACCACTGGGTTCTGAGGTGAGTGGGACAGAGCTGGCTCACCCCCTGCTCTCCAGCCACCTCTCCAATGGGCCCGGCCCCCTGCAGCCGCTCTGGTCGAGCAGAGTAAATCTCTGCCCACAGGCCTGGGATGGAGCCCCAGCAAAGGCGCAGATGAACCCGGGACCCTGTCCTGCCCCGGGGGTGTCTCACGGCGCTGTTCCCTCCCAACAAGCAGTGAGGAGGCACCTGGTGCTACAGCCAGGCTGCTGAAGGCCACCTGGTCATTGGGCGGGAAGGAGATCCCAGGCCGTGTTGGAGGCACTCCCTGGAATCTGTATCACCATCGCCCACTGTCTTCCCTCAGCTCATCTGGGAGCTGCTGGAGGAGAGCGGGGCACAGCTCTGGGGCTACATCTGAAAGTAAAAAACCAGCCAGCTTGGGCTAGCAGCCCCAGTGAGCACCGGCCACGATGACAGACAGCTCCGAGCCCCCCCATTCCCTGCTGGCCAGGATGGCTCTCTTGCCCCAGCCCATCCTCCCAGCCATAGCAATAACCATACCCCATCCTTCCCTCCCAACCAGGGCAGGCCCTGAGCCCCCATCTGGCCAGAGTGGGCCCTGAGCCCCATCCAAACCCAGCCGGCCACGGCGGGCTCCAAGCCCCATCCCCCACCCAGCCGGCTAGGGGCGTGAGCTCTGGGGTGGGGCTGGGGATGAGGGGCTCAGGGCTGGGGCAGACGGTTGTGGGGGGTGTGAGGGCTCCAGGTGGGGGTGCAGGCTGCCCCGGGGCTGTGACGAGGAGAGAGAACTCCCCGCAGCTCTATCTCCCCGCAGCAGCACCTGGGCTGGGGGAGGGGGACGCCTCTCCCCGCCGCAGCAGCTCTGGCTGGGGCTGGGTTGAGGCTGGGGGAGGGGCACCTCTCCCCTGCTCACGGCAGGTCCAGGCCGGGGCCAGGTTGGGCCGAGGGAGGGGCATGTCTCCCCTGCCCGCGGCAGGTCCGTGGCTGGGCTGGGTTGGGTCCGGGGTTAGGGGAGAGGAATCTCTCCCTGCCACAGCCTTGAGCTCCTGTGCGGTGCTTAATAGGCTTTTGCACGGTCGCATGGCCACGCAGCTTAGAGGGAACTTAGGCCCCGATCCCCATCCCCCACCCAGCTGGCCAGGGCGAGCCCCAAGCCCCATCCCCGCCCAGCTCGCCAGGGCGGGCCCCGAGCCCCATCCCCGCCCAGCTCGCCAGGGTGGGCCCCGAGCCCCATCCTCGCCCAGCTCGCCAGGGCGAGCCCCGAGCCCCATCCCCGCCCAGCTCGCCAGGGCGGGCCCCGAGCCCCATCCCCGCCCAGCTGGCCAGGGCGGGCCCCGAGCCCCATCCCCGCCCAGCTGGCCAGGGCGGGCCCCGAGCCCCATCCTCGCCCAGCTGGCTAGGGCGTGCCCCAGTCTCCATCCTCACCCAGCTGACTAGGGCGAGCCCTGATCCCCATCCTAGCCCAGCTGGCCAGGGCAGGCTCTGAGCCCCATCCCCGCCCAGCTGGCCAGGAAGGGCCCCTGGGAGGTTGAGAGTGCAGGGTCCCAGCATGTATGGCCAGGCGTGCTACAGCAGACTGAGCTGCGCTCTCTCCTCGTGCCCCCAGGATGAACAGGGCACAGACTGCTGGGTTCGAGGAGGATGTCGGCACGAGGACAACGCACCGCTTTATGTACCCAGAGAGCGCTGTGGACCTCCAGCCTGGGGTCCACCTGGTGCTGGTCCCCTTTAAACCACTGGACCTGAAATGGGTGACCAGTGCCTTCTCTACAGGCGAGCTGCGCTAGTGAGCATGGGGCCTGATCTGCTGGGGGGGATCCTTTGAGGGCAGTGTCCCAGGCAGGAGGCTCCAGATGGGCATGGCTCATTTGCCCCTGGTGGAGGCTGAGCAGTCTCTGGGGTTCCCCCAAGATGCAAGGCCTGAGGTGGCTCTGGGGGTGCTGGCTCATCCCATGGGGCAGTGGGCTTCAGTGTGCCCACAGCACAAATCCCCACACGAGATGGGGCTTAGGTGGTGCCCAGGCTCCATTGACTTATGGAAGCTGATTCACCCCTTTGTCCAAGGAGAGGGGACTCGGGAGCCCCCCCAGAAGGATGACCCCACCCTAGGATGAGGGATGGAGGGTCCCCAGGACACTGGCGCTGCCCCTCCCCCCAGGATGGGGGCTTTGCTCTGGGAAGCTAGATTGCTCCTGCCTCGTCCCTTGAGGGGGCTCAGTGGTTCCCTTGGGAGGTTGATAGGCTCAAGGGCTCCTCCCCCTCAGGCTGGGGCGCACACCAGACATGATGTTCAGCTTGGCGCACTGAACCCCAGAGGGTGGCGAAGGACAGGGCAGACCTGAAGCGGGTTAGAGAGGGTGAGAACATTTGTACAGATCTCGGGGAAGGGCCATGTCTCATGGCTGATGGCTCCAGCACTGGTGTTCAGACACGCTCCACAGCGCCCAGGGGCTGGCTCAGTGGCTTAATGGCATTGTGCTGAAAGGCATCCTGGCTCCTGAGCTGAGGTCAGTGCATGGCGCCAAGGAGACAGCAGTTCCAGCAGATGCACCGATGAGGAGGCAGCCACTCAGCTCCCGAGAAGGTCTGCGCAGGCATTAGCCTCATCCCTGGTGGATTGTAGAAGTCATGGGTGGGGCCAGAAGAAAGCCGTGCATAGGGTACGGAGGACACCACTTTCCACTGACCACGCTTCCTCTTCCTTTGTAGCACGTACACAAGAGTCAAACAGTTCATTGAAGCCGACAGAAGCAAGGTAAGGGCTGGCTGGGGACACAGCCAGCACCAGCCACCTCATGTGCTGGACATTTGCTTCCCGACTCTGGGTAGAGGATGGGCAGTCTGTGGGGAGGACGGTTATCAGAGGCCCTTACGGTTACATTGCCAGACGTTTACAGTTTCCTGACACTGCTTAATGGGGGGGGGGGGCGGGGTCTAAGAATTTCCGTAAACTTTGATCAAGTGGCCAAGGACTAACCATGGAACCCGCTTGCGTGGGAAGCTGGCGACACAAAGTCTGTATGTTGGAGTCTGGCGCAGGTGCTTGTAAAGTGGCTTCCAGCATGTTAAAGGCCTGATGGCCAGTTGTGCTCTGGGATCCCTGAGACACACTAGGAATCCAGTCGTTCAGGAGACAAACCAGTCCAGCCTCACAGACCGTGTTCCTCAGAACCGGCTGCAGGAGCTCTCCATCTTTCCTAGCTAGCCAGTGCAGAGCTCCAAGCTCCTAACGCGGCTCGGGCACGAGAGCTCTGCCAAACCCTCCTGGCCAGCCAAGCGTAGCATTCCCAGGCCTGGCCATTTCCAGCAGCAGCTGGTTACAGTTTCCCAGAAGGCTCTCAGGAGTGGGCTGCCCCTGTGGCGCGTGTTCTCCTGCTGTGCACCGGGTGGTACGCACTGCCCGCAGCACGCCAAGACGCAGGATGGGCCATTCGTCTCAGAGCAGACTAATCCAATAGAGCTCCTGCCCTGATGGGAGCAAAGTTCACCCTTTCTAGGTACTAATCTCTGCCCCATCAGCGAGTGCCCAGCCCTGTGCACACGGTCCCAGACGGGCTCTCACTGTGATATTCTCTAGCCCTTCCAGGACAGCACACAGGAGTGTCAGCAGTGAGCAGGGGTGGGTCTGCGCCTTCCGGGCATGGCCTCTTGGTACTGGGTAGGATGATGACAGAATCTCATAGCATTGGCCCTGTTCTGTTCTCCTCCTCGCAGGTGCTAATCTTGAACCCTGCCTTTCTCAAATACATCCATGACAAGTGGACCCAGCACCATGGGAGGTATCCATCCACTGGCCTCACAGCATTGCTCTTTGCCTTGCACACCTGTGATCAGGTAAGTTCCGAGTGGGTGGGGCCAATGCCCTTGGCCTGTGATGAGGGCAGGAAAAGTTGGAGACAGATGTTGTCCAGACGCTATGATCAGAGGAGTCTGGAGCAGATGCCAGGTTCAGCCTCCATGCTGAGACCATAGGCAGCCAGCTCACACACCACCCTTGCTGCAGCTGGCTGCCCGTAGGCCCCCTTGGTGCCCCTGCTCGCCTCTGCCCCAAATTGCAGCATGGTACCAGGTCAACACAGCGTGGTTCCAGGGCAGCTCAACATGGTACCTGGGCAGCTCAGCATGGTACCCATGCATAAGTCCATAAGAACAGCCACACTGGGTCAGATCAAAGGTCCATCTAGCCCAGTATCCTGTCTTCCGACAGTGGCCAATGCCAGGTGCTCCAGAGAGAATGAACAGAACAGGTAATCATCAAGTGATCCATCCCCCGTTACCCATTCACAGCTTCTGGCAAACAGAGGCTAGGGACACCATCCCTGCCCATATAGAGGCATTATGATATTTTCTATCACTTTCCTAATGATCTCCCAACATTCTGTTCGCTTTTTTGACTGCCACTGAACATTGAGCAGATGTTTTCAGAGAACTATCCACAATGACTCCAAGATCTCTTTCTTGAGTGGTAACAGCTAATTTAGACCCCATCATTTTATATGTATAGTTGGGATTATGTTTTCCAATGTGCATTACTTTGCATTTATCAACATTGAATTTCATCTGCCATTTTGTAAAAAGCAACAGAGGGTCCTGTGGCACCTTTAAGACTAACAGAAGTATTGGGAGCATAAGCTTTCGTGGATAAGAACCTCACTTCTTCATCTGCCATTTTGTTTCCCAGTCACCCAGTTTTGTGAGATCCCTTTGTAACTCTTCACAGTCAGTGTTAGACTTAACTATCTTGAGTAGTTTTGTATCATCTGCAAATTTTGGCACCTCACTGTTTACCCCTTTTTCCAGATCATGTATGAATATGTTGAATAGGCCTGGTCCCAGTACAGACCCCTGAGGGACACCACTATTTACCTCTCTCCATTCTGAAAACTGGCCATTTTGCCCTATCTTTTGTTTCCTGTCTTTTAACCAGTTACGATCCATAAGAGGAGCTTCCCTTTAGCAGCAGGTCAGCGTGGTACCCGGGCAGGTCAGCGTGGTACCTGAGCAGGCCAGCGTGGTACCTGGGCAGCTCAACATGATATCAGGGGAGCTCAGCATGGTACCCGGGCAGTGCAACGTGGTACCTGGGCAACTCAACGTGATATCAGGGGAGCTCAGCATGGTACCCAGGCAGTGCAACGTGGTACCTGGGCAGTGCAGTGTGGTACCCGGGCAGTGCAGCATGGGGCCTGGGCAGCTCAGCGTGGTCCCCGGGGAGCTCAGCGTAGTACCAGGGCAGCTCAGCGTGGGGCCTGGGCAGCTCAGCGTGGGGAGCTCAGCATGGGGCCTGGGGAGCTCAGCGTGGTCCCCGGGGAGCTCAGCGTGGGGCCTGGGCAGATCAGCGTGGTCCCTGAGGAGCTCAGCATGGAGCCTGGGCAGCTCAGC